>NC_139348.1:111787345-112244845 GCF_055883805.1 Amblyomma maculatum
GCCCTGCCCAATAGCAATGCGGTACAGTGCGTCTACTCCGTCAGTGTCTAGCGAGGGGTTCGTATTCTTCACGAAAGAACTAAGTTATTCAGGAACGTCAGCAAACGTTACCAAACTTTATAAGCGCTCACATTTCCTCTTCTCTTTTCCTCGGTTAGACTGACTCAGAGCCAAGATGGCGACAACATAAAGGAAGGACTCTTGAGGAGTGGGCTAACTTTGCTTTCGAGAATGCCCAGAAAGCTCAACCCATGGTAGGTGCATAACTTCATAATTTTTGGCATCGCTAAGTTTTTGCTCAGGCTATGAATGATTGGTGCAGATTATGCATCGATGAGATGAAATGAAAGTTCTTAGAAGTTTTGCAAAAGCATGCAAATTAACAACCGAAAGTTTGCGCGCATCCTTTCCTAAACCTAGGCCGCACCAAGCGCAAACTGGGACGAAAGAATAACAGAGAAGGACTTGCAAATCTGGCCAACCTTATTTTTTCGTGCCTTGAAGGACCCCTCCACCGTAGAACCAGCGCATGCTGAAAGACCATTAAAGTGTTTTTTTTTGCCGTAATATATTATTCAGAAAAGTAGCTCCTTGCCCTTAGCTTTTAGTCAAACGGTAAAATTAACAAAGAGTGGCTGTCAGTATTCGCAAGAGCAATTACATCATAAATTTTCATCTGTTCCTTAAGCCCTGGAACAGGAAACAAAAAATAACAGAACCATTCTTAAGCGAGCCTGCTGGTGATTATTATACAGCAGGAAGACAAAGCTGCATCACGGTTTGATCAAAGGTAGAATCCATGGGGTTTGCCAGACATTTGAATCACACGTGGTGGATGTTTAAGCATGACTTGAACCTAGTTATAATAGCGAAAGCTTTAAAGTTTAGCCCGATTACGGCCGCTGCCTCGCCAACGCAGCTTCTCGATGGACTATATCAGCTGCATGGTCAGATGAAGCTTGACGTTTTCTTCTTCCTGCTCTAGAGAGATGTTGTGGTGACGCCCCAACACTCCTCATTCAGAGCTACGAGCACTGTTAGCTCGAGTAAGCGAGCTCCGTGTTAAGACACAAAGCATGGAATAGTTATACCCCATGTGACACCACCATTGGCGCCAGCATTGAGGTCATCGATCGGTCAAAGGTGGAACCGAAAGCAAAATGTAGTGAGTCACGTGACCGCTAGTCTTATGGCTAGTCATCGCAAAACGACAAAGTACCAGAATGACCTTGCATGGCACCTCAAGGTCGTCCAAGCAACGGCCAGCGAAATCCGAAGTTGGGCCCCACGTAATAGAGCTTACAGCCAAAAAATTGAAAAAGAAAAGTTGAATCAGAAAGTATCCGGTTATTGTGCTTTGCTTCTTTGTGCTCGCAAAATTAATGTAATAGGAGTGCTTGATCATATACCGTCAATAAAGTTTTGACGACATTTTCCACGTACTGCAATCGGTTTGTTCTTTAGCCTAAAATAAAGGAAGCTTTGTTTAGAACGAACTGCTTATATCAAGATTAGTTTGAAAAGTGTATGTAATACATTTATTTAAAATAAAATTAGAGAACGCAGTGAGAAATGTTGTGGGTAAAAGATAAAATTGCACTTGCAAATATATAACTGAACAATAACAGCGCAAAAACACAGAAACGTTTCTGAAAACAGTGCCGTACCCATTCCCGTTGAAAACGTTCCCATTCTCTGGAGAACCCTGTCTCGTTATTTCCACGGGATCAGTGATACACAGGGTCAACACACGCCACATGCGCGCAGCTGCTCGTACAGATGTGAGGTGAGGCCTGCCGACTCGAAAACGTTTATGCTGTGTTCCGAAAACATGTTCCAAATTTACAAGTCAGCTGATAGCGCCCATAAAGATTTTCGAACATAAATCTCCTCAACGACCTCGTTCCCACAGAGTCTGCGTGGTTTGCGGAATGAAAAAGAAACATTTGCCTCTTAATCTGCGTGAGGTTCGGACGGACATAATCTGCCCTGAATGGTGAGGCGGCCTACAAGTCACCCGGTCTTCGAGATCCAAGTACACATTTATTTCATTTGAGGGTAACTGATTGTGGTATTAAAGGTAATACCCTTCCCGCAGGTATCACCGAGCTGCTCTGATTGGCGACCATTCGGTGTGTATAGCAGGAGCCACTTCTCCAAGAATGCGACAGTGAGATTTGGGAAGACAGTATTTTGCCCATACCTATAGTGGATACTATTAGAGTACTCGGGCTCTACATCCAGAGCAATAGGAAGAGCAATGTGACTATCAACAGGCTGGAAAGGACTGTGCAACGAATCACTAGAATGATACACAGAGTAACGACAAGAAAGAGAGTAATGAAAGAGGCTGACATTGGTCGTCTTATCCATGCCTTTGTACTAAGTCTATTAAAATACTCAGTCTCTTATCTCCGCTGCATTCAGTCTGACAAGAGATTAGACAGACTCATTAGAAGCACCTACAAAGCTGGGCTAGGTCTACCCAGAAACACTTCAACCGAAAAACTTATCTCACTTGGGATACACAACACTCTAGAGGAGCTGATCACGGCACATAAGAAAGCATAGCTACAAAGACTAACGAACTCTTAAGCACGCAGACAAATTCTCAACCGCAGAGGAATTAATGCCGAACCACTAGCCCACCACCCAGGCCAACTACCAAGAGGAGTACGCGACAAATTACCTCCAAACCTTTGACCAAAAACATGCATCCCTCCTTCCATGAAGGCAGGAGGAAAGCTAGAGCTAGGGCCCTAAACAGACAATATCTAAATGACAATGGGCTGGTGTAAAGAGACGCCTCGGACTACAATATGGCTGAAGGTGCCTTTGCCATCTGTTTAATTAAGCAGTCCAGTAACGTTAGTAAATGCGTATCAGCAGCTTCGGTCGAAGTCCGCTACTCGCACAAAGCGGAATAAGACGCAATCGCTTAGCCATCGCTAAAACAGATGCACACATAATTGTCAGCGATTCAAGAACTGCCATACGTAACATCTCGCGTGGCAGAATATCAAATACTGCCAGAAACATCCTAGCGGATATTAGACTAGACAGAGAGATATAACTCGTATGGACACCCACCCACTCAGATAACCGAGGCAATGAGGTTGCTCACGAACATGCTCGAGGTTGTGTCCGCCGAGCGGTGAGACCTCTTGCCGAAGAACGTGAATTGGTAGGATTGCACATGTACAGTGACCTTATACAACACTTCAAACTCTCTAGGAGAGTACCCCGATACCAAGCAAATCTCTGACAAGACAACAAGAAATATTTTGGAGGAAACTACAAATGAACACTGTGATGATGGTCATCGTGTGTGTGAGTGCCCGGGTTGTTCGAAAAGAAGTGAAGTGCAGCCGCGTGCTGGGCGAGCCAGTGCGGGTGAATTTGTTCGGGGCAGGAGAACGGGACGGACGTTCCTGAGCGTCGCTGGCGGTTTAATTCTACGTTCTGGGCCTGGAGTCAAAGGCCGGCTTGCCAGCACTTGCCGGGCACTTGGCCCAGGGTCTGCATGGTGCCGCACCCCGCTTCGCCATTCATCCTGTGGACAATTCCGGAGGCAGCGTGACTGCATTATCGCGCCTGACCGCCGCACTTGTGCCGCCGCAGTACCAGGGCGTGATCCATCGTAGTACCAATTAACGAGCATTGGTACGCCGGGGCGTGGCCTGCCACGCTACCGGGACTCGGACGCCTGGGAGTGAACAGGGCCCGCGCCATACCCCGGCCGCCGGTCTCTCTCGCCTCAACCGGACTACGATCATCGCCGAACTCGCCTGCACCGGCGTCGAGTCCATGACCGGACTAAATAAAAGTAGGACGTTTTTTGGACGTGCGCTAGTAGAATTTAGCTAGGCTGTATTCATGTATGTGTCCGTGAGCCTGATCTGGTACCTGCCCAGAGCTCCTCAACGGAACTGGGCCCATAGCAGCATCATAAACTCCTTCCCCACACATATTTTTATACAGTATAAGCTCATCTTGCACTATGTGCGTAGAGAAAGCTGACCTAAATCATATCCTGTGGGATTGCTCAGAGGCCCCGCCTCCCAATTTTCTCATAGAAACTCCCTCACTTGAATCATGGGAGGAAGTAACGCGAGCCCCGATATAAAATTCGGTACTGGAAACCACGCTGAAGAAGTCGCCGAATGTCACCAGCTTACGACCACTCTTCTTTTCCACTAAGACTCAGTAACACTATATTCCCGAAAATAAAGTTCTCTCTCTCTGCTTAATAAGGCTGTTTTTATTTTTAAATTTTCATTTTTAATTATCTATTCCTTCTATTGCTATTAGTGGCTCCTTGTTCAACAGGAAGAAAAATTTTGCAACGTGAACCATTTTTTTTATTACGTCTTTATTTCTGCTTACGGTAGGCATTTACCTTGCGGCAGAACTAAGTTGCTTCATGGATGTAAGGGTGGGGGAGCGGTTAAGGGTGGGGGTGAGGGTATGGGTGGGGGTGGGGGTGAAGGTTGGGATAGATATGAGGGACCGGTGTCCACTTCTTCCTCGAGGTAGGGTCGTCCCGAGGTCGGCTCCGCGAAGTAATGGCCTGGTCCTTCTTCTTCCTTGAAGTAAGAAAGAAAAGTTCGCCAGAGCCGGGTTGCGTCTGATAGCCCGATGTGAGATCGGGGATCGACCCATGCCTGCAGGGTTGCAGGTCGAAGCCCGCCCAGGGGCTTGAGTGCTCTCTCCCGTACTGCGTCAAAAGTAGGGCAGCTCCACAGGAGATGTTCGGCCGTGCCTCTGGCCGGGCATGTCGGGCACTGAGGAGAAGGGTATACCTGCGGGTTTATGAGGTGCAGCTTCGCGGGTGTCTTGCTACTATTCGAGTAATGGCAAGTCGTATGGCAATGAGTTCGAGATTGGTTGAACTACCGAGGTATCTGACACAGAGTCGTGACAAGCTATAGCTGCGCAGTGTTGAAACTGAGCGGCGTCTGTGTATAGTTGGATAGCTCCTTCCTGGGCTAGCTTGTGTGATATCTTCCTATGACGTTTGGCGGCAGCTTTGCGCCTTTGAGGATTAGCCGAACTCATATTCTTTGGTAATGGTATACCATCTACTAAGTCAATCAACTCCCATGGTGGGGCGGCGGACGAAAGTGGCTCTAAATTGTCAACGTTGTAGCCTAATGCCTGCAGGATCTGTCGGCCAGCCGCCGTTGTGGAGAGACGGACTCGCTGGGCTTGCGATTGCTGCTCTGCCATATCCTGAAGGGCATTAATATTGCTGCATGCATGTAGGTTCACTACTGGGCAGTACTGTGGCAGACCAGTAACTAAGCGCATCGCCTTGCGATTGATTCGCTCAAGCTGAAGGCGTTGGGTCGCGTTAAGTCGCATGTACGGATATGCGTACAGGATTTTCGATGTTATGAGTGCTAATGCCATCTGACGGAGCCCCACCTCCTTGATTCCCCATCTCTTTGTGTAACGTTCCTTTTACTGGTTCCAGCTGGTGGTGGTGGCTAAAATATTTGATGAAAATGTTTAAGAGGTTGTAGCGGCGGTTGGAGTCAGTCCGGGACCCCATTGGCGTAGGCTCCAGCTGAGTTTGGGGGAGTTTGGGAGTCTCGGGACTGGTAAAAAGCCTGCCAGGGATATACAAATGGCCTACCTATTGCTTCCTTGTAACGTTCTTTTTCTGTTGGGTGCAGCTCTATGTTATCACACAATAAATAAAACACAAACTCCGCGGGATATACTTTGCAAAATCATTTTGTAATCAAATAGAAGTTGTGTGAGATGCCTGAACAATACTGAGAGGACATTCTACTAATGAACTGCGCTAATTAGAAGCATAGTAGAAGGCAATATTTTGTGTGCCTCACTGCTCGTAAATGTCAGTGTAAAATGCTAATAAGTTCCAAGACCGAAAGCACTTTGCTTTGACTGTCGTAATAAGCACATTCGGAACACTACACTCCAAGTGCACCTCAACATAGAAGACATTATACGTGGCGTTATAATAGCTGAAACACGGGTCAGGTAGTAAAGTACTCCTGCCTCCCTAGGTATGTCAGAATTCACGGAAACGAGAGAGCTGATTAGGGGTTTTGAATCAAGCAAGGAGCGTTACTCTGGTACGAGCCAGGCCACGTGGCTGGAGACTGACCTTTCGGCGGGTCTTGTATCTTCATGACAACACTTACACTGACAGAGTGCAGACAGGTGCTTTTTAAGGACGGGCGAAGTGGTTTCGCAACCCGCCGAGACTCTGAAATCCCATTACAAACACACCACTCCAATGACATGAAATCACTTTAATACGATTGGCTTGCATGTGAAATTTCTAATTCTATCGCAGATCTATGTAGTCCGCTCTTTAAAGATGCTACGATTCTGTACAAGCACCTCGATATATTAACAGGGAAATCAGCGAGGCATTTCACATTCACAATAAGCACGCACATGCGTTAACACCCCATCTCTTATTCATGACTGTGAACTGCGGTATCTTGATTGTTAAGTTTCAAGTTATCAGATATCAGTGCTGTTAGGTATGCTCATTCGTGCTCTTGGTCGTGAATAAAGTATATATTTGTGTTCTTTTCAATGAAATCTTCAGTAGCTAGTCAGCGCTGGTCCCGTCTTCTTTCTACCCTCTTGTTTGTGTTGTTGCGCTGCTTTTTGAATAATGACCTCGAGAACATTTGTTTAGCTGAACATAAAGCAATAAATGTAAAAAGCAGACGTCTACAAAAGAATTTAGATTTACTGACTGTACAAGTGTGGATTGCACGTTTTCAGACGGAGTACGAGTCAAGAGGCCACTTGAGAAAACTTCGACCACGCGTCTTGAATGTGTGGTCCCTGTCTCTTAAACTGGCAGTTGATCTTGCTGCCCAAGATGCGATTGCAGGCACCGAAGAAAATAAATCGCCCCCTCCTGACCCCGGTTATTTAGACCTGCGAGAGTGCTTCAGTCCTGTCAGGGACCAAGGCCGCTGTGGAGCATGCTATGCTTTTGCCTCGGTAAGCCAAATATTTTGTTTATGGGTCTGAAAAAATGTGTGTGTGCTTGCGTTCAATTGCATTCACGCCAATAAGGCAAATATTCCCTTTATCTTTCATAAGTACCCGTAAACGACAAGTACCGTACAAGTAAACGATAGTGGCGTTTGTATATTCTAAGATAACCTGCTGAGTATTAAGCGATAGCGTTTACAGCTTATTCGGTCGAAAAGTCATCGGCTGCGGGGCACAGCGCATCGGAAATAATCAAGGCTGCTAAAAAATCACATCATGGTGATTTGCGGGTCTAGTGATTGATGATTAATGGGCCTGTGATAGACGATGACGAGTTAGTGAACTGACAACAATTAATTGAATATTTGATGAAATAAAGAAATAAAAACTGGAAAAGCGTGTTCACAGGTGTCTAAATGCCCGGAAGGAAAGCCATGCTTGATGGTGTGAGTTAGAAATCTGAATGTGTAATTAATCAGTAAGTAAATATTTGAAATAATAAAAAAACAAACGCGTTAAAACGTGTCGAACTGCTAAGCACAGAAAGTCAATGCTTGATTATTCTGAATAAAAAGGAAAAATATGTGTAATTAATAAATTATATAATGTATATAATCGAAAAAATAAACTACCTTGAATGGTATCAAACTGCTAAGAATGGAAAGCCAGTTTGCTAACACTAAGTTATGGTCAATAAAATAGAGAAAGAAACTAAATGAATAAACCTTGCAAAGTCAGAAACATCGTCCGTGTGTGTGAAACACTACCGCGTCATACGATTAAGAGCGGAGCTTGAGACTCCAGTGATATTTAGTTGTAATAACATCTTTGTGTGATAGTTGAATGCTTGCGGAGGACTCTATGGGATATACGGAATAACTAGTCAGTAAGAAATGCCAGAGAATAAATCTCACTCAGCACACAGGATGGCAGTTTTATTGATAATCAATGGGGTTAGATGCTCAGACGTAAGAAAGTGTAATATGCAGACAATTATGCATACTCTAAGAATGAGACAGCCTAACTGCAGACAAGAAGAAACTATAAGGCGACTATTCTATGGGCGCGCTGAGATAATAGGTTGCTAGTATCATTACTATGATGAATCAGGTAGCAAAAAAGCGGTAGAGTTCTTCAATAATCAGTTCGTAAGGCAAAAATGGAGACTTCTCGCGGTAGCTCAGTGAATGAAACGGTCCCCTAGTGAACCGGAGTACTGGGGCTCTAACCCGACCGCCGTGGTCCAACGCAAAGCGCTCATGTTGTACGTTTCATCAGAGCATGTTAAGATAGCCTGAGGGTGGGCATTATTTCGTAGGCTAGAACGGTATCTCTTTTTCAAAATTTCTTTTTCGAGTCCACCTTGCTCCATTTTTTTACAGCGCGGTTTAGGTGTCCATAGAGAAGTTAAGAGATTGCGCCTTTTTATATCACCTAACGTAAATTTATTTTGTAAAGTAAACAGCGTAATACTGATGGTGGCAGTTACGTAGCTGAATGTGATAGAAAATTTCTCAGAATGCAGGAAACCCGTATACGCACCATGGGCTGATTAAGAGGAAAGCAGTATTTGACTCCGATGAAACCTCACGGGATTTACAGACACTGCGAAATTGGGCCGTAGATGCTCGGTGCAGGAAAGTAATGGACGATATCTAGAGTGGCTTCACAGCAACATCCCTGCTTAAAGAAAGTACAAAATGTTCCGAGATTTTGGAGTGTTAGGTAGAAGGTGTAGATCTCCAGTATCGTTAGCCGTTTGTCTATAGCTGAAGACACTAAGGGATTAAAATCAGCCGGGCTATACCCACCGCATAGCGAAGGCCTTTCCTATTTTCCTCTAGTTAACCCAGTCCTCTGCTTGCTGCACCCAATTTACACCTGCGAATTACTTGATCTCATCCATCCACCAAATTTTCTGCGGCCGCCTGCTACACTTACGTTACCTTAGAATCCAATTGATTACTCTCAGAGACCATCGGTTATACTCTATTTGAACTACATGTCCTGCCTATTCCATTTCTTCTGCTTAATTCCGACTAGAATGTCAGTAACTTGAGTTATTCTCTGACCTACCCTGCGCACTCCCTCTCTCTTAACATTGCACCTACTATTTTCCTTTCCATGTACCTCTGCGTTCTCCTCAACATAAGTAGAACCCTTTTCGTTAACCTCCATGTTTCAGACTGATAGGTCACTACTGGCAAGATGCATGTGTTATACACTTTCCGAGTGACACCGGTAAGCTGCTACTACTAATGTTTGAGTGCGTTCCATACGCGCTCCTTCGAGAGCTTATTCTCTATGTTATTTCTCGTTTGTGGCCCGGATCTTCGGGTACTACCTGTACTAAGTAGACATAACTGCCTGCCACTCCTAACGTTTCGCTACCTATATTAAACTGCCGTTGCTTTCCAAGGCTGTTGAGCATTATATGTTAATCTTTAGGTCTACTTTTTTTCTTATCCTATCTGGATCATTTATCATTGGTTGGAGTTGGTCCCCTCAGTTACTTAACAAGGCAGTGTCATCAGCGAATCGCAGATTACTGAGACATTATCCACCGACCCTGACGCCTAACTGCTCCATTCCATGCGTTTGAACATACTCTGTAAGCAATCTGTAAGTAGCAATGGGTAAATTGTGTCTCCTTGTCTAACACCTTTTTAACTGAAATTTTGTCACTTTTTTATGAGAACTATGGTTACTGTGCAGCCACTATAGATATCTTCCAGTACTTTCCCATATGACTCACCTACACCTTGATCTCGCAACTCCTGCATGACCGCTGGGGTTTCGACCCAGTTAGATCAAATAGGGGGTTATAAAGAATGTGCAGCAAATCCAAGATAGGCTATTGACATTGCATTTCTAAATTACTCTCGAAAGAACTGAATTGCAAGGAATGATTATTAACCTCAACAAACGAAGGAGAAGTTTAGGCATAAAAAGAACAAGCGGAAGAAAACCTTAACGTTCAAGAATCCCGGAGATGAACATCAGTTTATGATAGTGTTGCGTAGGAAATATGTGTAATTAGGACAGGTTGTGGCCGCGGATAAGAATTAAAAAATGAATATAACTAGGCAAATCATACGACATTGACCTAATTTGGCAGCTGCCTATAAGCATAAGCAGTAGTCTACTAGTATCAATCAACAGGTATGCTGTAACAGCGGTACCATACAGGTAACGATTATGGGACAGAAAGTTTGCCGGTGACGAAAGGAGTTCTACTTAAATAGATGACAGCAAAAGGAGCTATGAAATGGATTATATTAGGTCTAGCATTAAGACAGAAAGTGAGTAGAGTAGTTTTGGAACAAAAGGGGATTATATGTATTGACATGCTATTCACAAAAGACGACGGAGAATAATACGGGCGACTGGGGAAGAGGACAAAGTGGATCTGTTCTTCCTCGCGAGCTCTCCTTACTGGTTGTGGACTATCTTTGGGGCCAGAATGCTCGAAGTTTATCGGTACGAGACAGCCTTTTTTAACGTTACGTTGAAAGTATGGTGGATATGCTCGGTACGATCCCAGTGCACCATAACCTACCTGTCAATACGGAGCTTAAACCGTTACATCAGCGCCTCGGCAGCCGACTACGTGGGAAGCCCTAGGAATTTGGATCCCTTTCCGGCCGTTACAAGGACGACACAGCCTCAGATGGCAGTGGAAGCAGCTGCAATGAAACCTGACAGAAGGCTTCCCGCACATATCCTGTGTCATCAGCCGTGAACACTACCGTCTTTTCATGGCGACATGTTTGAGGACGCCGAGGACTGGCTTGAAGCGTTCGAGCCTGTTGCTCGTCACAATGAGTGGAGCGATTAGTGTAAGCTCCACAACGTCTACTTCGCTCCTAAAGACTCTGCAAGGACGTGGTTTGAAAACTATGAGGTTTCGTTTCCATCTTGGGAAGCCTTCTGTCGGGACTTGAAATCCACTTTTCTGAGTGATGACCGCCGGGAGCGAGTAGAAGCTGTGCTACACTCGCACAGCCAGCGCCAGAGCGAGAGCGTGCGTATGCGCTTTGAGGACATAACGCGTCTCGCGCAGAACCACAAATGCCAGAAGAGAAGAAGCAGCGCCACATGATGCGGGGCGTGAAGTTAGAGATTTTCACGGGACTGATGTAGTGCCCACCACACACTGTGGCAGAGTTTCACAGAGATGCTGCCCTCATGGAGACGACGCAACACCGAGCCCATCAGTACAACTGTGACGTCAACATCATCGGGTCCGACACACCCTCTATCGATGTCGGCAGGGACAAGGTCGCATTATATAAGAAGGTTAGCTTCTTTCATGCCCGCATGTGAAAGCACTAGGCTTCATTATTATCATTGTAGTGGATGAACTTCAAAACCCCGTAGGACAATATCGTTGCTCGGTGATGGTGAGCGTATAGGTGCCTTGGGACTAAACCAAGGTCTGGCGATGAAAGGCGTTAAGAACCCATTCACTATTCATTATTGATGTATACCGCTCCTCCAAACGCTGTGGAGTTATTTTAGAAGTGTTCTGTAAAGATTAATACTAACGACGGTTAAGCCCAAAAAGAACCTGCTCGATATCATTCGTATGTGTTTGACGGAGAAATATTTCAACTCCTGGTATCTCTGCTTAACGAAGCTTTATGTAGCATTGCTCACTGGTGTCTCCCATCACAAACTTTATCAGACATACAGTGTTTTCAGGCGATGACTCCGACGCAAGAAGCCGAGCGAGTTTCGGCTTCTTCGTTTCTTTTCCACCTCGTGGAGTGAAAGTTTCTTCGCCATTGGTCTTGTCCTTTTCTTTCCGTGCCAGGTGGACGTGTCCAGGTAGTTTTTAACCCGCCTTGTTACCTGTAATATATTGTAAATATTTATGTCAACTCACTCCTGTATACATCGCAACACACATGTGCATCCACACATGTCGAATGGACGGGTATTGAGTGATTTTTAACACGCCTTGGTACCTGCAATGTAATGCAAATATATGTCCACTCACACCTGTTCACACCGTAACCCACATGTGCAAATACATACTGTGCATGCGATTGCTGTATATGTTTATATCTATTTTATTTGGCAAATTATTCTACACTGTCTATGCCTTCATGTACATTGCCATTCAAAATTTTGTATATCAACATCACGAACTGCCAAATTTTATTCTGTATGCAAATACTGATTTGTGTTGTATTTGTTCGTTAGGATATATTTTATATGTACTTTCCTTTGTTGTTAATCATGTGCATGTCCTGTTTTCGTCATTTGTCGCCGCTCATGTGAATGTCTAATGTGAATGTTTAATGTCTAATAAAACTTTTTCTAAAAACCCCAAGCTCATTTGCATAGGCAAAGCTGGTCCTGAATGTTACCATGTGGCCTCAACATGCCCAGTCTGCGAGCGAGGCTGATTGTTTAGGAAATGATTGTCTGGGGAACTAAGTTATCACTCTGCTTTCAGTGTGGTCAAACTGTATACATTGCCACAGCCGTGAAGATTCTAAAAACCCCAAGCTCATTTACATACGACAAAGCTAGTCCTGAATGTTACCATGTGGCCTCAACATGCCCAGTCTGCGAGCGAGGCTGATTGTTTAGGAAATGATGGTCTGGGGAACTGAGTTATCACTCTGATTTTAGTGTGGTCAAACTGGATACATTGTCACAGCCGTAAAGATGAAACGACCTGGACGGTTCTATCGTTGAAGCCCTGCGAATACATTCCAACTTGCAACTCCCAATTATTCATATCTACCAGAGTGTGAAGGAGCACCGATCATAAAAGCGTGTGTAGCACTCATCATCATCGCCTAGTACATTACTTGCTTCGCCATAACGCAGCTTTATAGTGGGGGCGAGCAAGGTTCCCATGCTTCCCTAGAAAAAAAAAGGAATCACTTATTGATCTAAAGTTTTTTTTTTTACAGCGAAGTAGCCAAGATCCTCCACTAGTAGCTAATAATGACGCTTTTCTATACATTAACCCGCCGTCGATAACAACTTAACTGAAGACAGGGGTGGCTACGTCATGAATGTTGCACTGCCATTGTTAAGGACTCTAAAGGAGACGAGACCTAATTTAAAAATTTCCATGCCTCGCTAGAGGGGGGCAGAGATGGCACACAAAATCCGAGACAGAACTTAGAAGCTATCGCACAACTCGAGCACGAGAATGAACGTCCTGGAATTGTGGCCATAGATAGCCCTTACGCTTTATGCTTGGTCTACACAGGCATCGACTACTTGTTTGGCATCTGCGGACCATTCGCGGTTTAGGTTACGAATGTTACGTTCATTTCAGATTGCCGCAAACTCATATGGACCGAGGCCCCTTTGACACAAGAACAGGGCTATGTACCGCGACGGTAACCACTGCAAGCATGCATGCACTGTCAGCTTTGTAATCTTGTAGCTATGTTCCCATAACCTCATGTAGGGCATGGATGTTTTTAAGGCGAAATCTTTTATAGGCTGATGAGTCTCAGTCCGTCCATGCATGCTTGCGTCACTGATAACTGTCACTCTTCTGCGTGAGATTCCTGTTTACCTTTAAGCAATCAGCAAAGACATTAAGTTAGTGGTAGATAGTAACCAATAATGGTTAGTGGTAGTTAGTGACAGTGACAACGAGGATGATGATGATAATGACGCAGCACTCATGACCGACTGTGAGATCACTTTGTGATGACAGTCATCATCGGGCATGAGAAAAATATTAATGAGCGGATGTGACGACATGATGAGGTCACATCAAATACTAGAATTAGATAATAACCACGTGATCTCGAGTGACGTCATCTTGACGTCACATCCGGTCACAACTGAAGACTTCACGAGGCGATATACACATAGCAGAGCAAAAGTTTGGTCTAGTTCGTGAAGGTTCATAATAGAAAAAATAGCGCAACACAACACAGAGACAAGAAGGAAGCGCCACAAGCGCAAACTGAAGTTTTAATGAAGAAAACGAGCAAGTATAAAGTGCCACCTGCACACGTCACACCTACGTGAGTGCAATGCCACACATGGTAAAGATTACTAATCAGAAGAGCAATGCACCCGATCATCCAAAAGCAGATATGCCTAATTACAGGACCACAGCAGGTGCGCTAATGTACCAATCGGCGAATTTGCATATAAAAACGCTTTGATAATCTCTGGGGTGATCTGGTCGTGATCTCGGAAAAGACGTCAGTTCTTGAAAACTGGGGCAGGCATTTATTTCCAAACCTTGCAATGTGCAGGTAGGTTGTCGCACGAGTCACTGCCGATTGAATGGCAATGTCCGGAGAGCCCTACATTTAAACGACGACCTGTTTGGCCGATATAAACTCTATCGCTTGACAGCGAAAGGTGATACACAACACCCGTCTTGCGCGTGGTGCACACCAACCTGTGTTTTGTTGTGCAAACTCTCCATCTTTAGTGGCCGTCGCCCGCCAGTTTGCGGTTCACTTGTGGGAAAATTGCGATCATCTTTCTCGGTGCCGAAAAGACGACCCTAATGTTGTACTTCTTTGCGAGGCTCTTCAAACCATTGGAAAGCCTATGCGCGTAAGGAATAACAGCCAGCCTGAGGCGCTCACCATCACCCCGGTCTCCTCTAAGCCCCTGCGTTGACCCACTGGAGGAATTTTTCCTGCCCTTGAGATAACGTGATCGGTAAACCACTACTTTTTAACCGCGTCACCTGCTCCGAGACACTTTCCGCCACACACTGGAGGTGAGACCTGGAATTGGCGGTCTTGAGGTACAAAACAGCAATACCATCCTTAATCAATTTCGAGCGGCTTGATTTTTAACCAAGCAGCGGCTTTACAGTGCGCGAGCGATACATCCCGCCTAGATGGTCTGCGGGGTCAAGAAACCGTGGTTCGTTTTCCAAAGGAAGCACTGTGGCGAATGTAAGACCACCACCATATATTGACTGAACAAGCTTCAGGACGTCTTTCATTTTAGTGGAAAAGCGACTCTACCACGAGGATAAAGAAATCATCAACGTATCTGAACGCCTTCAAAATCAATCCTCCAGAACACCGGCCACCCTCCTATGCAGAACACCCAGGAAATTGTTGCTAAGCCCAGGTGCAACCCTCGCCCCAATACATATGCCAGGATTTTGTACAGTGAAAATGCATTCCATTTGATGACTGTGGATTTTAGAAACAGAAGAAGATGAGAATGATGAAAAGTGTCCGTATAGAGGAAGGAATACTACAATGCTCGCGCTCTATAGCTCGGGCCATTCGAGACAGGACATAGTCATAAATATAGAACGAATACTGGTTTCCAGCTCCAGGTGTATACGTATATTTCTGTTCGCAAGATATTAGACACGTAGCAGCTGTTCTTGAAATGGAGCTGCGCTAGTGGCAAGGACGACCTATTTGATGTAGCTGTACGAGCTGAAATAGACCATTGCTACAATAGCGCACGCATCGAAAAATACGTGTTATGACATTGTGAGAGGTGTCATAAAAATCTAGCAGACTTTAACTCTATAAAATATGTGGCAGTTGCAACAAACACATCATACCACTTTGTTTTATGATGTCTGTACGTAGCAGTGAAAAAATGGAAGGCGTCTTTCATAGCCTGAGTCGCTTTGGGGCTTAACTTCATTTAATCAGACCAAAGCACTGAAGCTTGAAAATTGGATGTTTTTGATGTAATCGCAGAAGTGTTGTGTAACTTCGTGCTTGTTTCGCGCATATGCAGGTCGCCGTTTTGGAATGCGGTCTTTATAAGAAGTATGGAAAACGCATTGAGTTAAGTGAACAAATGGTAGTCGACTGCACCAAAGGTGACGGCAGGAACTCCGGATGTGGAGGTGGTAGTACCTTCCGCGTTTTCGAGTGGCTGACCGAGAATAGAGCAATCAGCAGAAGGAACGAATACCCATATACTGGAACTGTAAGTAGAAGTTTTGTAAAGACACAATTGGTTAACTTTCGTTAGAGCACAGCCGTCCACCGCCAGACTCAATGTAGTGCACTCAAATAAAGATAAAGATCTCGGTAAATAAGATTGCACATGCAGGCTTTCACTCTGAGCGCTTCTATACTAGAAAAAAAACGTGTCTTTTTTACAAGCTGAAAAAAAAAAACTACAAATGTATTTTCTGTTTTAAAATGTTATTTGAAAAAAATATCTATGGACAATATGATAGTAATGTTCGCTCTTATTTGCGATGAGGTTAGCTTTTCTCTACATGTTTGGGATTTGAAAACCTTATTAACGCGAAATGAAGGACTTCCGGAGCCAATAGAAAGGCCATTGTATAAATACTCCGTCTTGCCAAAAAAGAGGAGTAAACTAATCAAAAAAGGTCGTTATGAAAAACTTTGATGATGTAAAATGAGAAGTATAGTCGTACCAACTCCTTGGAAAACAGAAAAGAGAGAAGAAACACTTGCCTAAAAAGGTTCAGGACTAAGATATTATTTAGTGACTGACAGTCCATGTTCTTTTAGTTTTCAGGGACGCCGTGGTGAATGCCTCCCGTCTAATTCAATTCAAAATACCACACATTTGAAATATTTGTTATCTTGTAAACATGACGCATATTGCAGGTAGAACATTCGTGTAATTGATTGAACAGTGTAGATTCGATTTCCTCAGACTTAGCATTGGAAGACAGTTCATGTGTTGACGTTGTTGCCGTTGCTCCCTTAGATCCACTGAAGAATCCACCAACAAGCTTGCGCTTCCGCATTCTGTTTCACCTTCAATTTCGGCTTTTTCTGCAGGGAATATCACACTTTCATCCACTCAGCCAAAGCCCGCAGGTATAAATAAACACTCACGTGAATTGGAAGGCACTGACGACGAAGGGCCCATCGTAGTGGCAAAATGTTTCTGAAAAAATCTCAGTTCGCCTAAAGAAACCTGCCGCATGACCAACCTTCCTTGTTTTAAGGAACTTGATAGTGTTGGTCATCGTAGCGTGGCTAGGGGGGATTTTGAGAAGCAAGAATGCGAAGGCAGACAAACCGGCGGGCTTTTCAATAAAGCAGATAATCCCGGCTATCGAATAACCGTCACTAGCCTGGCAGAAGAAGGGGGATTATTTCTTTGGCATATTGGTGTGGCCGGTCTTACAGAAGAAATCGGATGAAGGCAGTAAACAAATGATTAACAGTATTTAAAGGACAGGTTATCAACGATAGGAGGTCGTTTCAATTCTTGATATTTGAATTAGCGCACATGTTAGTAATCGTACGGTTCGAGCATTCAGATAGAAAGTTCATTTGGGCATGTTGAGGCTGAAAATGGTGAGAATTGCAACACATAAACATGGCAGCTTATTCGCGAAGTCGTAAAGTATACTTGCAGCCGCCGTCGCTAATGATAACTTTCAGCAGTGTGTAAGCTAAGAATGAGTCCAGCCTTCCTTTTTTACATGAGCAGCAATCCTTACTCAAAATCAGCCAGCGGTCTCATTTCCTTTACCAAGGTAATGTGACCCCACCAACAACCCTGAACCCGGAGTTTTTTCTGTGATAGCTTGCTAGACAGGAAGGCAACAGCGGAGAGCCGCATCAAATCAGAGAAAAAGTGTCTCGTGTCTCAGCTTGCTCCGAATTCGGCACGTTAGAAAGGCGCCCGTTCCCTTTTTTGATTGCAGCTTTTACAGCTTTCTCAGACCACTTGGCAAATTAGTAACAATATTTGGTTGAGGTCGGTTGTGTATGTCGTCGTAGACCCACTAGCCCTTCGTCGCAGCCGCCGCTTATCTGATTTGCCGCCTTTCCAGCCAGAAACCAATGTCATGCAATTTTAGGAGCCTCAGACAAAGTTCTGTAAAGCCTGGTCCTGCACGCCCCATCAGGAGCACCACATGTTGACAAGTGAATCTGATGACGAAATTGAAAACTGAATGACCCATTACCAACGAGTCAACAAGTACAATCGTTCAGATCTGACTGGCCAGCTCGGTAATATATACTCTCTCGCTGAGATCGTCCTTCTGCGGTTTGCCAACAATGAGGACACATCATTTAGACCCGGAGTGTGGATGATATCACTAAATCCTTTGGTGGCACTTCGGCCAAGCAATGCAGTCTCGCTGAAACTTGCTAAAAGAACTCAGGTTCCAGGTCAAACAAGCTAGAAGTACATCGAGGAGTGTTCCGATTTGCCGGCTTGTGAACAGAAACATGTCTGATGAGGATAAGGTGGTCCACCTCTAGAAAAGAATCGTAGATGACGTCACATGTTTCTCATCACGAAAGACAATCTTGCCTTTACATCTGACTGATCCAGCTCAGTCACCACCCATGGGAACATAGGTGTTGCGTCCGATCGGTCTGTCTCTTCCTATCGTCATGTGGGAGAACAATGTGTGTGTGCGTGTGACCAATGTTATTACAATTGCTTTTATGGCCCCTGGTGTCATTATGTCTGTGATGACACGCATTTAAAAATCGCCTCAGAAAGAAATTTAAGCTCAGACGGGAATGAGCGACCACGCTTTGCGGCGTGGGAGCGATACTTTAGCTCCTTTAGGCCATTGCTCGACCTGTGTTGAATTGGGTGGCATATGTTTCAGGACCGAAACTGTTGTTACCTTCTGCCACGCATAACGTCATTCTAGTTATTCTAGGCATTGATATTTTGCGCGAGAGTGGAGCAACACTCAACATGTGAGCCGGCAAAATGTCTGCGTGGCGACACATGCCATTTACCTTAGTCGAAGGTCCATCCTCGATCACGACAATTGCTTTTTCTCACGGAAGATGTGGTGCTGGCAGCTCAGACACCCGCTTTTGTCCCTGCTCAGTCTTCCAGAATGCGACTGCGACATTGTCAACTGGTATTCGAACCAGATACCTGCAATGTGTTGAAGAAAAATGCGCTGGTTTATCGTGCTGCTGTTGACGCAGAAGGCGATCGCAGACACGCATGGGCACTGAATCTGTCTGCAGAGCAACTGCGTCTGCTGGTTGGCTCTAAACTAGCGAGATTTCAACACTATGTTACGGAAGCTATTCCGGCCATTTATGATGGCCTCAGAACTTCACTAAAGACGCCGGACTATTCTAAGGAGTCAGGAGCGATGACTAGCAAGTCGCTATCCTCTGCCGATTGACGTGCACTGCAGGAAGTTCTGGCGTTTTGTGCCTCTGTGTTTGACTTTGCCAGAAAGGATCTCTTTCTTTTGTGCCAGACTCTCGCATGCAACATCGAAAGAACAGAGAAAATGTCAATACCATCAGTCAGAAACTGTATCAAGTTTCACCAGCCGAGCTCAAAATTATTCAAGGTGAAGTCCAAGAGATGCTGCAGAAAGGAGTAATTCGGGTGTCTTCCAAGCCATGACCACGTCCCTAACACTACTAAAAAGAAAAACAATTGTTTATCATCGCTCAAATCCGGTCATAAAAAAACGTGTACCCACGCAGTGCTTTCAGGACGCTGTCGACAGTCTGCACTCTGTGTCGTACGTCTGGTACATTGATGAACGCGTCGGGTATTGGCAAATATCGATCCAACAGTGCGAAATAGAAAACACTACCTTCGTGACACATAACGGCTGTTTGAATTTACCATATGGCCTTTCGGCATCTGTAATTCGTTGCGAGCTTAAAGCATTTCATGGATTTCTTCGTCGCCTCATTGGATGACGTTATCTTTGGAAAACTTTGGAAGAGCACAGTCAACATCTTGGAATTGTTCTTGACTTTATCAGCAAGGCTGGCGGCATCTTAAATTCCAAGAAGTGCCATTTTGGTGAACTACAAACTCTTGTACTTGACTTCTTCGTGGGTATGCATCGCATTCCACCTAATCTCTAGCACCTTGCTGCAGTTAGACACTGAAAAGCCACATAAGATCAAGTCTTCGAATTTTTCTAGGCCTGTCGTAGTATTTCCGCCTCCTTATCTCTGGCTTTTCTCTCCTTGCACATCCCCTAACTGCCATTCTGCGCATGAACTCGAAGTTTGTTTTCACAGCCGAGTGTGATTGGGGCTTTCAAACAGCTGAAATTTTCTGTGACATCGGCAGCCCTTTTTCGCCACTTTCATCTCCGCAATTAGGTGCCGTACGCTATGCGCGGCGGCATCGCATCGGGTCACCTTGGGTTGGCCCGTTCATTCCATGGACTTCGCCAGCACTTTTATTGGCCTATAATGTATCACACCATAAAGCAATAAGTGTCCAGCTGTGACCACTGTCAGCGCCTCACGCCTCGCACCACTCCTCGTGCAGGTTTTCTGCAACCGATAAAGCCACCCTCGGCACCTTTTGAAAAAGGTGGTATTGACTTGCTCGTCCCATACTGAAGGCTTTACAAGGACGTTGCTGGGTTTTAGTCGGCGTGCAATATTTGACAAGATATGTGCAGACTTTTGCGACCGCATCCGCAAAAGCAAGTGATGTATCTATAGAAGGAAAGCGGGCACCAGGACCCCTAAGAATCCCTTTATTTCCCGGCTCTCCCGAGATATTAGCATGCAAACATGGCGCCGAGGCTCATCTTCGCGCGCGAACAGCCTCAAATCTCGTTCACTTCCTTATCATTCTTGTAGAACCTTTCATGAATCCCCAACACTCTCCGCACCTACGGCGAGCCGTGGCTCGAAGCCAAACAGGGTCACACCAATTATCTGTGATGACTGTCATGACTAATTCGGTACTTTCGTATCGCTCGCGAATGTCTTCAATGATAACATGAGCTACTGAACGAAAACAGGCATCTAATTTCAGCAATGGGACACCAACCGTTTTGAACAACATGAATCTCTAGGGGCGTGGCAGCACGTACTCGAATTGCAAACTCTAGCCAAAACTATGTCCAAGTTCTTTCGAGCAGTATTATGCTGTATGCCCAGCAACATACTGCGCAGATTCTTTGGCGCTGAGAGACCGCAGTACATCCCTCATTATCAATCCCATAATTCACGTAAGAGTCCAGTAAGTACTGTGCTACCTCGGAAGTTTTGTCGTAGCCTGTGGCACTCGTTGTGATGATGCCCTGAGACTAATGATAGACGTTGGTATCCAATATGCTGTCATTATAGTTGTAGATCGGATGTTTGTTCTCGTCCATCATCTGCTTCAGTTTCGCTCTTGCTCTGCTTGCAGGGGACGGGGTATTTTTAGAAAAAAGTTCGCTCATCCTAACTGAATTCTCTGGAAGAGTGACAGCCTAGATTCCTAGAGCACTGATGATTTCATGTAGTTTCTGCTAGACTTCTGTCTTAAGGTTCACTTCGTAAGTCGAAGGTCTAACAGCTGGCTCACCACAGACAAGGTGCCGGACTAGGACGCATCTTGTTATTGGAGCCTTGCTCCCTATAACGAAGGTGTTGTGGCTTGTACTTCATTGTCCGCTCAATCCGCATCGAGCTTGTTCATATTCATAAAACTGTAATCTCAACGCTGGGAGTATATAGCGCATCTCGAAGTTTTAAACGACATCCTCGACATCATACATATGCACAACTCCCACACAGACCCTGGCACAACACAACACTCTGGGTTTCCACCGTGTTTTTCTGCGCACTGGCATTTTTTGCTGCGCTGTGAAAGAGTGGCCGCAACTTTTGCAGCTTGCGCGATGATTAACTTTCTTTCTTCACGGACCTTACGCACTGCCTAAGTGCTCGCACCATTGCATGCCTCAGTTTTTCCGTTTTTGTAGTACTACAGGAAACAAACTGTTCGTTTTGAGGCCCACATGCTTTCCTACAATCTACATAGGTGTGCAGCTAGAACCACTGTTCCGGCGTCTTGCTCCTGTATACTCATTACAGAAGTTCCACTATTATCATTTCAAATAAGGATGAGCACATATCTTGTTCGCTTCCTTTCCTGCTTTGCTCAGTCTCTCTCAAGGCGCCTATCGCTCTCGGTTGACGGCTTCTGGAGGCCTTGAGTGAGATCATTCTAGGTATACCCTATTATCACCTTCTTGAAAAGCTCGTACCTTTTAGGCCAACAAAGGCGATTCCTTTGAATGATCACTCAGTGGATATGTCGGTGAAATGCTCCGGTGAAGCTGCTCTCATGGACGATGCTGATGTTGCAGGAGGCTCAACTGCTTCTTTCCTAAACCAACGGCAGCAGGAGCAGGCGCCTGAAGAGGCTCGATTTGATGACAGAGGAGCATCATTGCATTGTTCTTGTGGCAGTCTCCTCGTACTCTTGTGCAGATAAGACATCTTCTTCAAAACGCTTTCTTCAAAAGCATTCATCTTCTCTTTGAGCAAGCATAAGCCGTCGTTGCAGACTTACTTTCAGTCGAGCGTGAAAAAACGAACCCAAAAATGCTTCTGCGTTCGGTTTTGGTAGCTGACTTCACTCATTGCACGGCCGGGTCAGAAAACTCGTTGAAATTTACAACCCACAACCGCCCTCCCACGAGACCCAAGTAGCTCGTTTCTGTCGTCTGAAGTGCTGCGTGCGTTGTACAATTTGACTTGCTTAAGAACGAGCTTCGTTCGTAGAGGGAGAAATGTCATGCCCTATGCAGTGACTTTGAGGTTAAAATAGGAGGCTAACAAAGAGCGAAGGACGTTGGCATGGCTGCCTGTTCTGCCTCGAGTTCATCTCCCATCACCTGTGAATAAACTCATTCCATCGGTAAGAATTTGTTATGTTTAATCGCGCGTTGTGATATAGGCGCCCTAAAAACAATGAAGCAGCAATACAGGCAAAACAATGCTATAGTTGCGAATTCGATAATTTGGCATTAACCAAACTTTCGGCCAAAGAACTGGGTTAAAGTAATAACATAAAGTGGCAGAAATTTATTGAGCAGCTTTGGTTGGGCTCATATTAAGCGTGACGCCTTGTTTTGCCACGACCCTGCTAAAGAAAATGTATTTGCATTTATTATTACAAGAACACCTTACGAACTACACTATTATTTGAGTTACCTAGTTTATATGGTCATTGTTGTTATCTGAGGTTCAGTTATATCAACGGAGAAGGTATTCAAAATGTCAAAACTGCTGCAAGTGCGTTAAAACGGATTCCAAATCCCTCAGTTCTTCGTTCTAAGTCAATGCGTGCATCAACGGATTGTCCGGCGCAATGCTTCGTCATATTCATTGAAATAAAAATTTCGCCATCTGATACAAGCCGACCGCTTCCATAGCTTTTACTTGCTTGGGTTTGGTCATAATTACGAGTGGTGCATTGCGGCATCCAAGCATGCAAACCATGCAGTCATTTGCTTTGACAGTAGTGCTTGTTCTGTCTTTAGGATAAAGGGGAATGTAAATTCAACCCAAGGACTGTAGTCCCCATACATGCAACATACGGATTTGTGATAACAAATTCTGAAGACCACCTGAAAGAAATGTTGGACGAATATGGACCAGTTGCTGCGGCAATAAATGCGGATCCGAAAAGGTTCCAGCCTTTTATGGAAGAGGTACATGTTGTGTAAGACCTCATTGTTTATTTTGGTCTCATTAAATTTAAGCATGATGGTAGTTTTTTTGACAGAGTGGATACAGCTGCGAATATCGTGTTTACAGGATCGCCCACTCTTATGGTAACACGTGACGAGATTTTCGCTATCATCGATGATACGTTGTGACCGACGATTAAAATTCATGCAAAGTGCAGGCATTTCGAAATGTCGAAGTGTTTCTTCACATGGTCTGTCATTACTCTTCGGTGTGCAACTCGAAATACCGCACTGGCGGTCCAAATTGAGGAGCCAGGCAGTTGCGCGTTCACTTTAAGAGTGGACGATCATGTGCCTTCTTACTGTTTTAGTTCCATGACAATAATAGAGTTGAAGGCGCAGGTGTAGGCAGTGACTTTAAAATCCACGCCTGTTCAAAGTTTAGTCTTTGAAATAAAGCGCAACATTCCTCCTTCTGCGCGATTTAACTATGATGCTTCGCTAACTGCACCAAAGCGCAGCCAAATAGGCAGTAATTATGAGGAAAATAGTCGTCGCTATACCTTTAAACACTACAATGCTCTAAAACGTGATCGATGCAGGCTGCATAATAGGAGTAAGCATTTTTTACCCCTGGCAGTAATGAAGGGCATTGTCCTTTCCCTCATTCAAGTCATGTTTAGAGCGTGAAAAAAATAAGACCGGCTTCCTTGTGGTGCTAAATATTCACCTGAATTCAAAATATAGCTCGACATTCGTCTTCTCCTTATGTTTAGAATCTCGGCTCTCTATAATAAACTAAATAACATGAATCTTAAAGTTGGTTGTTCTATGTGAAATAAAAATGGAATACACTTTACAACAAAGAAAATTTATTTCTTGCATTATTTTACTCAAGTAGGATTTGTGATCATTTTTTCGTTTCCATAAGCTACAAAATATCGTCTTTAAGGGAGGGGAACATAATATTCCCTGTGTTTGCAAATTAAATCACATTTATCGCCTATGAATTCTTTTGAACCACCCGTCTCAAGGTAAAACTTCGTTTGTTCAGACCGTGGAACTCTGAAATACAGGTATTGTGACATATCTTGTCTGCTAAATGAATGTTCTCACCTTATACTTGTTTATATGATTTCGCACGCAAGATTTCATATATTAAAACAAAAAATATATTTGGTGACTAATACTTTTTCGAACGTAATGTCCCACCGCGCTGGTACTGTAGATAATACGACCGTTTACTTTGCTGGAGTTCGCGTGTTCAAATCCTATCGCCGACAGGTGTGTTTCAATGAAGACGGAACTGGGAGGCGCCAGTGAGCTGTGCGATGTCGGCACAAGTTAAAGAATCCCAGATGGTACCTCGCCGGTGTGGCGCAGTGGTTAGGGCGCTCGGCTACTGTTCCCAAGGACGCGGGATCGAATCCCGGCTCAGCGGCAGCTTTTCAATGGAGGCGAAAAGCAAGGCTCCGGTGTGCTGTACGATGTCAGTGCACGTTAAAGAACCCCAGGTGGTTGAAATTTCCGGAGTCCTCTACTACGGCGTCTCTCATAGCCTAAGTCGCTTTTGGACGTTAAACCCCACACACCAGGAATCCCAGATGGTCTACATTTGAGGTGTCATTCAGTGCGGGGACACTTGAGCTGAGTCTCCTTGACTAAAACACCTACACCAAACCAAACCATGCTAAAGTAAGTACATTAACCATATCTGTAAGAAACATTTTATAGTAGTTAGAGTTTTAAGATCACAATTGACAAATTGAGATTTTGAATCCAAACTTTCAGTGCCCCAGGTGAAGCTTGTCTTCGCATGACACTAAATGTGATATTCAGGTGCCCTTGCATACAGTTTCGATGTCCAATAACCCGTGGTGTTCACCCAAAATATACTGCACCTTTCTTCCCCCCAATTAACTTAGGGATGCAGCTCTGTATTGTAGAAATTAGTGTTGTATTTTGTTTCGACTTGAGGAAGAAGGATCTGAAAATGCACGGGTCTGCTACTTGCTCAGTAGCTCAGCCAGCCCCGCTACCTCATTTGGACAAAAGGGAAAATAAAGAAAGAAAAAGAAGAGGTTGATAGAGATGCACGCCGAAATGACCGTCGTCCGCCGCTGAAGCGGTGGCGTGTACAATGACGCCTTACAACAGGTACCATCGCCAGTGGCAGGCAAGCCCCCACCGCAAACGGTGGGGGCCTATAACTCCCAGGCCGGCAGAGCCAGAAGCAGACACCTTCTTCCTGATGTCAGTGCATCTAAAGGCCAGTGCATGTAAAGGCCCTACGGTGGCCGAATGTAGTTAGCAGCCATCCAACACGGCGCCTCTTTTATTCTTCCCGCTGTTGTTGTGGCTGTACGAAGACGGAAAAGAAAATGCACGGGCCTGCTACTGGCTCTGTTGCTGAGCCACCTCCGCTGCCTCGTGCGGACAGAAGAGAGAAAATAGAGACGAAAAAAAAAAGAGGGAGAGAAAGACGCGACCGCAACCGCCGTCATCCACCACCTAAGCGGTGGCGGGTGCAATGACGGCCTACAACAGATTGAATTTGGTGGCTGGCTAGCCCCCACCGCAAGCGGAGTTGACCTACCATCCCACCCCCGTAGGGTCAGGAACAGCCACCCTCCAAAGCGCCTCAAAATAACAAACTGACACAAGTTCTGAAACCTCCGAAAAGGTGCCCCCACTCAAATAGATCCCCTCGTAAATTGTGTCAATGACAACGCGCGACATAGCCACTTCAACGTCGGAGGTCCCGAACACCAGAGTCGGACGTCACCGATAGCCGCCTTCTACACATGTGGGAGGCACACAACAGCTTGCAAAAGCGATTACTCATAAACAATCATAACCGATCCCTCAAAAGAAGAATCTCAGCCTTTATTAAGGACATAGAATCACATGCAGCGCAACTAACCCGACAACAGTGGGGACAGGTGTGCGACCACATGAAAGGCAGCCTCGGAATTTGAGACGCGTGGAAACTTCTGAGGTGCCCTCTAGAAAATAATCTCACAAAAGTTCTCCACACCGCAACGTAACTCGTCTCATCCACAGCCTAAATATAGATGATGACATTTTAATACAAACCCTAAAAGCCAAGTACATCATAAATACGCCACGAACTATACTCCCTTCATACACGGGCAGGCCCTACCCTGATCTCGATGCAAACATAGCGACATGGGAGGTTCGAGCAGCGATGCATAAACTCCGCACTATGTCAGCCCCGGGATTTGATGGGATAACCAAGAAAGCTCTGGGCAACCTCGATGACCATTCTGTCCAAGCCATGACAGACTTGTCCAACAAGCACTGTAAGGCAGGTAATCACCCCGGAACGGATACACGCAAAAGTCGCCTTCGTTCCCAGACCAGGCAAACCACTAGACATAACCAACCTCCAACCCATCTCTCTCACATTATGCATAGGCAAACTTTTCAAGCATGTAATCCTTAGCAGATTACGCAACCACTCGCAATCACTTCCCACACACGATGTTAGGATTCGGAAGTTAATTATCCACACAAGACATCATGCTTCAAATTTTCGATGAAATTCTAAATCCGCAGCATCGGAACCGCACGAGATCCTTACTGGCTCTGGATCTCACCAAAGCATTTGATAATATACAACATGACTCAATCGTTGACGCTCTCTCCAGCCTAGGGGTAGGAGAACGCACCCACTCATATATCGCAGCCTTTCTCCGCGACCGCACCGCGGAACTCAAACTCGGTTCTATAGAATCCCCACCTTCTCTCTAGGGAATCACGGGACACCCCAGGGGTCAGTCCTCTCCCCGCTACTATTTAACATCACAAACGATGGCCCACAAACTAACACAAATCCCAAGCCTCTCCCACACCCTCTATTTGATGATATTACCCTGTGGACCATCACGGAAAATGTAGGAAACATAGAGGACACTTTTCAAGCAGGAGCGGATGTAGTGGCAACGCACACAGCATCCATTGACCTTGCGCGCTCCCCCACTAAATCCGAACTTCTGTTGCTCCACCGAAACCGTCGCCTTACCAAGCAAAAACATGCCTCCATACCCATCACCATAGATAGGCTTCAAATGCCCGAGGTCAGCAAACTTCGAGTTCTGGGAATGTTCCTGCAATTTAATTGACTTAACACGGAAACTATCCTGACACTGACTCTCACCACCCATCGAACTATCAAGCGAATAGCGAACAGGCACAGAGGAATGCTAGAGCACGATAGAGCACGATCTCTGGTGCCTTGTACAGGCATTAGTCATCAGCCGAATGGTCTATTCACTCCCGTATGTCCATCTTACAAAGACAGAAACGGAGAAAGTGGACGCATTCATTCGTCAGGCATACAAAACAGCACTTCACCTCCCGAAACATACTCCTACCCCATGCCTCCTAAACAGGGGAGTGCACAACACAATACAAGAACTAGTGGAAGCTCATCGTACTGCCCAGATCAACAGACCTTCCTCTGATGAGAAAGGCAAGTTCATTCTCGCAGCGCTAAAACTCCAAACAATTGGTCCACCCATTGAAGACAGCCACCTAGTCCCCCAACACATCCGAAGAAAGAGCCTTACCGTACAATCTCTACCTAAAAATATGGACCCTGCTCACCACAAGGCACGACGAGAAGCTCGAGCCACGCGACTGACACCGAAGCGGCCTACGTAGACGCGGCAGACTACAGTCATCCATAATATATGTCATCAGTGTGATTTCTTACACCTTCAATTACATGTTTCTCTGCCTCTGTCAAAGCAAAAACATCGACAGAAGTCGAATAGGCAGCCATAGCGCAACCCAATTCCTCTTCCACTGCCACACCCATTTTCAGCGGTTCTAAAACGGCCATTCAAAATTTCGCAAGAAGGAAAATACACCCAGTCGCCCAAGAAATGTTAACGTCTGGTTCCACAGCTCCCTGGCCCACTCACATCGTCTGGGTACCAGGCCATTCAGGCAACCCCAGTAACGAGGCAGCCCACTCAGCTGCTCGAGCGCACGTCAACCGAGCGGGGCACACCAAAGATTACGGAAGCACGCGGGACAGACTTCTCACCTACCATGACCATAACACTTCACTACTGAGAACAACACTCTTATATCCCCCACCTCATACCTCTCTCTCAAAACTCCATCAAATAATCTGGCGACAGCTGCAAGTAGAGATGGGCAAGACGCTCAATTTAGTGAGCGCAGCGGAGCGGCTCCGCTCACTAAAGTGAGCCGGCTGACTTGAATGGCTCACTGGCCCACCTACATCTGTACAGGTGCGTGGGATATATATATATTGTAAGCACTGTGAGTGACCTTCATCTTCATCTCAGCGTAATCATCATCGGTCTTCGGGTCGTGCGAAGAAGACGAAGTGTTGCTAAGCTGTGGCTAGTCGGTAGCTGCTGCTTCGGCCTACCTGAAGTAAAAAGGTGAATTTGCTGGTGCGTTCTTCTGCCTCACAAGTGGTGGAAGTGACTCCTGATCCCAGCGTCCTCAACGCGGCACCCCCTGGAGCTCCGTTCCGGTCGTGTTCTTGGCGGCACATCAACCGCCATGGCGCAGTCACATCCCCCTGCTCTCACCGTTCCGGCGCCTGTAGCTACCGATGGGCATCCCACGGCTGCCCATGCCACCTCTGCACCACTGACGTCCCAAGGTGCACTTGCTCAGCACCATTTGACCCACCCAACTTGGTCAGTTACCTCACGTCAGCGCGACCCTCCGGTTTTCGCCGGTCTCCGCGGTGACGACGTCGAAGACTGGCTACAGCAGTACGATAGGGTGAGCGCTTTTAACGGTTGGGACGCTTCTATGAAGCTACTCAACGTCTCATTCTACCTGAGTGACGTGGCTAAGACGTGGTTCCTCAACCATGAGGACGCCATTCCTGACTGGCCTCAATTCACGACACAGATCCGCCAGATATTTGGAACTGTTGGTGCTGGTCCGGCCTCTTTTCAAAAGAAGCTAGAGACCCGTGTGCAGCTTCCAGGAGAGACATACACATCCTACATTGAGGACGTACTCGCCCTTTGCCGGCGAGTTAACAATGGCATGGTCGAGGCTGAACGTGTCGGACATATTTTAAAAGGAATTGGCTCTTTTGCCTACGCAGCTCTAGCTGCCCAAAATCCCGTCACGGTGGCAGACATTCGTGCCACTTGCCAGCGACTTGACTATCTACAGTCGCGCCGCCTCAACAACACCTGGGATCCGAGCCAAATTCCCGAAACTGATCTGCGCACCATCATACGATCTATAATACGGGAAGAGCTCCACAATGATATTTCGTCGGTTCCTGCCTTCTCACGCCCACCTGCTCAATCTACTGGGTTGCGTGGCATTATCAAGGAGGAGCTTACTTCACTCAATCGTCCCATGGCTACAGAACCACCAGCTCCGACGTATGCTCCGAACGTTCCGACGTATGCTGAAGTCACTGCGGCTCCTCCTCCTTGTCCTCCTGTCCATCACGCGCCTGTCCCACCCAGCCTCGCCGCCCTGTCCCCGCGACCACCGGTGTATGGTAATTGGCGGCCTCTCCCACCTCGTCCAGTATGTTTCTACTGCGGAATCCGCGGCCATGTAACACGCGTTTGTCGCCGACGACTGCGAGATGAGCGTGCGAGCTATGGGTACGTTCGACGTGACGACGCCTACCAGCTTCCTCCTCGCCAGTACTACACCGATAATCACCTCCGTCCCTCTTCCTCCCCGTCGACTTCTCCTGACCGGTCTAGGACAGCACGGCCATCGCGTCGTCGCTCCCCGTCACCCTTTCGCCGGACTTCGTCGCCCCTTCGCCCTCCATCTTCAGCTTCTGCCCGCCAAACGGAAAACTAACCTGTGCAGTTTCCGGAGGTAAAACTGCACCGCCTGTCGTCTCTCCAATTCCTCCTCTGCTCCCATCAAACATGTTGACTGTATTCCTTGAGGGACATGAACTGGAAGCTTTAATTGATACCGGCGCCGCTATTTCTATTATGAAACTTGAATTGTGTTTAAAACTGCGAAAGGTGCGCACACCTTATACCGGTCCTCCTTTACGTGCTGCAAATGGACAGAATATTAACCCTTGTGGAGCGTGTACAGCCCGAGTCACCATTGATGGCATCTTGCACTTCATTGAGTTTGCTGTCCTATCCTCCTGTGTCCATCAACTCATCTTCGGCTGGGATTTCCTCCAAAACGCCTCAGCAGTCATTACGTGTTCCCCTCCCACTATTGAAGTCACTGAATGCAACATTCTTGCCGATAGAGAACCACTTTCTTCCCGTGTAGTTATGCTTGCCGATCACGTCCTCTATCCGGGCAACGAAGATATTCTATCTGTGACTTCTGACGCCGTCACCGATGGCGACGTCCTGATTACACCCAGCCCTCGTCTCCTGTCAAGAGGTATTATCATCATCGTGTCCCTTCTTCGCTTCTCCAGCGGTTCTTCTCTTCTCGCCGCCTTCAACACCACATCAGAGCCCATTCTTCTGCGACGCGACTCTACTGTTGCATCAATTGCTTCCGCCCAGCCTGTCACACTTCTTCCCATTTCCACCTCCGATCGCTCTGATTCATCCCCTGCCTCGCTCAGTGCAGCACTTCGCCACACGATCAGCACCGACCTGACAACAGACCAGACAGACGCATTGCTCGCTGTATTGAACAAGCACGCAGACTCGTTCGACGTCAATTCCGGCACACTGGGTCAAACCGCTGCAGCAACGCATCGCATACTCACCGACGGATCAAGCATAGTTAGACGCCGGCCTTATCGTGTTTCCCCAACCGAGCGCAAAGTTATTCAGGAAAATGTTGCTGACATGCTTGCACGCAACATCATACGCCCATCGTCTAGTTCCTGGTCATCGCCTGTTGCGCTAGTGCAAAAAAAAGACGGTTCGGTTCGTTTTTGTGTAGATTACCGTGCTCTAAACAGAATAACTCGTAAGGATGTGTATCCCCTCCCTCGAATTGACGACGCCCTCGATTGTTTGCAAGGTGCCCAATTTTTCTCCAGCCTTGACTTAAGATCAGGCTACTGGCAGATCCCCATGAATGAAGATGATAAAGAGAAGACCGCCTTTGCAACACCGGACGGTTTATACGAATTCAATGTAATGCCTTTTGGACTCTGCAACGCTCCTGCTACATTCGAGCGTATGATTGACACAGTTCTCCGCGGCCTCAAATGGAAAACATGTCTCTGTTACTTAGATGACATCGTCATTTTTTCTTCGTCATTTCCTGATCACCTTACTCGTCTCGATGAAGTTTTGACAGCACTTTCCAGCGCTGGCCTACAGCTAAACACGAAGAAATGCCGTTTTGCATCAAAATCCATTAAAGTTCTTGGCCATCTCGTAAGCAGCGAAGGAATTAAGCCTGACCCTGAAAAAATCGCTGCTGCGCTGCACTTTCCCCGTCCAACTCGGGTCAAAGATCTCCGCAGTTTCCTCGGCTTGGCATCATACTTCCGCAGATTCATCCGCAATTTCGCCTCTATTGCCTCACCTTTACATGCGCTTCTTCACAACGACACGCCTTTCATCTGGTCTCCTGCTTGCGAAGAAGCATTTGAAACTCTGAAGCGTGCTCTGACTTCGGGTCCCGTCCTCTGCCATTTTGATGATAAAGCACCGACAATTTTGCACACCGACGCCAGTAGCCATGGCATTGGCGCTGTCCTTCTGCAACGCCAAAACACCTCTACAGAAAATGTTGTTGCCTATGCGAGCCGAACTCTGACTTCTGCGGAACAAAACTACACTATTACCGAACAAGAATGTCTCGCCGTCGTCTGGGCTGTTCAGAAGTTTCGTCCTTACCTGTACGGCCGTCACTTCACAGTCGTCACTGACCACCACGCCCTATGCTGGTTATCCACTTTGAAAAATCTGTCCGGTCGTCTCGGGCGGTGGATCCTCCGCCTTCAAGAGTACGACTTTACTGTCACTTACAAATCGGGCAAGAAGCACAAGGACGCCGACGCTCTCTCTCGTTGCCCTATTGCTTTGCCGTCGCAACCCATGTCCTCGCATTCCTCTCCTGTCCCAACGGAGTCAAGCCATTTAAACCCTACAGTTATGCAGTCTTTGAGCGCCGCCTCTATTGCTCCCATGCCAGATATACCCTGCAATCTTGCTCACCACCAGAGTGCTGACCCTTACTGTCAAAAGCTGATTGATAGTCTCAGCGGTGTTATTAGACCTCCAAATGCCCGTCTCCGTCGTCGGCTCAAAAATTTCAAGTTACAGGATGGCACATTATTTTGGCACAACTACAGCCCACTGGGCCACACATGGGTTCCCGTAATTCCTTCTTCCCTGCGTCCTCAAGTTCTACAAGCCTTTCACGACGACCCCACCGCAGGTCACCTTGGGTACCACAAAACCTACGACCGCATCAAACGTCGTTTCTTCTGGCCTGGCCTTTCAACCTCAGTATTAAAATACGTAGCGTCTTGCATCCCTTGTCAACGACGCAAGCGGTCTACGTCGCCTCCTGCCGGTCTCTTGCAACCTCTCCCATGTCCTTCCACACCTTTCGAAGTCGTCGGAATCGACTTGTATGGACCCCTGCCCTTGACTCCAGCTGGCAACCGCTGGGTCGTTACTGCCGTTGACCACCTCACCCGATACGCTGAAACCGCAGCACTTCCTTCCGGCTCCGCTTCCGAAATCGCCAACTTCTTCCTCCACACCATACTTCTTCGCCACGGCGCCCCTCGCCTCCTCCTTAGCGATCGTGGCAAGTCGTTCCTCTCCACCGTCCTCGCCGCAGTGCTTCATGCTTCAGGCACGGTGCATAAAACTACATCTCCTTACCACCCTCAGACCAATGGCCTCACGGAACGCTTTCATCGCACCCTTTCTGATATGCTATCCACCTACATTCACCCTCAGCACAACAACTGGGACTCTTTACTCCCCTTTGTAACCTTCGCCTACAACACTGCCGTTCAACGAACCACCACCTACTCTCCGTTTTTTCTTGTTTATGCCCGCCATCCTACCTTCTCCCTCGAAGCATCTTTCTTCACAGCTTCTACTCCTTCTGCCGCGCCTTCCCACGAACAGTTCGTGTCTCGTATCGCCCACTGCCGTGATCGTGCCCGCCTTCAAACTGAAGCCACTCAAGCTTCCAGGAAAAGCACGTATGATGCGACTCATCGCTCAGTGTCTTTCCGCCCTGGAGACGAAGTGCTACTCTGGACACCTACTCGCATCCCCGGCCTGTGTGAAAAGTTTCTGAGCCGTTTTATTGGCCCGTACACGGTTCTGGAACAAACTTCCCCTGTAAACTATCTCATCACACCTGCATCGCCTGTTCGCGATCGCCGGTGTCGCGGCACCGAGATTTTGCACGTGTCGCGCTTGAAACCCTTTAACCGCCGACCTTAAGATTTAATTTGCGACCAGGATGGTCGCTTTCGTTCGAGAGGGGGAATGTTGTAAGCACTGTGAGTGACCTTCATCTTCATCTCAGCGTAATCATCATCGGTCTTCGGGTCGTGCGAAGAAGACGAAGTGTTGCTAAGCTGTGGCTAGTCGGTAGCTGCTGCTTCGGCCTACCTGAAGTAAAAAGGTGAATTTGCTGGTGCGTTCTTCTGCCTCACAATATATATAATAGTAGTAAGCATAAAATTAATTTTGACCCTCACGTGACACAGCAAGCGATGGCATTTAGCATCAATTTCTGCTTGCAGTTGCGGTTGCAGTTGTGGTTTCTGCCTGTTGAGAAGACTGAGGAAGGTGCTACGAAAGAACTAGGAACATTCGGACCACTTCGCTCTGCTTTTCTCCTCTCCGGAGCATGGCTCAGCTCTGAACACTAAAAACACCGCGTACCAACCCCTGACGCCCGGCCTCGAGGGCGTCAGAAGAGGATGGCCCCGAACCGTTCCGTCGAATCTAGGTCGCCGGGCATTCTGCTGCTCATGATGGTGACCTGGTGTCCAGTCTCTTCTTTGTGTTTGGCGCGAACGGAAGTTGTGCGACAAGCGCGACGGGCATATGGTCATTATTTCCCTCTTCTTACCTCCCACTGAATCTTTCACTTCTTTTCTGATCAGATGTATAAAAGTTGTAGTCAGGGCTCTCTGTGTCCCCTTCTATCTTCATCCTCGTCCTACACACTGTTTCATCAAGAGTAAACTGCACGTTCGATTGTCGTTTGAGACAAGAAAGACTTGATCTTCAAATGATATTGTTGCACCAGCGAACAATGCACGACCGATGAATGTCGAGAGACATCGTTCCAACCGCAGCATGGGAATGAATGGTGCCATTCTTTGCCAATTAAGGCTTCTTTACTCTCCCCTTCAGTGGCATCGGGTATCACACTATATTAGTCATGCAGAGCCAAAGGGATTGCCGCGGACCACTTTACATTGCGGACGAGTACGAGTACTGGTCCCCACTCGTCGGCATGGAAGGAAACCACAAAACTGCAAGACAAAAAAAAGTGCGGCCACCAGAAGTAGTGTGCCCGTGGTACCCGCGGGAAGATCCGAAGACAATGGGTTGGTTGCCACACTGACAAGGAAGGGCAGTATAGTTTCTTTTTCGCCTCTCGTTTTAAAAACTCTCAACCGGCTCCGACAGACAAGGCTCACGAACGAGAGAAAATCCGCTTTTAAAAAGAACCGCCGTTCCTTCCATTTAGCAGATCTCCATCCATAGAACAAAAGCAAAAGAACCACCTCACACGTTCTGCAAAAGAATGGTGCACTCCATTCAAAAGACAGCCTAGGGCGTTGAAATTATTGCGAATTTTGCGAGAAAGGGCAGGAGGTTGCTTTCTCGCATCGCTAATAGATGGCGCGGATGTCGCACTCGCCTGTGACGTGACGGAAAAGCACTGCATGAGAGAACCAGCAACCAGCTTTCCGAAAAATACGACGGCTCCGACCACTCCGATGGCTCCGACCGCTCCGGATCCGGCGGCTCCGGAGGATCCGGCTCCAACCGGCGGATCCGACGCCGGCTTTGCGGAGCCAAATGGCTCACCCGCTCTTTGAAAGGAGCGGCTTCGAAAATCCGGCTCGGCGACCGATACCTAGCTAAAAGCCAAAACCTTTCCCTCCCCAGCTTGGTTGGCCTTGGCACACCCGGGCCGGTACGACCCCACATGCTCTCTATGTGGCGCACCTAGAACCTCCTTCAGTCACATATTGTTTCTATGCGAAGATTTCAAGCCACCGCCCTAATGGGGCCTCACGGACCAACAGGGTTGGGAGATCGTGGTCTCCAGCTCGGACCCAGATGTGCAAAAGATGCTGGTTGACTGGGCTGAAGCGGTCGCTGCTAGGCACGGCCTGACAGACACCCTCAAACCTTATAATGTACCCTGGTTCCCACAATAAATGTTTTACCACAACCGCCTCCTCCACTCCTTCCCGCATACTCCCACCTTGCACCCTTCTTTAACAACTCAGGTCAATTTTCCGCGAGCCTTCATTTCTTATAAGCCAATTTACATAAAGAAATGAAACTGAGGCCTTGACCTGGTTAGTGTTAGGTGCCCACCATTCTGTGGTAGCCACAGAAGTGTATACGACGCCCTGTTTTCAAGAAAACCTAACAATTAAAATTTAGAGGCGCCTCGCTGCGATTATGTAGTAGTAAGACGCGAGACTACTGTGCCGGAGTACCCTGGTTTGATTCCGACCGCCGGCGCCTGCGTTTTAATGGAGGCGAAATGAAGAGGCATCCGTGTGCTGTGCCATGTTGTTGTTGCTGTGGCTGTAGGAAGAAGGAAAAGAAAATGCACAGGCCTGCTACTGGCTTTGTAGCTGAGCCACGTCCGCTGCCTGATTGATTTATATGATGGGAAAGGCGCGGTAACTGTCGCACTTGTTTTCTGTGGACATCTCAACCGCGTCGTAACGGAAGGGAGGAAGGTGGGAGGGCAAGTGGAATGAGAAAAAGAGGAGTCGTAGTGGACGGCTACGGAGTAATTTCTACCACCTGGGCATGTTGTTGTTGTGGCTGTAGGAAGAAAAAGAAAATGCACGGGCCTGCTACTGGCTCTGTACCTGAGCCACCTCCGCTGCCTCGTGCGGACAGAAGGGAAGATAGACAAGAAAGAAAAGAAGAGGGAGAGAAAGACGCGCGCCGCAACAACAGCCGTCGTCAACCACCACCGAAGCGGTGGCGGGTGCAATGACGGCCTACAACAGATAAAAATCAGTGGCTGGCTAGCCCACGCCGCAAGCGGCGTTGACCTACCGTCCAGGCCCCGCAGGGCCAGGAACTGCCACCCTTCACCACCTCATCTTCCCGACCACCTGGGAATCTTTAACGTGCGCTGACACCGCACAGCACACGGACGCCTCTTCGTTTCGCCTCCATCGAAACACAGCCTCTTACGGACAGGAAGGAAAGTAGAGAAGAAAGAAAGAAAGAAAGAAAGAAGAAAGACACGAAGATGCGCGCCGCAACAGCCGTTGTCCACAACCTAAGCGATGGCGGGTGCAATGACGGCCTACAAAAGGTAAACATTCATTGGCTGGATAGCCCCGTCGCAACCTCTCCTAACCTCTCCTGTGTCCCATATCTGCCACGTTAACCACCAGGTGGTGCAATTACTCCAGAGCCCTCCTTGCGGCACTCGGCTGCGGGAGGTGGTTAGTTCGAAACCCACCGCCGGACACCCACCGGTAAAAATGGTTATAAGCGTCCCCCGGCTTGGCGCTCGGCTTTTCCAGGGGTGTGAATTTGGGAGAAGCTCCGTAAACCCCGCTGCGCGCCCCTCCTCTGCAGTGGGCCCAAACCCAGTTTCGAACCTTGCAGCCTGCAAAGGTGGTTCTGTCTAGCAAAGGTACTTCCTTTGCCCTCACCTGAAGTGCTCTCTTAGAGCCTCAGCTGCAGCAGTCCTAAAAAAAAGTGCCGTAAGGGCGAATATGTCCCCAGGCTGCCAGAATATTGAAAAATTATGGACACCCCGAACAAGACAAATGCCTCGTCTGGACACCGGGACATCAAGGCGTGGAAGGGAACGAGTGCGCCCATGCCGCTGTCCGAGCTCTCCTCCCCCGGGACTCGACCCCTGCATCCTCCACACCGCCCTATCCCGGCCCTCTGGCGACATATGCGGACAGGTTACAGCACTGCAGACTCTCTGGCAGAAAATATCCACCCCCAGCCAAGGGGCTCTCCAAAGCGGAGGAAGTTAGATGGCGACGCCTACAGACAGGTACCTATAGCACACCAGCCCGTTTAAACACAATACACCCCGGGTTCTGTGACCCCAAATGCAAATATTGCGGGGAAAAGGCAGGCCTGCACCACATGGTGTGGACCTGCCCACACAATGCTCCAGATGATCCGAATGCAGTGCCAACAATTGAGGGGTGGGAGGCTGCCCTATTCAGCTCTGGACTAGAGGCCCAACGGGCCCTCGTGACACGTGCGCGGGTAGCAGCGGCAGCCGCTGGAGTCCCGGACTAGGGACCCCACCTACACATCCCCCTCCCTTAAATATCCTTAATAAAGTTTTTCACTCACTCACTTACGGCACCCCTTTTCCTTTTTCCGTTTTCAAACCTATGTTTCTCCCTTCCTATATAGCGCGGGTCAGGCGTCCCAGAACAGTGTGAAATATACAGCGTCTTTCCTTTCTCGTGAACATTTACTGTTGTTAAATTAGAGGGGCTTTTAAATGCTTCTTAAGAGAGGAATGTTGAAAGCCTACCACTAAAGGACAAATGTGTGCTTGCAACCGTAACGTGCAGCCACGGCCGGTCTCAATGCGCGCGCTCCCTACGTCTATGACGTCTTTGATTGAAAAAAGGCGGCATAAGGCATGGTAGTCCGTGATACTATACACGTTCACCGAAACATGTAAGGTCTCGGAATAGCCACAACAAGCACCAGGCACTCTCTATTTGTCACAGAGCCACTTTATTCAGCTGTAGATAGTAGGCCGATTGCATTCGCAGTACTTTTGTCCGGCCGGGGTATCACTGAGCAAGGATAGCTCCAACGCCACCTCGTACGTCAGTGCTGAGTTCGCTTCGTGCTGAAGGGTTAAAATAGACCAATACGGATAGATTGATGAGAGCTGTGATAATCTCGGTGAAAGTTGCAGCTTGGGGCGAACACTAAGAGAAAGCTGCATATGTTTTTCAAAAAGGCGGTGAGAGGGCGAGCAAGGGCTACCAAGATCTAGAAGAAGAGTCGAGAATCAGAACACAAGGCTGGAAAAATGGGAATACCACTCGATGAATATGACGTGGGAAAAAAAACAGAGTGGGGAATCTTATCGGGGTCAGGCTGAACACCAGCTGCATTCACCAAGTGTCAAAGAACTTTGATTTCCCGGTGGCTGAGGCAGCATTACTTGGAGTTGATTGAAGGCCGGCGCGGCCTTCAATCAATGGTAGACAGTAGAGAGAGATGGCTGCCAAAAGTGGACGATAAAACAACGACGTAGTCTAAGTAACAGAAACAAGTCGTCCATTTGATATCTCACAGTAACGAATCCATCATCCTTTCGAAAGTGGAAGGGGCGTTACAAAGGACAAATTAAATAATAATTAATTGGTTGGGGTCATAGGACTAATAATTGCTGTTTTTATGCCGCCTTATTCATTGACGGAAATTTGCCAGTAGCCAGAGCGAAGGTCGATGGAGGAACAGTAGCTGGCTCCATGTAATCAATGAAGTGCATCATCGAAGCGTGGAAGAAGGTAGATGCCTATCCTAGTCAACTTGTTTAGGTAGCAATAATCGACGCAGAATTTCCAGCTCTGATCTTCCACAGCACAACAGGCGATGACAAAAGGCTACTCGATGTTCAATAATGTCGGCCAGCATCTTGTTGACTTCACGTTGAATAACCAGGCGCTCGGAAAGACAGACACAGTACGGTCGCTCGTGAATAGGAGTAGCGTCCTCGGTGTTGATGTGGATTACAACACAGAGCGCATTTGGCAAGCACTCGCAGATTATGACTAGCACCTTATCGGTATCGCTCAAGAGGAAAGTATACAACAGTTGCATCTTACCTGTACTCACCTGAGGGGCTGAAACATGGAGGCTAACCAAGACAGTTTTACTTAAGTTGAGGACAACCGAGAGGGCTACGGAAAGAGAAATGGTAGGGGTAACATTAACAGATAGGAAGCGTGCAGATTGGGTCAGAGAAATAACTCAAGTTATCGACATTCTAGTGTAAATTAACAAGAAATGGGCGTGGGCAGGACATGTAGTGCGAAGAGTGGATAACCGATGGTCGCTTAGGGTAACAAACTGGATTCCAAGAGAAGGAAAGCGTAGCAGGGGGCGGTAGAAAGTGAGATCGGCGGATGAGGTTAAAAATTTCGCAGGGGTCAAGTGGATGCAGCTAGCACAGAATCGGGTTAAGTGGAGAAATATGGGAGAGGCCTTCGCTCTGCAGTGGGCATAGTCAGGCTGATGACGATAATGATGATGACAACAGAGGTTTGGGCTAGAGGTAAGGTCCGACAGTAAAAAATGTCAATCTAAAAAAGCAACAACTTGTAGCGCATGACGATAAACTTAAGTTGCAGTTCGGCCGCAGCCAAGATGAGACCAGGATCAGAATAGTAAGGGGACAACATAGAAGTGGCAGGCGGAGGGACAGCTTTTAGAGCTGGAATTTCACAGATTGTCAGCGGGTACTATTCAGCAAGAGAAATTCGACTGGGGAGAGCTTGGGTCGACAAACTGAAGTTGAGGACTGGGAGAGTTGTGTCTTTCTGAGATAGGTGTCTAATGAGATGAAGAAGGATAACGGAATATCACAGGAAGATGTATGTAAAGGGGCATGCCAGATAGTCTCCGTCGGGAGCGGGTGGGAAAAGGCACATAGAAATGTAAACAACAGCTTCAGCATAGAGGTGGAAAACTTAATACCCGGAGGTGATGGGGGGGGGGGGGGAGGGCAATTGTTCAGAGAAAAGAGGGTCGAAGCGAAGAATTCTGGTTGGGCAGTCAAAAGGAGCTGAGTGAGCTGTGGAGAAATTTGAGCCCAGGATCGGGTCATGAGGGCATTCTTGAGGACGGTGAATAACACTGCTGTGTGGCGACCATCAATGGTACCTCGGGTAGTACACATGCCAAGCACGGCAGCAGGGCTGGCATTGGTGATGCGAACGATGGATGAAACTGCTGGCGTAAGTACTTTCTTGAGGCGACGATGAAATGATGAACTGAGAACAGAGTCGGGTGCCGGTGTCAATAATGGCATAAGTGGGAATGCCAGCCACATGGACTTCGATGATGTCAGATTGTGGAGCTAGGGTAAGCAAAGGCTTCTTGTCCGGGTACCGAACACAGCATAACCTCCGGGAGCTACGTGGTTTAGTTTTCCGAGCAGCGGCCAGCAAGCACGCTGAAGAATCGCGATGAGGAAGATGAGAGCTGAAACCTCGAGTTTGCGGGTAAGGCGATCGGCTGGAAACAGGAACAGCTGGAGCAAGATCAGCACAGGGCGGGTCGAACTCAGGCGAAGAACGGCGCGGTACAGAATTCACTGTGGTTGATATAGTAGAATGGGCGTGACGCCGAGTACCAGCATTTGCGACATTGACATAGCGGAAGTATGGCCAACACATGAACAAGTGAAGCAAACTAGGCGATCGCCAGTACTATGCCAGTCACTAGGATTGCGGCAGCGGTATCGAAGCATGAAGCTGGGTTGGAGGCAGCAGAGATCAACAGAAGAGGCTGAGTTGGAGTCGACGGTGCCCACGCCGTGACCAGTAGGGATACCCATATAAGCAACTTCCTTGCGAACAACAGCCTGGATGAAGGATAACGTAGGCAGGGTGATGCCCGTCAGCTGCGATGAGAAAAGATCGGGACCTATGACCCGAGTTCACGGCGGACGACACAGGTGAAGTTTTTTGGTTGGCAGGCTGATGGAGAGTAGGCAGGTCAGTAAAGGACGAGGTAGTAGTTGTTGTGGCAGGTGGTAAAGAACGGTGACATGTGTGTTTTTGCTGAAGCGCCGGCACACTTGTAGAACAGAGTCCTGGGTAGAATAGAACCTACACAAGAGAAAGTGGAAAGCGTCGTCGGTAATACCCTTCGGTATGCAGCCCACTTGTCGGCCTTAGTCATGGCTGGGCCAAAGTTTCGGCGCAGAGAGAATACGTCTTGTATGTAAACTGTATATGACCCAGACAAGGTTTCGGTGCGAGATGCTAGGTATTTCTTGGCGGCGAGTGACGCCAATAAGCTTGCCACAAATTACGTGTAGCCTTTGCTTGCTCACTTCCCAAGAAATCAACGCGACTTCTTAAGTTTCAAAACAATTTCGTGCGGTTCCGGTATAAATCTAGTATCATCATCAGCCTGACTATACCCCCTCATCAGCCTGACTATACCCACTGCAGGGCGAAGGCCTCTCCCATATTTCTCCACTTAACCCGGTTCTGCGCTACTGCATCCACGTGACCCCGCGAACTTCTTAACCTCATCCGCCCAACTAACGTTCTACCGCCACCTGCTACGCTTTCCTTCTCTTGGAATCCAGTTTGTTACACTAAGCGACCATCGGTAATGCTCTCTTCGCACTAAATGTCCTGCCCATGCCCATTTCTTCTTCTCAATTTCCACTAGATTGTCGGTAACTTGAGTTATTTCTCTGACCCTCTCTGCACGCTTCCTATCTCTTAATGTTACCCCTACCATTGTTCGTTCCATTGCCCTCTGGGTTGTCCTCAACTTAAGTAGAACTCTCTTGGTTAGCCTCCATGTTTCAGCCCCATAGGTGAGTACAGGTAAGATGCAACTGTTGTATACTTTCCTCTTGAGCGATACCGGTAAGCTGCTAGTCATAATCTGCGAGTGCTTGCCAAATGCGCTCCATCCCAATCTTATTCTTCTTTATAATTCCTTTTCATGGTCTGGATCTGCGGTTACTACCTGTCCTAAGTAGACATAATCGCCAACTACTTCCATTACTTTCCTACCTAATGTAAACTGCTGTTCCTTCCCGAGGCTGTTGAACATTACATTAGTCTATGCATATCAATTTTCAAGCCTTTCTTTCTACTTTTCCTGTCTAGGTCATCAATCATTATTTGCAGTTCATCCCGAGAGTGGCTTAGCAAGGCAATGTCATCAGCAAATCGCAGATTACTGAGGTATTCACCATCTACCCTTATCGCTAACTGCTCCCATTCCAAGTCTCTGAATACTTCCTTTAAGCAAGCTGTGAATAGTACTGGGGAGATTGTGTCTCCTTGCCTAACACCTTTCTTTATGGGAATTTTGTTACTTTCTTTATGCAGAACTATGATTGCTGTGCAGCCACTAATGTATCTTCCAGCACTTTCATGCACGGCTCGTCTACCCCTTGATTTTGCAATACCTGCATCACCGCCGATGTTTCAACTGAGTCAAATGCTTTTCTTAATCAATGAATGCTATGTATAAGGGCTGGTTATATTCCGAGCATTTTTCTATCTCCTGATTGATGGTAAGGATATGATCGATAGTAGAGTACCGTTTCCGAAAACCTGCTTGATCCTTTGCTTGATTGCAGTCTAAGGTTGTCCTGATTCTATTAGCGATTACCTTAGTAAATACCTTATGCATAACAGATAGTAAGCTGATAGGTCTGTAATTTTTAAGGTCCTTAGAGTCGCCTTTCTTATGAATAAGGATACTGTTTGCATTCTTCCATGGTTCCGGTACCGTCGATGACACCAGGCACTAAGTATACAGGGTGGCCAGTTTTTCTAGCACGATATCCCCCCGTCCTTTAGCAAATCTGCAGTTATCTGATCCTCTTCAGCTGATTTCCCCTTTTTCATAGTTTGTAATGCTTTCTTGACCTCGACCTTCGTCACTGGTGTAACGTATGACTGTTTTTCCCTACCGCCAATCTCCTTACGGTCCTGACTACTTTGGCTGCCATTTGACATTTAAAACCATGAGCATTGCATCCCATCAGTTGTGCTTGCCGACTCTCGTATAGAGCCAGTCATTCGTCCAAATCGACATCATCGGACCCGCAGAAGGTGCCCAGCTCGCGGGTTTGAGCCACGACAACTGGGCATGAGGTGAGCTATTCGTCCACTACATCATCGGCCCCGCCGAAGGTTTCCAGGTCACGGGTTTGAACCATGACAGCGGAGGCTGCGGCCGTCAAGGGGGAAGTGTCTGTGGACATGGTGGCCGGTACCCACGTGAAGGCTACTGCTGAGATCCAGCTTGTGGCACTGGATCAAATAGTTCACCTCCACCAATGATGTTACGTGTAGAAAACCACACAGTAACATGCAACACTAGTCCAAAGTCTGTTCAGAAAAAGTTTTGTTAGACATTAGACATTTGCAAGAAAGGCGAAAAATGACCAAAACAGGAAATGCACATGATTAGCAAAAAAAGGAAAGTGCACATAAAATGCATCCTAACGAACAAATGCATAACAAATCAGTATTGACATTAAAAAAAGAATAAATTTGGGCTGTTTGTGATGATGATACACAATTTTCAATGGCAATGTACATGAAGGTGTAGACAGTGTAGAATAATTCACCAAATAAAATAGATACAAGTATATACAAGGTTGAGGGTCGCCGGAGAAGAGGTAGGCAGCGAACGCGATGGGTAGATGGCATCCTCGAGGCACTGCAGATGAAGTTATGTGATGTTAGGAAGATAGTGAGAGACCGGAAAGCGTGGCGTGACATGGTCCATAGGGTCATGAAGAGTCAGACAAGACTTAACGACTGAACTGAACTGATATACAGCAATCGCATGCACCGTATGTATTCCACATGTGTGTTGCGATGTAAACAGCTGTGATTGGACATATATATTTCCATTATATTGCAGGTACTAATGTGTCTTAAAAACCACTCACGACACGTCTATCCGACATGTTTGGGAGCACATGTGTGTTGCGATGTATACAGTAGTGAGTTGACATAACTATTTACATTACATTACAGGTACCAAGGTTGGCTATAAAACACCCGGATATATTCATTCGATACGGAAACTCTATTGGCACCGCTTAACCCTCCACATTCTGTGTTGGCTTCATCAGGCGACCGAGAAACTTCGTATTTCACTTGCTGAATGATAGCATGGTACAATAAGTAAAATAAATTTGCCGGCGATTACATTATTTCAAAATACTAAATTTGACCGCAGCTCATCAGCTGTTTCACCTTTTTCGATAAATTGAGGCAAACATTTTTAGCAAGAGATGTATGCACAATTACAGACTATTTTATTTTGCCCGCATATTCCTTCAAGAAACACTCCAACAGTTCTTGACTGTAAGAAGGAAGCTTTGTGGTCGGAATAATGAAGAGAACAATTAATTTATCGGGAGGTTGCGAGAGGCAGCGCGTGGGCCCATGTTTTTCTTTGTTAGTGTGTCAATTCTTGCTTACTGTACATGTTACCCCACAGTATGATCGCAATATTCATGAATTATTATCTTTGCAGTGTGTACCATGAGTGCTCACGTCTTCCACTTGAGCTCTGAAGCGTGCCTTTTATAATTTGCTCACAGGAATTGAAAGGCCCTGTATCTATCACACTTGTTTCTTTGGATAATTGAATCGGGCTGGAAGGGTATGAAGGGAGGTGGTAGTGACAGTGGAGCTAGTTACAAGGTACAACGCCGACGGAGACGACGACGCAAAACCCAGGAACGGGCACCAAAGATCTGCGCTTTAAAATGTAATTACAATTGAATTGCAAGAAAGGAAATGCACAGTATCTGTCACACGTTCTTCAGCTATGGTGTCTGCAAGTTACACCATCGCCCCTGTTGCGTTGCATTCCTTGGCGCATTCATGTGTTTGATTGCAGACGGCAAGAACGCTGGACAAGTTGAATATGTCTCGTGAATTTCTTTGCACATATTCATGGCCTTCTATTAGAAGGCGTTGACAGATCTCGCGCACCACTCTCGTGCACGAGCTTTCGTTCCATGAGCCTAAAAGGGTTTCGCCTTAAAAAGGTATGTGCCCCCCCCGGGGTGGTGTATTCATACCAAAACAAAGCATGCTTTGTTTTGTCATGAAAGTACCACTACAGCGGGGCGCATAGCTTAACAAAAAGTCGGATGGTGCTGTGGTTGAAAACAAGGCGACAATATGGGCGACACTTTGCTTAAGTCTTCTGACCTGTCGAGCAAAAATCCATTTGACGCCACACTTGAAGGGGTGCAGCTTTCTAAAGCATTAGCTGAACTCCTTGGCTTGTCAGATGGAGGGGAGGGTACACTGGGTGCAGCCCTCCTGTGAGGGTACAGACCTCAACCAAACACCTTTAATTTGCAGTTTTCGCGTTATTGTTGCATCGAGCCTCTATCGCAAATATAAATAACACAGATTTGAAGCATACCACGTCACCTAAAATTTCTTGTCTCTCTGCGTCCTTAATGCCTCCGACTTGACAAGACTTTTTCATTCCCATGATCCTGTCCCGTTGCTGAGTGTTAAGTGCCAACCGGCCGGACATCTGATGTCACAAAATATTGGCGACTCTTGACTGAATATATATATTTTCTGACATACGCTGCCTGCTAATTCGTCGGGTGGGACCACTAAGGATGCTGTAATTGTAATCTATTTCTGACAAGGACTCTACAAGGTCCCGAAATGTTCATCAGAGAAAAGGAACCACGGAATCGTTGTCGTCGGATACGGTACATTTAGAGGGGAAGATTACTGGCTGATAAGAAATAGGTAAGTATTGCACTATATTTTTCCTAGATTATTGTTCATTTATGTTATTTTATTTTTTATATACTATTTTTTAATGCTGGCATGATATCAAATATTGTTGGCAATTTAATGGCATACATTAAGCTAGTCCTTGCATAGTTTTAGTGCATCGGCTCTGCAGTTCAAATGAACATTTCTGTCAGTTTTCTTTTCGTTTTAAGCAATGAGAATGAACATTAAATAGATCTGTGTGAATATTATTACGATGCCGCAAGCCGAAGGAAAAAGACGACAGAACATGACCGATGGCGATGGTGATGACGTTTAATGAAATGTTAGCTGGCCTAGTACGAGCGCTCCTGCCCGCGCCACTGCCCGCTTCTTCGTAGTTGCCCGTCCGTAATATGACCCGGGGTCACCGAGCCATCGTCCTGATCGTGGGCGAGGAAGTTTATCGATAGTGATGTTTCCATGGCATGATGATGGCCGTGTCCGCATGTTTGAAGAAGAAGAGGAAGAAGGAAGAATAGAACGGCTTGCCGGCACGATGATACCCGATGAACCTTGGCCCATGGCACTCTCGGTCCACACGTTGCCACGACTCTTTGGCGGAGGCCAAGGCACGCACCGCATGGGTAGGCAGGGGAGCCTGTCTTGAAGTGTAGCGGTGTGGGTCGTGGGGTCTTTGGTCAGCACATCTGGTCAGTGGGGTCATATATGGTCGTTCCGGTCTCTTCTTGTGTCTTTTGGTCATGTGTGGCGTCTCGGGTCAGTCTCTCCTTCGTCGTGTCTTGTGGTCGGGGCGGGGGGACGGGGCGGAGGAACGGGAAGATCTTGCTGGGTCCGGCAGGCTGGGGAAACAGCATGCGATGCCTCCTAACCTTTCGCCGATAGCGCAAGACGTCGAGGGCTCCGAAGCTTCGAACCAGGATGAGGGGGGTGATGATGAAGTGCCCAGCACCTCCTACCAAATGTTACCATGCGGCAAGCTGATGAAAAAAGACGACAGAACATGACCGATGACGATGGTAGATGACGGTTACTGAAATGTTAGCGGGCCTAGCGCGAGCGCTCCTGCCCGTGACACTGCCCGCTTCTTCGTCGTTGCCCGTCCGTAAAAATATGATGAGAAATGTTTAAATTATGAAACTTTTTAGCTGTTATGCTCGATGTATTTTAAAGAAAAAGTCAATTATGATGAAGTTGGTCCAATGCGTGAAGTTATTGTGACGTCTAAAGGACAAAGTATTAGTTATGGACCACTTTGAAGGAGTTATGATAATGCACAATGAGCATATAAAATTTACCGCTAGGGACAATCATGAGGCTGACGCTATTGCAATTAGATATATAGAATCTGGAAGAACACATTGGCGTCGGTAATGTTATATGTAATGGGAGCAAACATGTAATTCAGTTAGACTGTCGAAGCAATTCTGCGAGGACTTGGCCACAGCGAAGGCAATTCAGGCGGCCGCGGAATAATGCAAGAGAGCACATTGTTGCAGGTGCACTGCAAATCCCGGCCAACCGCGGCAAACGCCATCCACGATGTTCCACTCAGCGAAGCACAGATGGCAGCCATGGCACCCAAATATCTTCCAAACGCAAGCGCTCAGCGCATTAAGAAACGAAAAAAAAAACTCGTGTCAGTCACTTTAGCAAGCAAATATACATTAAAATGTAGGTCATTATTGCATACCCAAAAATGACATATCACCGGCGGGACCTGAATTGACGAAATTAAACTTTGCGCCCGCACCTGATTTTATATCCTAATGATTGAAAGCAATTGCTCTCATTTACTTTTCTCTATTATCTTCCTACTGGCATTCTATTCGCATTGAATACCAGAAAATGGTCTGTTGTTATCATTCAATTGGGGGCTGTTTCCCTCCGTATGAAGTCAATTGCTTAGCTTTTCTTAGTCTTTTGCAGTGCCTAAGATTTCCTCAATTTTAAAACCTTAGTGCGTAGGCTGCATACCAGTCATTTCCACGAAGCTCTGACCATCTTTGACAAAGCATGTGACACTCGCAGTAATGGCGGAAATAAATGTACGCCACCATAGAGTATAGTAGCACTGGTGACTAATTTCAAGAATATACTCTTCGTCAGATAAATAAGTGCCAAATTAAAAGATTGTAGCACCATATTCATATGTAATATGCCATAATAACGCAAACCTGCTTCGCATGACCTTTTTGAGATGCTTTTTTCAAGACAGCAAATGGAACACACGGAAACTGCGGGTGCTCAATGACGCGTTCCCTCCTCCACGGATCAACTACCTTCAGCCCTCTGCAGAAATCGTACGTTCACAGTATTAAACGTTCATTCTCAGAGCCTCCGATTTCTTACAAGGGGCTAAGCATAGGCCATCAGAAAATGCCGTAAGCTGCTAAAAGCAGCATGTGTTTGAGCCTATACCTTGCCAATGAGCGATTCTCTTGCGCCCTTCAGAACGAGCTTCAAGCGAGTCAATAAATAGGACCTAACCATTACTTAATGACTGACCCGCAGGGTGCGAAAGAGCAACCGTACAGCACTGCGATGGATTAGACTGGATTAGACGTAGCAAGTTAGGTAAACGAGCTAGACTTATCTGCCTAGACTACTTGCGTCATGCCCTGTATTGCAGGAAACGGAAAAAGGCTCATTTCTGCATCAACTATACGCCAATACTTCAAACTCGGTTCCACAAGTCCATCACTACATCACTAACAACCTTACACCCGAAGACAATGAGCATCTGGAAACTGAATGCCAGAATGATGCCATATAAATATCCATCGGTGAAGGCGATATAGAAGCATACAAGCAATAGGTGTATCATAATAAGTTACGAAACACAAGACAGTTCCAAATCGAAGTACATGAGAGCGAAATGGATGGTAATTTCTCCATAATGTCGCTACGAGTTGAAAGTACTATTGTTTGTTCATTGCTCCTAGATCAATATTATCGTAAAGTCCCAGAATGTGCCCGACGGGGTAAAAGTCTTGACAAAGTTATTTCTGCTTCCAGAACAATTGCATTTCGGGCGTAGTTACACCAGGAGGCATTCTCCCAGTCTTAGAAATTGCCTCTGGAGTCTCGCATTAATTCGAGTGCCTAAGGATGTCTTTCCATGTTTGTTCTGTTATCACTCATACTATTGGTACTTTCTCAAAGAATTCTGTATAACTAGCGCACAATTATCAGTGCTCGTTGAAGATAGCAACCATAATTAGAAAGAGAACGAACAAAACAAAGCTGTCAAGGAGCAATGCAGGCTGTTTCAAAAGTCCACCTATGACAATGTATTATATAAAACCTCTTAAACATATTGACGTCACACCCGCCTCAATTTGCAAGTTGTGTAAGCAAAGGCAGGAGAATTCAAAACCAAATATTGCGCATGTCAGCTGAACCATTTTGCGATGAAAAATAAATATTTCCTACATAGAAAAGACAAACTGCCTTGCCTCAATCTAGACCATCAGTAAATTACATCTTGAATCTACACCTATCCTTTACTTCCGAAATGATAGCATCAGTGAAGTTGGATGGCATGCCTTCGAGACAAGCCTGGTCGATTAGCACGATGGAAAATTCAATCGGGAAAGCGCAATCTAATGCGCGACTGCAGTACGTGCAGTCGCAAGAGGAGTTTATCGCAAGAGCCGGACACGGGGTATCACTAGAGAACGTCAAAGAGTTAGGTCGCCTCGAAGTTAGCGCTACACCTAGAACACCTTCAAGGCTGCACTTCTCCAGTTGTGCGTGTTTCTTTGCCTTCGGCTGAAGAATTTTGTATTTCTAGGTGCAGGATTCTCCAAGCGGAACAATGATATCAACATGTCAAGAATTTTCTCCTCATGCCATTTTCGTTAGGACCTTATGTCATGAGCTACCCTCGAGGAAGAGGTTACGAAAACTAGAATGTCTGTCGTATGCTTCCATGGTTTCAGCTGTATTGAGCCACGGTCAAAACGCCAGCGTCTGGGAAACCGGCCAAACAGCATGTAAGCGGCATCACCCTCTTGTCTTTTTTTAAATGCTTCGACAAGCATCGCAGCTACCGCTCGCCTTATGGCTTGTAGTCTAAGTATGCATTAACTTCAACCCATCCGTATATGAAAGGGAAGCGGAGAGCTTTCACCTTGCGATGTGCGTATGGCTGATCCTGCCTGTATTCTTTGTTTGTGGCTGGCTTGACTTCCTTCTCCCTGTCTGCTTATCGGTCCGTCTGTCTTTGTTAACCACACAAACGTTCCTCTGCTTGAAAGTGAGGGGCAGGAATCACGTTTGAAAACAATTTTGGTCCTTGGCTATATATGTCCTGAGGAGGCAGCCTTTAAAGACAATTAGAAGTGACGGGCGGTTCTACAGGCAGGGTTGGACACAGAAGCGAAAAAGCGAACAGACGTGTCGGAGACAGGCAGATGAGTGAATCCTTTGTCCAATGCGTGGCAAACACGGATATTTGTGGAAAATAAACAGCACGTCGAAACATGTGTGGAATATTTTCGCTACAAGTTGCGGCCTTCTTTCGTCTCTACGCATAAAAAAACCTAACGGGTTTTGGATAACGCTAAATATATACCAGTTTTTTGCACAATATTTATCTGGTATCATGAAGAGCGTGAATGCAGTACGCTAAGTGGGCAGTTGATATGGTCGGGCATTGATTGATACATATTCCGAATTTGTCAGTATGTACTCCACGACTGTAATATGACTTTGGTACCTGCTTCAGGCGCCTTACTTAATCATAAATGTCCTGTTCATGCGGCTTTGTTAAAGTAGATGAATGAAGGGGAAATGAGGGTCCTCGTTATAATACATGAAGGAAAGAAGCCAACAGTCGGCGTGGCTGCATTCGGTTCCCACCATCGTCACGTTGTTTTTCTTTCTACTTTGTGTTTATTTATCTTTCCCCTAAACACATTACATTACTAATTTATGTAATTATCAAGTAAAAATTAAAAACAAAAAGACAAAGTACAATCCCCAATGCTTTCCTTGGTCTCGCCGACTGTCGGCTTCTGTCCTTCTTGTTAAAGGAGGGCTTATAACTCAATCGCTCCCAAGTAGTCAACATACACCAAGATTCACTACTACAGCGAGCCTCTGCCACATGTCTATTGGCCACTGGCAGGGACTTAAGCTAATTACTCGCTACGAGTCCTATTAAACGAAAATCAGTTTGGCCGCCTGCTGCGCCCTTCTCTCTCTTTGTCTAAATGTGCCCCATTTACCAGCTCGAATCTGACGGGTGGTCATGAGTATTTCATGAAACCTTGTCTCTGCGAATATGATGCATTTAATCTAGAAGGCCCGCAAATCGTCTCTTTAAAGTTGTTCAAGTATGCTCGCTCATAAGTTTTATAACATACTTAATCGAAATTGAAATTGTAAAGCGCGGCTCCAAGGCAAAATACTTGTTCCAATGTGTCTGCAACTGGTCCTTATCGTTTCTGCCGTTTTATTTGCCCGTATATAGTGTAAAGATTCCTACAGGTCGCAAAGTAAACAAAAATACGATACATCCACGTCTCATGATCTTTGTCTGCATCTGCGTGTGCCTTTCATCTCCGCGTCAATTCATACCGTCGCCTCATTTCTATATGAAACAAAAATGCTTTTGAACATTGGAATATTGAGATGCTCTCTGATGTCAATTCGTAAACTTTTGTGGCATGCCTGTATGATACCATTTGCTGCTGTGATGTATGATGTAAAGTGGAAAAATTCCAGGTGGTACTGTTGGGCATAATACTTATTTCAAAATGTCAGGTCTTTTATATTGCAAATCGTAACTGTCAGTTTCGTCTATTAGCAGCATGTTAGCTAAATTTGACGAAGCCGGTGGGTGGGTAGCTATAAGTGTCTTGCGCTGCCCAGGGGTGCCACAGAACGATGCTAAAAGCGCCCTCAAGGCATCTGCTAGGTAGTACAAATCTGCGGTCTCTGCATTTGAATGATTGTAGTCGGTAGGAATCCCTCGCTTTAATTTGTGTTATGTTCGAATTACAAAGTAGTTAAGACGCTTAAAATGTTTTCAGGTTAATCACGATGTGAAAAGGCATAAAGAAGTCAGTGTCAGCCATTATATGGCGTGCAGAAATTGGAGACAAAGTCTTGGTGTGGTAACGGTCGATATAGCCAGGGGAGTACCGAGCGAATTTGTGAAGCTCTTTGAAAGCTTTGCATGCAACTATGCTAAACATGTGAATACATGAATCCGTAACAGAGATAGCTAGGCAGCGTAAATAAACATTCTGAGGCTAAAATAATCTTTCCCATATCCACTTTAGGGGAGCCATGCTTGGGCCGCTGAAGAACGCGTTCAATGCAGGCTTGTCCCCGAACTTGTAATTTTATCCTGCACTGGTTCTTGCTTTATACGTACCTTTAGCTCATGCGCCGCGCTCGTAATGCTTGGAAATACAGATTTCACGTCTTGGAAAGTCACCCAGAAACCTGAAGCTGCGACTGCTGAACGGTTCGAATTATGAAGCGGCCGGAGCTTTTGTGTTCGTCGGTACAGATATCAGCGAAGTAGTGCCTACTTCATTCCACTGCTCAACTGTCAATTGCATTTAACTTATATATTTGCACCTCCCAAGCCAAAGCTTTGCCTGTTGGCGCAGTGGGGGACTTCCAAAATCGGAATGTAAGCTCAAGAACTCGTGGTACATAATAACCGAAATGCTAGTGTCAGGCACTTATAAAATTATACATCTCCGCCAAATGCCAACTATTGCTGCTTCCTCTTAAAAGTTAATGACCGTTTTAACTGAGATAGCAAACTTTTTTTAAGTGAACTTACTTCGCCGTCCTCACCTTTCGTTGCTTGATGTATGTGGAGCTTTTATACATGTGCAGCAGCTGAAAACTAGCACAACGGACAGTTTCTTCATCGATCACAAATAAACACGCGCGCATAGCTGGCCGTACTATGCATATTTCAGCTTTGATTCGCGGAGCGGCTAGCATAGGTCGAAAGGCGTTTTTTTTTTCTTGAGCCGGAGCAAGCATGCACCTGATCGCAAGGTGGAACTCTCATCGTAGCCTCGTTTCTTGCCGCTATGAAAGGGAGCAGTGGAGTCGAATAATGAAATTGTTAACTTGTCCGTAGCACCATATGGCGACAGCGGCGTGACAACGTTTAGAGACTGAAGGTACACGGTAAGATTGATGCCACATGCTTTGAACATTTCGCTGGAAAGGAATCGCAGCGCTTCTTTTGTAATGTTAGGCTAGTCATTTCGCGCTCACCAAGGGGCAGGAAAAAGTAAGAGCCGACGTTGAGACCTCGTGAGATATGAGTAGCAGGATAGGGAGAGCCGCCGTTGTACTACCCAGATAGGTTTCCTTGACCGTCACGAGTTGGCAGCACCAATCTATACAAACTTTCCTTGCAAGGCTCCTATACAGTGTCCCAGAAGGTAGTACCACACCAACTGCGATAAAGAAGTTCGTGGGGCTCCCTAGCACAACTGGCAGGAGAAAAATTAAGACACATGATAGTTCACAGCCTCTCGCAATTTTCTTCCGAAATGCACACATATCTGATGATCTGAAGAATGGTAGCTTTGGATCCCAAAACTTCAGCGAAAGCAGTTGGCGCTGGTCTTTCTAGGCCGTAATATTCTCATTGTCCTCCAGCAACCAACAATGGTAACTCTGAACGCAGGCGTCTCAGTTTGTAGAATTCTGAAGCAGCGCCAAATTAGGGTATGAATGATGGCGAAACAGTGGCTGAAACTGCCGGGAATATGGGCTCCACCTTGGCATTTGGGCAAAGGGTTACTATTTCTATACCTCGCAATAAAGAGCTGATCAGATAAATAGATGGATTTACTGAAAGGAAAGGCAGAGAGGTTGGCCGGACGGATTAAGATCTGGCCTACTACTCTGCCCTGGAGAAGAGGAGAAGGAAGAAGATCGTGATGGGTGATGATGTGGGAGATGGCATATGAAATATATATATACAGGCACGGAAATTGCTTTACAAGCGCGAATCAAGTCCGGTGGCGCACAAAAAACTCCAAAGAGCCCGCACTGCCTAGATACCCTTCCCCTTATCCTGCCATGCACCCAGCAGCAGTTCCTCCGACAGAGGCCTCTTGTCCAAACAATTCAAGGAAGCGGCTAGCCCATTTCTTTCACGCGTATACACTGGGCACATCAATAATATATGGTCCACAGTCTCAGCGATGCCACCAGGGAGTCCACCTGTCCAATAAATGTAAGTACCTGCGCATGAAAGCTAAGTTCGCGCCCAGCTTCCTACTTCTTTTACGTTTCGGTTCAGATGTTCGCGGAGAATTGTGACAAATCCTGCATCTTTTTTTCCTGTAAACAATTTTGAAACGCAGCTCATGCCTGCTGTACTGCGCCCACTTCGATATGCGGTGTGATGCGGTGTTCGAGGAAGCACCAAATAAAAAGCGCTACATGGATAGACCGGACGCCCGGCGGCGTCAGGCTTGTATCCGCGTGAATCGCCTGATGACGTCATGACCGGATGTGCCGTCAAATCGACGTCATAATAATTTATCAGATATGGCCGGGGGATGTTACATCTGCTAATTACGTCATGACTTGTGACGACGTAATCTGGTAATGACATCATAGTCGCAGTCACCTGTCATTATCATTCTCATTCTCACTATTAACTAACTACCACTAACTATCATCGATCACTACCTCTCACTGGCGGTCTCTATGGCAACCGCGCTGGCATGGCACTAAACAGGAACTAATATACAGTTCTCACGAGCCCCCCTGGCTAAGTCAGGATGATTGACAGCCTTAATGTGACCAAATGGATGAGGGAATGACAAATTGAAGCCTTAAATGAAATCTTTTATGGTTCAATTTTGCATTCCTCAGGTTGCATCTCTCAGTGTATCTCACAACATTTAGGTAAGTAGCACAGAGAGGAAACAAGCAAATCACCGAGGTCTGTTATTTTAACAAGCCACCAATTTCCTACGAAACGCAGGCAGTATAGGAGAAATTGCATTATTCTGTAAGTGGAAGTAGGCAGATTCACAGGTGACGTTTGCTTATTCAAAATTTATATAGCAAAAGTATTGACTCTGGGCACATAATAAAGCTCAGAACGCATGGCAGCGAGTTTCTAGATCATATGTCTGCTCTCTTGCGGCTAAGACACCTATTATAAAAGTCATCGTACATATATCTAGACGGTTTTTCACAGAGGATGACACCTATATGTGTGTTATACATCTCAAAATCTACTCTAACGCTTCTAGTTGCTGCCAGATGCCTCGCAAAACACACATCATTCATTTACGAGGCTCGTATTTGTTCACCACGGAATTTGTTTTTGCGGCTGAGCCATTATAATTGCATCACGGCAGAAAATACTGCATTATGCCGTTGTTTAAATGTACTTGTTATTCTGCATCAACGATCTCTGCATATAAGATTATCTGGAACGCTGCATTTTCTTTGGTTAAAAAGTAATCCAAGGAAATACATTTTAGTGCGCTCCTTAGACAGCTTTTAAAGGTATAGTTTCTCTGTAAAAACCGTGAATTAGATCCCAGAGTGATAGGCACAGCATGATAACCATATTCAAGCGCCATTTTACTAAATTTTAAAAAGCGTTCGTAGACTGATAATGTTTTCCTCTCTCACTTTTTTTTTTTTTGCAGCTTTGGCAAAAACTGGGGCCAAGACGGATATTTTAAACTGGCTAGAAACAAGAGCAACATGTGTGGAGTTGCTTCAGATGGTATATTTCTGACTTCAATAAACGAGGGCTTCTGATTTTCAACGTTAAATAAATACTGCACTTAGTGTTCCCTAATATACTTTATTTCACACTAATACTTTCCCATGGCTATGGTGGCAGGTTTAAAAAGCTTTTATTGAGCACTCCAATGTAGTCTGGCATATAGTATTATTAGTGAGTAGTGTGCGAGAAAAACGAGAGAATAATATGAAGTTGTACAAGTGCGGAACTTATTCACTTTTCAACGGCAAAGAAAGTATCCTTAAGGCAGGCATCTTCATCAAATGCGCACAAAAGCGTCACTTAAGGGATCTGTTCGCTAATATCGACATTTGGACGACACCATTGCTTTTTTGCATCGTTTCAACATGTTCTTGACATTTTCTTCGTTGCGTATTCTTATTCTTCATTCATTAGGTTGTATTTCTTTTCATTGGGATAAGTCATTTAGTAAAGCGTATGCCATAAGTCATTCAGTAAAACGCAATGTCAGGGACATGCTGACTAAAGTGAACTATTCTGCTCAAGATGCAAGAAAAACAGGTATCCATTGTAAAGATGACCAAGTCAGTTTAAGGTGCCTGGAATACACTGAGGTATCGTAACAATGTAGCGAGGGCTGTTGGGTTCTTCAAAAGAACGAAAGAGTGGCACTGAATACCGGGAAATTGTATGTGCTCACTGCGCGCCTAATTGCCCGAGTGAAATTGTTTTGATAAATAAATAGCAGAACTCACCTGTGAGAAATTGTGAACTGAATTGCTAATCATGGTTAACATGCAACATACATCCAGGCGGGTGTAAAAAAGTCACAGTTGAAATCAAAATACCAACTGTTACCGCTAATGTGCGAAGACCGAGTACTTGTTTCTGCTGTGGTCACAAAGGTGTAGAACAACTGCTTAAGCAGAGAGCGATGGCTCTCCGACTGACCACTTCGGCTGACATCTGATGTGGCCCTTAATCTTAGAAGTTGGGCACTGCAACGGTAGACTCTCCGTGTACACTGGAAAGATTATACATTTAAGGCTCTCCTTGTTTTTGTTTAATAGAAGAGTGCACTTCCACACATTTATAATCCTTATGCGGTGGTCAATAAGCAGAATCACTCTGGACATCCTACTTAATGTGAAAATGCAAAAGTATGTCTTGTGTACATTGCAGCAATCTGTGCCAGTGAATATTCAGCGGCTTTTGGTTATTATGAACCAGCTCCTCGATTATGAAAGAAATATGGGCGCGAATGTCTCTTTCGCTCTTTCATGTTGCTGTCTGTTTCGATTTTCAATGGGCAATAGAATTACACTAATAACCTTTCCCCCTTCAAAGCCAGTGCTACACGACCTTATACCGCCATGCTCGGTAAAACAAGCGACTATTTCTTAAGGGGCTGGACATTGGAGATGTTCTCTGCGTCACGTACGCCATGCCCGAAAGATTGATGAACTGTCGATTTGAATGTGGATGTTATGAATGAGGTTGCAAGTTTCGGGAGTTGGGAAGGGAAGTTTCGATCTCTTTGACGCATTTAGCCGCAAGTGTTGATCCCTAAAGGACCCATAAAAATCTTGACATCCAAATCCACCAACAACCAAAGGTTACCCAGACTGAGGCGGAGATTGCGCACGGCAATTTATTTCTTTTCGCACCCGAGCCAGGAAATGAATCTTATCATTCCGCGCTCTCCAAGAGATGTCTCGATGTTATCATAACGCTTGCTAACTCGCGAGATTAATGAATTAAGGATTGACGCCTCCGCAACATATGTGTGCCCGTAATATCCACAGGAGGTCCCATCGGCGCCTCGATGCAGTTGGAATATGCGAGGTTATAACGATACAGGCATTGTCTACATCCTGACGACACAAAGTGATTTAACACCTGGCACACCCCCAGTGACCAGACAAGGTTCACCAAGCTCTAGGTCTTACTGCCAAAGGGGTTATCATGCACGTCTTGAAACATTTTCCATCCTCTGTCAGCCATACGCTCATGGACCTGGTTCGTCAGTAAGCAGCTTTGTGTAACCTGCTCAGACATATGTATGCATCCCTAATTTTAACTTGCTTCCTATGGAGCTGCTCTTCATTATCCATTGCATTCAAAAACTTTGGAAGACAGCAAAAAAAGATGCTTGGAATGAGTCTGATGTGACAGAAAGGCCTTGAGCGATGTTACTCTGCGGCCGGCAGAGATATCATGGCGTGAAGGGGGATTAGCAATCATATATGGTGTCGGAGCACATGCTGGCCTAGAGTATGCGAAGCTTTGCTTTGGTTTGCGATATGAAGTTTTTCGGAGCCTTCTGCTTCTCATGGATTAAGATATTCACGAAATACTTTTGTCATCCGCTTCATCGTATCAACTGGTTAGGCGGAGTGTGCCTTTGAGAGCGTAGCTGAAGATTATTGCTGGAAAACGTCCCAACAGTCACTCTCATGAATTTGCTTGCTAGACCAGTGACAGACTGTGCTTTCCAGAGGTGTCTTGCACGGGTAATTAATTTCTATCAAACAGGCATACCCTAATGTAAGGGGATTGAATGTCATACACGTATATGCCGAACGTCGAGCCCTCTGCTATTCTACCGCTGTCCAAATAGGCTCACAATTTTGTTAGTGGAAGGCGAGTCCGGCAAACAAGCCGCAATACGACCGTCACTGAGAGCGGCGGTCTAACCTGGCATCACGTCTGACATTTGAACGTGAAATTGGTGCGCTGTTTCTCCGCATTCCAAGATTATATTTTTCCTATAATGCATTATTGTGCTAATACCGATTATGCACATTGAGGGAACGTTTTCTCGCCCATCGCTATAAGTGGCACTCATAACCCATATGAAACTGCGCAAGCCCAAGATCCCGACATTACAGCCATAACCCGGCGTTCGCTGCTGATATCTGGACGGGCAATGTCAGACTGCTCCGGACCTGTATCGAGAAGGATGTCCTTTTGACCGATGTGAACCAGCCCCCGGGCCTATTTTCTGAGCGGTTGCTCGAACTCGTACTCTTAAATTCACCATCACAAATTTTGACCAGTTCGATGTCTACATGGTCTGTCATATCCATGACCGATCAGCATGCACCTGATGTCTTTCACGTATACTGAATTCAAGGAACACGTACCAGCGCGTGATATGTACCACAGAGAAGGCTTTGCCAAAGGCTTCAAGGCCACAAATCTCTAGCTAAAAAACTGTATAAGTCACAACCTCGTACTAAACTCATACAAATCTCATACAATTTTATATATTTCTCATAAGTTGAATGATATGAGATTTATGCGAGATTGGAATGAAATTAGTATGAAAAATCTGTATGAGGTTATTGTGACACATAGGGATTTTTCGCTAGGGATGCATGTGCTTCCTGCATATAGTTTTGTAAGTCTTCGGCCGGAATTTTTTTGCCCTTTGCCCAACACGCGTTTCGTCAACCTGCCACCATTAACTACTTTGCCAATGAAGTGGAGGCGTTTTCATTCACTATTGCGCCTTCCAGGTTTGCCATGTTGTTTTTAGAGGGCCTCTTGTCAAATTTGGGCATACTACGAAGCTTTACCACAAAACGTTACATCTAAGTTATGTAACACAAATTTCAAGTGGCCCTATGCATTTAAATATTGTTATGTGGTTTACCATGCTGGTATTCAGCAAGTAAAGAACGAAGTGTCTGGGTGTGTGGACAAAGACGATGTTGGTGTTGAGTTTTGCGGTTAATTGGTGCCCATCGATTCTAGAGTTGTGTTGCCCACTGGTGCATGATTTCCAGTCGTCGACTGAGATCGCAAAGCACAGCAAAGGAACAGCTGTCTGAAGGGATTCGCTGTCACAGAGCAGAGCATGCAGAGCAGAGGTTGTCCATTTTCGTTTCTTGTTTATCAGTCGTTGCCAGTGAAGACACATGCTGCTTGAAGATTTCCGCCGGTCTGCAATTAGCGATGCTTTTCTCCAATGTCAAGTCTTTCTCGCGGAGCAGCTTTTCTCGTAGTGCTGGGTCACAAATGCCGATGATGATCCTGTCGCCTTGGAGGTGGTCATGCTTATCACGGAAGTCGCACCTTGCTGCTTGATGCTGAAGTTCAGTAATAGGCTCGCCGATCGGCTGGTTTTGTTTATGACTCGTATTCTTGAAGGTGGCTGTCGCTTGCATCACGTTTTTTATAAGACAGGTACCTCTCATCAACCTTCGCAATAGGGGCACCATGTCGCTTCTCTGCTTATCTGCAGCTTGCTCAGAAAACGGAGTTTTTTCACAACTTTCCGCGCTTTTGGAACCCTAACATGAAGTAACAGTGTCCGTTTGTTGCTTCTGGCTTTGTGGTATATTCGCATGCTGCTTCGTAAAGTTTGTGGGGCCCCTTCCATTCCGACCACGCTCCGCGGGATTGCTGCCCGGGTCAAAATGCTTGGTTCGTTGAATGAGGGGGCGGGCCAGGCTTATATATTATGGCACTCAGGAGCCGAAGTGGTGCAACGTGGCATTACGTTAATTCTGACACCTGTTATATCTGGATGACTACAGATTATTATATGCTAGATGATATGACAGAAAATGGAGGCCATGGTGAGAGGATGACATGACTGGTCTACTCCATATTGGGAGTGGTGTTTCTTGATTAAAAAGCAAAGTGGTTCTTAGGGGGTACTGATTACATAACAGCCTTCCTGTAAATTATGTATAATTATCTGTCCGTGTGAAAGAAACATTGGCATAATTTACCATCCCAAGCACAATGTGGGCTATGAAGGGGCCCCTGTGTGTTCGTTGTAGGCAATGCAGGACAGCCGCGTTGGGCTCAATGTGGGTGCTGCACGAAGCCGACGTAAATCTGAAGTGGACTGCCGACAAAGCCCCGACGGGACCCGCTTAGGACTGATACAGGCAGCCCTTGCGGGGCTGCCCAACTTTTTCCCGCATTGCCAAAAGTGCACATCCCGCCAACTCCCCTCGATGGCCCTACTATGGACAGATTAAGCGGCCTCTCTGAATGAACATTTATTTTTTTGTTTCGGTCAGCCCGTCAGATAATTACATAGGACCGGTGCGGGTTCTATAGTTCAAGCAGCAATTGGGCTTGAATACATTATTCTCATAGGGTTCGGATGCAGATAACTGATGGGAAGCCGTAGTCGGTCAGCTCCTCAGATAATGACAAAAGACCGATACGGGTTCAATAGCGTAAGCCTCACCTGGGCTTGCTCAGAATATTCTCATACGGGTCCAACGCCGATAATTGATAGGAAGCCCTAGTCGCTCATCCCCTCAGATAATGACATGGGACCGATACAGGTTCTATAGCCTAAGCCGCACCTGGCTTGCCAAGATTATTCTCATAGGTGTCTGACGCAGATAACTTACGGGCAGCCCTGGACCAAGTTGTACCACTGAAAAATTATGGAGATAATTAAGCAATCATTTTATACATGCTTGACCTTTCTAAGTACCTACAACATTAAATTTGGCAATAATCCAAATCTTTATAGTAGCCTAAGTGACTTCATGTTCCATCTTGTGTTCAGGCGGTGGAGATGTCTGCTTTGATCAGTAATATTGTGGTAAGAGTGTCAGGCTGTCTACGCAACCACATAATGAGCAACAGGTAGGAATGATCATGTTTCAGTATTTTTGAGCAATTTGCATGAGCGCGAGAACAGAATCCATGTAAACATTGTAATTGACTAAATGCTAACAACTGGTATACAAATAATCTATAATAATCATTTAGGGCAACGTATAATACAAATAAAGAATTGAAAGAATATTTGCACAATTGCTTGGGGAAACGCCAGAGTATTCAACCCCGCCACGGCCAATATAAGACCCACAGCGGCATTTATTTGGCAGCCCCATTTGGGCTAGCGTTATTTCTCGCGACAAGAGCCTGCAGTTACGTTGCGTCAGTAATCATTCTTAACAAATGTGACGAACATACGGAAGCTCCGGTTTATATCTCCACCAAGGTCAATGGGGGACCTACAGCGGTTTTGTGTGGGCAGCCTCAATTGGGCTTGCTGCTCTGTTGGACCTAGAGGCTGTTTTACGTGCTTTCAAATTCACAAAGGACCGATTGCAGCATCATGCAGGAACTCCCGCCTCCCAGCCCCATTACGTCCGATGTCTGGCCTAAAGCGGTTTTTTGTGGACAGTCCGAATTTGTCTTGGTGTTGTTTTTGAACTGAGAGCTTATTGGCTTCTAGCATGTGACTTTAATTTACCTACAAGTGACCGCCTTTGGTATCATGTGAGCACGCCCGCTTTCCAGCCTCCTTACGCCCGATGTGGGACGTAAAGCGGTTTGGCTAAGGATACCTCATTTTCGCTACAGCAGGGCATGCCCAAATTGTGCTCTCATGCAATTCCACCTGCACTCAAGTTACCTACAAGGGGCCGAGTTAGGCAGCATGTGAGCCTAACCGTTTTCTTTCCCCACTACGGCCGGTGTAGGTCTGACAGAGATTTATTGTGGGAAGCTTCATTTTGGATCTAAGAGAGCTTTTCCGTAAAGAGTCCGCGTTTGGGCTGGAGTTTTCCCCACATATCCGACGAGAGACCTTTGTGATCTGGATGTAAGAATTTGCTCTGCATTAGCCCGAACAATACCTCTATGGGACCCATGTAACGGAACAGGGGCAAGCCCAAATAAGGCTCGTCCACTTTTGCCCAATCGACGACTGATGCAGGTTTATTGATGGTTGTCCCTGCCTTACTTGGCTGTATTGGCCCACTGGGGCCCCACATTCTGTGCTATCTTGGATGGTGAAATGAACAGCCTTCGAATCTTTGCACATGAGTATGATCACAAATACATACATGACGTCTGCTAAACACATTACCCCTTTTAAATATCTGAAATGTTCAAGCAAAATTGATAACATCACGGCTGGTGCTTACAACAGGAGCGCCATGGGCACATTTTCACATTTCTCGCATCAAGAAGGAAATTGTCATGATGGATTTATACAAGGCTGGTATTAATTCCTGCTATTATTGCCTGAGTTTAAAATGGCAGCAATGAAGGCAAGTCCTGCCCTTGAAGTACGCCTGTAGGCCCTGAAGTGATGATGTCGGCAAGCACTAGTTTTGTGTTCTCCTTTATAACTGCACTGGTCCTGAGGTTAGCAGAAAATGAAATAAAAATTCGGCTTCAGGGAAGTCTCGGATATGTTCACTCTAGGATGGAATGGGGAACCGTGTGGCCTAGACACATCATGGAATGCAGGCTTAAGGGGAGCAACCGAACTTTGACTTTCGGCGGCAGCGCTAATGGCACCGACTTGGCCTTATGTTGGAAGGTATGGTCAGTAAGGATCTATAGTAGCCTTCGTTACAAAGTCACAATGGTGCACCCAAGAATCAGATGGATGACCCGAAGGAGGTAACAGGGGACCGCGCTTAGCCAACTTTGTTCTACAGAACTTAACCCTGTTACAGAATCTTCTAGTAGTATCAGACTCGCCATTTTTAAGGGAGTTGCCATTGCAGCATCGACCATAATAAGAGTGCATAACAGTACGTCAAGATAAAGCCTGGGCCAGTGCAGTATATTCCTCTGCCATTACCTAAGCTTTTAAAATATAGTGCATCTAGTCAACAAATGTTCAAAGAGCGCTTCAATTAAGCTATAGTGTTTCAGGGTAATAGTGGAGGTGCCCTAGAAAATAGAGAAAAGACTTCCTTTCTTTGTGACCGAAGGAAGCAGGTGTTCAATGTCGTCTTGATCTTTGTTATTTATTGAAATAGCCGTCTTCTGCTGCCTTCAGATATCAAACGTGTTTTCTTTGTATTCGCTTTCAAGCTCTCTTCCACACCCAAATCCACCCTCAAATCTTCCAAGCTTTCTTCCACACCCAGAACAGCTTTGTTGCGTGCAACAGATGTGTTTCTTCGCCTTCATTTTTCATGTTTACCAACTCCATCACATGAATACTTCTCTGCTAGTGCTGTGCCCACTTTTGCTGCTTGATTGCTTTGGTGGTGCTAAAGCTTCTCTTCGATGTAGATGGGAAACCTACCAGAGACAATACAGTATACGCATACTTTTTACTCTGTCTATTTGCGATTACAAGATTAGAGAGCTGCATTCATTTACATTGTTACAAATACATCTTCTATTGCATAGGGATAGGTACACAAAAATTTTAATGCGAGCGATTTTTAAAAACAGAAATATTCGGGAATCAAACGCAGTTTTAAAGAAAAAATAAACACAAACTGCTTCCCAAATAAGGTTACCAGCCCAGGATGGTAAAAATTTCCTGAGCCCTCCACTGTAGCGTCTCAATAGCCTGAACCGATTTGGTAGCTAAAGCCCACAAACTAAACCAAGCGGCAATTTCATATAAAAACAAACAAACAAAAATTGCATAAAAATTAGGCCTTAAAAAGGAAGCAAGAGTAGGGAAAGTAAACGGTGTAAGTAAACGATTTTCAGCTATGCATTGTTGAAAAGGAGTTGTAGGATATAAAGTAGAAAGAGAAAATATAGTAAGAGTGTACAGAAGGTCAGCAAGTGAAATGTGCACTGGAAAGTCACAGCCGGCCAAGCCGATACGTTTTGTAAATGAAGTAGTGCCTTGCGGGTCGTCATCGCTGAAGATCATCGCTGTAACAGCCTTACTGTTTGACAATATGCACCGGTCAATATTTTCGAGCACGTGGCGTAGCATTCATATTTTCGCACTAAATTTAGGGCATTCACAAATACACATCACACGGTTTCTTCCAAATCGCAGGTGTTATCGCAGGTGTTGCAAGGACGTTTGTCATGCGTGGCGATAACAAATGAGTACTGATTTGTAAATATGATCCCAAACTGCAGGAGATACAGATATGTTGCTTAACATCGTGGCTGGCTAAGCTGTGTGTAGGCCGAGGTTAAGGTCCATGGAACCTAGGTACTTTATAGAGAAGTGACCGCAATTGCCCCAGGCAATTTCGGTCTCCCTCGCTAGTGTTTCAAGCCAACTGGTTGCGTGTACTCTTTCATAAAAGGACGGACACAAAGTAATTTTCTCGGTGGGCACTTCGCGCAGCCTCGTTCGTGTACTGAATGCCTTCAGTTGTGTCCAGGTTGCCTTTACTAAATATAAAAATGTGTGAGGAAATTTAACCTCTGCCTTTAAGGGTGTGTGTGACAAGATGACATAGACAACTATCTCACAAATTTAATCCCGCTTGAAACAAGCCTTATGAATGTGCCTGCGTCACAAAGGTTAACCTGCATTGAAATATCCAAGCAGGAGAATTTTGATATCACCCTCTTATGTTTGAAAGAAGAGGCTGGCACAATCAAGAAGTGTATTGCCATATAAGATTTAATAATCTGTCTTTAAGTTTCTCATTGTAATTCCTTTTGAGCTTGTGTTCTGTAGGTATTGATGAACACGGAATAACTATTAATATGTGATTGTTGCTAGTATTGCATTTTTCGTTGTCCTCCCATGTATGTACTACAGTGCGTGTGTGTGTATATACAAGTACCTATGTGTGCGGAAGAGAATAAATTCCCTTTACTGGTACATATAATATGGACGTGTCCAGAAATAAAAAAAATATAAATGAACACACAAAATGGAAGAATTTTAGGAGTCTCTACAGTTGAGCTCTCATCTTGAGACTCAGCTAGGTATAATCAGACTGGCCGAACATGCCGCCCGGGTCCAAGGGCTCCAGGTTGTCGTGTAGGCGGATAGGTTGACTTCTATCCTGTATTTGTTGGAAATTAAAGTTTGTTTACCACCACCACCTACCGATTAAAGGGCTTCGGTGAGACCACATTTGGATCTATTAGGACGACTTGGATATAGTGTGTATATGAGCATGTATCCCAAGTTTTTGGAGCTGCAATAAACTTCTCTTCAGTGACCAGTGAGCCAACTACGATGCTCCCGAGAGCCTCTCGCATGATTTTTCCTTATGTGTAGTTACGAGAACAATGTGACGGCTCGCATATATATAGGATGTTTAACGTCCGCATGAAGCTCGGCGCCAGGCGCCGGCGCAACCCTTTTGAACACCTTGTGTTCACTGTGGTTCTGTTTGTGTTGTGGCGTCGCAGACGCCTCGCTGAGGAGCGCCGCACTCCCGCCCGCGCAATGTACCCAGCCTTGCAGAGGCTGCTCCTCGTCGTCTGGAAGTATCTGTCTGCACAGTTGGAAACGGACGGCGAAACGCGGTTTCTGTGGCTCTGGCACACGCGCTTTGATGTTGTACGGGGGAGCAAACTTAAGAAGCCTGTTGTCCTTTATTAGAACCGCCGCCCCTTCTATTGTTTTCGCCTCTCTGGGGAATAATGTGTTTCCGTTTATTATGTATATGTATCATACAGTGTTTTGTATAGTGCTTTGGTCTGTGAGTAATGTGCGTTATTGTATGCAAGTATGCACCTAATAAATTCTATTTACATATTGGTAGCTTCTGCCAAAAGCAGTCAGACAACCAAACAGCCAGTCAGCGCGTGGCCATATCAGCTGGCATTAAAAGCCTGCAAGCTCCATATGCTGCTGAATTTTTGCTCCAAGCGGCAATGTCGCCGCCGGACACTGGAGCCGGGCACCGGGGCGAATGCCATATTTTTCTTAATGGGGCCATTAACGCTATAGAGTTGATATTGAGCCCTTTATGACCCCGAGTTGCACATTAGCTCCAGCAAGCAGGCCTGGCTGAAATGCACGAAAACACGTCCGCACGAAAACAACTCTGCCGGATTCAGTAATCTTCCCGACTTTACCCGCGTGTAGCGCGTTCAGCATGCGCAGACTTCCATTGGCCGGCGTAGGAACTCTAGCCCACGCGTACCATGGTCTTATTTTTTAAAGCCTCTCTTACATCTTCGCCGTGAAGCGGCAAGTTACATTATATCTAGAGCAAGGCCTGAAAAAACATGAACTGAGTGCGAAGGTAAGGAATGTGAGTCCTTTGAATACTGGTAGAACATCTGTACACCGCCAATCTTAAATTATTATTAGCAGTTCCCTCGTTCTCTCTTTTTTGCTTTTCTGACGTTTGAGGGCCACCGCTAAGTGCAAACCCACATTTCCTCTTCTCATGTTTGCTTTTATTTTTATACCTAGAACCTCATTCGCGCCTCTCCGCTGCCTGTTCGGCGGGTTTCGGCATAGAGTATCGGAACGGCGAGGCCATGCGGCCATGTGTCCAACCAAGCGGGCGATACCTGATTTCAAAGAGCTTCAAGAAGGCGGCTCGCAAGCCGTTGTAAGGTGTCACGCTTGATGAGGGAGCGACGAGCACTTGAAGTAATACGAGGGGAATGCGCAAAGTAGCAAGTCGCGCTCGATGGTTTGCTTGGTTACACCGTGCTGGAACGAGAATGCCTCGATCAGCCACAACCAAGTACCGAAAATTATTGCGCTGAAGGAGTGTAGTATTTGGTTTTGTTGATAGGTGGACTATTTCATAGCAATGTTAAGGTGGGAAATAATGATGTGCTCACCGGATGCAGCACGGTGGACAGTATACTAAAGCTATTTTGTGATGCTTGGGCATCACCGACGTCAAGTGTGCGATTGCGTGATAATTGCCGATTCACGAAATAAGTCATTGTTAATAAGATGAATAACCAGCTCCGACAGCAATCAGGTTCGGAAAGAAAAGTTTTAAAGGCGCCGCTCGCGCTGCCGCGCCTCGTGCCAGCTGCCTTCTGGCCCGGCACCGTGCTGTGGTTTGCAAACAAGCGAGGCGCGAGGTGCACCACATTATCAAATAACCCTCGGAAATAGCTGCAGTCAGTAGACCCCTTTAATCTTCCTCATGTAGCTCTGAGTAATTCAGAGGGGCTCAGTGTTCCCGCAGTTGAATGTGCCATGGCTCTCAATGGCACATTCATATCAGTTTCTACTCAAGAAGAGGCCTTTATCTTCTAATTATTATGAATCATTATATTGTCTAAATGTTCTAAGTACTTATAAGTAAGCACTTATAAGAGAAAGCTGTAGATAGGAACGAGCCCTCGTGAAACAATGAATTCAATTTCTTCAAAACCTTCCTCTCAATGTCGCGTTACGGAGTGCCTAAGAGTGGATTGCTTTTGATTAGCTGTTCCGTCCAACGCTGGAGGCTGCTGTAATATTTTAACAATGTTTACCTGCCGCTGCTATTCCCGCGTTTTAGATGGCACCTGTGCACCACACAAGTAACTAGACGTTAACTGTACATTAATCAGACGGTGACACGAATCAGAGAAGAAGGAATTAGCCTCAGCCACGAAAGTGCTCACGCGGTTCAGTTTTTATCGAACGTAAGTTGTTTCGAAATAACATCCGCTGAACAAAATCAAAACCGTTAGAAGGAAACTGTGTAACGGAAAAAAAGAACTACTATGGTCTAGTTACACAACCGGCATAATTATGTTTACGCCCAACCGAAGGTACCGAAGTCAACCACGGTTGTTACACTGTTTTCCGACGTTCTTCCTTAAGGCAGCCATTTCTCATTAAGTTCAACAATCAAAATCGACACGGTGATTACCAGAACCAAGCAGCATTTACAAATATCTTATTTATAACGTGGTGCCTGGACAGCAGTCTGACAACGCGTCAACAACGCGGTCAAGCATTGTATACGATGGCAGCAATTCCTCGGGCGCGTGAACAAAGCCGCGGTGGCTCCTCCTCCCATACCGTATGCGTAGGAGTCCAGGATATGGCGGATCGCTAACACCGACGTTAGAAATAAAGCATCCTAAAATTTTTTGCGTCTGAAATACTGAGCCGAGTATCATGAATTATTTACCTTTCAGGATCACTGACCAGCTGCAAAAATTTACTTTTAAGAGCGATAAACGCGACACAAGAAAGTTTCAGCTCAAGGCACCTGCCGCCGGTGCATCGCGGCGTATCCGCTCTGCTTGTACGCTAGCTCTGCTACTAATGCGTCGCCAAATTTAATTATGTTGTTCATTTGCTATGGCAGAAAATGATTCAGAATAAAGCAGTTTCATAAATAGACCATTTACGACAGCTTTCATCAGTTCCTAAGTGCCGACGGCCGCGGCTTCGTAGCGAAAACATATAGACGTAGCGGCGGGGGTACAGCACGGCGCCACCGTCCACTGCACTGCCGCGCTCCACCGCCGCGGTAATTTTAACGGAGCTTAGCCAGCTCGTGGCATCCGGTGTTTGCTACTTTCATGATACAACTATGACGCCGTTTTTTGAAGTTCCGCTCACCAACAAGCGGCGCAAACGGTACGGCAGAGATAGAACGCAGCTTCTGTACACAGTAATCGTAACCGAAGACATGTGCGGCACAGAGTCACAACCTATTCAATGAGTCGGTCTTTGAAGTGATAAAGTGGGAAAATGAATACGTTTTTGACGAGGACTTAGTTAAGTTAGCGGGCTTCCTGCAGAAGCATAGAGAACGTGTTGTACCGCGTCCACTCTTGCGAGAGAGTGTCTGGAGGAGCGGCCAAGGTCAAAGAGAGCTTGGCGCGGGTTTATTCATGACGGTCGCGCAGACGGCCGCTTTAATGAAGTGGTATCCGAAACCATACGAATGGGCGTCACCGCCGGTTCGCTCCGTTCCGATTCACGGAATGACCACGAAGTCACGTCTTGCTTGGCTGAGGGAACCACCGCCCTTCCGCACCCGACCAAGGGCAGCGATCGGAATGTTGTCCTGATGTTAGATTGCGTCCATTGGAAGTGTAACTGTCGGCGTCGGTTATCTTTGCGGCTGCTCGGTCCTTCTTGCGTGAGCTGATGGGAGAGTGAGAGAGAGTTTAAATTGGAGATGTGTGTGGTTGCGTGTGAAGCCACTCGCTGTTTTGTGTATATGTTGTGGTTGGGTTATTATAATTTACGCATGGGTGTGGTGTGTGTGGCACAGCAATTGGCCAGCCCATTTTAAAACATTGTCTGCTATTGGCCACAGAGTTGCCTGCCCTTGAATGTCCAACAGACTAAGCTCGAAATTTTGGAAATGCGAGCGAAGCGAGCGGTGAGTCAGTCGAGTAGGAGGGAGGTCTCCTGAGAACACGAACCTAAAGGGTCGCAGAAGGCTGGCTGATTCTGCTAGCCTCTGACTTCCAATCGCCCGTAAGTTAAAGTTTAGATTTTTATGTCTGACGCATCTGACGACAATGTTGTGAAGTACTGCTGTAAATAAAAGTGTAGAGTCTACAATAAAATGTCTCATCTCCGCGCCGCAATGTGTCGCTGAGCAATGGACACCGCAGTGGCCGCTAAAATTACTCACAAAGAGACTGGAAGTAGAAGAAGCGAAAAGAAAGCAAACTGATCCGTTCGTACGCTTCGCGCACTCGGGCGCCGATGAGGGGCTTCGTCAACAGACACCGTCATAACCTCGGTTAACGAAGCAAACCGAGGTGGCTCACCTCTGTTGCGATAACTGCAGTTAGTGGTGTAACGACGGTTTCCTCTGCCGTGTAACAAGGGCTAACCACGGTTCCGCCTAACACTAATAAACCCTGCCCGTGTACCAGGGGTAATAGTAACTCCAAGAAGGAAGAAATGGAAAAAAGCAAGGTTTACTTTCTGCAAGAATCTGCATTAGCTCGAATGCAATTGAGTGATGAGTCATGTGTTCACTGCATTTTTACCCTAGTCTGATCACCTCCACTCCGCCGGGTTGGTGCAGTGGTTAAGATGCCCGACTACTCTACCGGAGTAGCGGGCTCGATTCCGACCGCCAGTGTCTGCCTTTCCGTGTAGGAGAAACGGAGTGGCGTCCGTGTGCTGTGCGATGCCAGTGCATGGTAAAGAACTCCAGCTGGTCGAAATTCACAGATTCCTTCACTACAAGTCTGTCATAGCAGAGTCGCTTTAGGACGTTAAACCCTAGAAAGCAAACCAATCTGATAACCACCGTGTTATCTGTCGAAGCTATCCTATCAGTAGGAGCATCATCACCAACCTGACAGCAGCCATTGCAGGAGGAAGACCTTTCCCATGTCCCTCCAATGCACATGGTCTTGCGTAGGCTGTAGGCATATGACTCCCAAAAAATTTGTTATAGAGCCAGCTCACTTTTCTCCTGACAATTGTACGCTTCTATTCTCTTGGTGTCCAGTAAGGTACGCTTTAGGGGCCACTGGTTATCTTGTCGTTCGATTACATGTCCTGCCCGTGTTTTTTTGTACTTCTGTATGGTAAGACTTTATAATTTGTTTCTTTAGTTCAGTCTATTTCACAGTTAGGATGTTGATTGTTCGTACTTCTGATGGTTTCCGAAGTTTCTCGGATCCCCAATGAAGTGCAGAATAGGTTTGGTTTGGTTTGTCGGGTTTAACGTCCCAAAGTGACTCAGGCTTTGGAGACGTCGTAGTGGAGGTCTCCAGAAATTTCGACCACCTGGGGTTCTTACACGTGCACTGACAACGCACAACACACGGGCGCTTACTTTTCGGCTCCATCGAAAAGCGGCCGCGGACGCCGGGATTCGATCCCGCATCCTTCGGAACAGTGGTCGGCGCCGTAACCACTGCGCCACCCCGGCGAGGCGAAGTGCAGAATAAGATGCAGCCGGTTTACCAAAGTTAGACAAGATAGATGCAATTTATTTATATAATTACTAGTCGGGATCCAGATCGAGGATCAGGATCGAGGATCGAGATGCGTATGAAGATTTTTCAGATGCGCATTTTAAGGCTTCCGAATTTGGCTGTTTTCTAATCAAGCAATCACACCCGTTGTTGAAAGCCCGCCCACCATAAGGCGGTGCCTTCACGCTCTCGCCGGTCCTCCCACCACGCGGTTCGTCGATTGATGTGACATCACTCCTTGGACTGGCAAGTTCTTCGGAGCCGACGAAGGTGATCCATGCTCCGCCGCTGTCAGCCCGCCGTCCAAATGAACTTGAGCGTTCAAATGGCCTTGTCTCGGCAGACTGTCGATTTAAGGGCCTTCGGCCCCTGTCTTGTCGGTCTTGTCTTGTCTTGTCTGGACGGTCTTGTCGCCCCACTTCTTTTTACACAGCCGCCGTTTTCCAAGACAGCGGTCCGCGAGCAGTGTCTCCCGATCGGGTGGCGGCGGTTGCGCTGACGCAAAAGGGGCGCCGGCCGCTTCCGGAACGCAAGAAGGGGGGTGCGCAGGCGGCGTCTGGACCTCAAAGAAACGGGCCGTCGTGCGGGAACACGTGCGCGCGTCGAAAACATTTCTCAGAACGGGATGCCGGCGAGTATACACACACACTCACTCTGTTCTGCAGCAACAGGCGGCTTTTCCCATTACTCAGTCGGTTTGGCGCCAACTGTCCAAATTCTGATCAGTCGAGCCCAACATTCATGTTCTTCTTTGAAGATCTACTGTATAACATGAGGCAAGTATATAGCCTCCAACCAATGTGGCATTGTGCAAGGTCAATGGTAAACAAGCATACAGTGCAACAATTACTACAAGTGCGCTAGTCAGTTTTTAAGTTCGATGGATCAAAATGCGCTGACAAAGGAAGCGGGCACTAGTAAAGATTGCACAGGAAAATAAAATTAAGCCTTTTTTATATGCCATATGTAATAAAGGAATACGAAAAATAAACTTAACACTTCTTTCCAAGCTGCGTGTACTAGGTCAGGGTTATGTAGAATGTTCACGTTGCATAGAAATTACACTAAATTGTCCGAAAAGGCAGTCAAGAGCATGGAAAAGGATCTGCACGTGCTTATATTTCGGAGAGGCAAGATCCAGAAAGGTAACAGAATGTTTGGCTTTTATAAGGCGAATTGGAGACTCTTTTGTTCGAAAGAACGGCTTTGTGTTTTAGAGGAGCATGTAACTGGATACGGTAGGCATGAGCGAGCTAGATGCGCGCACGTGTACGACTATCCATTTCGAAAATGAGGAATAAGGCCGAGCAAAAGAGGGTTCAGTATTGTGGGCTCGTAAAATGATCCCTTTGAAGCATTGCGTGTTTCTGTTCAGGTGGACCTTTATCTCACTATATTACTGGAAAGTATCGGCTAGGAAGCTTACACCAGTGCTCTCATCTTTGATCTTCATATTTCTAAACAGCAGGATACGCATAATGAAGCTTCTGTGCTTAAAAAAAGCAAGGACTTTGAAGCTTAGCTTTGACTTCATTCTTGCGGGAAGAAACATCGGAGAATGAAAAACATCGAAGGAAAGCGATTATGTTAGCAGTTTTGTGACGAAAAAAGAAAAAAAAAAAACTCAAGGTGCTCCGAAAATATTGTAAAACGGAATGCTGCTACAGCGCGGCAAAATAGTTTTTGCAATACGTGCTGTAGAATTGAGAAGAAAACGTTTTTCGGAGCTATTTTTTTACATGCAGCAGTCTCATCCGATTCCAAAATGTATGTTTGCTGTCTAGCCTCTAGAAAGGGGCTCTGCTGCTCTAGGATACTCCCAGTGTAATGAAATCGCCTTTAGGAGATGCCAACCAGTAATGATATATATGCAGTGAATTTTAGCAAACGTGATTTTTTTGGTCTATGGAATTTAATGACACAAAGCGAGTCAGGCTAGGAGGGAAGCTCTAGACGAGGGCTCTGCGGGTTTCGACCACCTCAGGTTGTTTAACCTGCACTCACGTCGCGCAGTGCAAGGGCGCCTTGTTTTACTGTGTAGGCTCAACTATTCAGGATGCAAATTCGAATTTCACTTCCATGGGTCTGACTAGCTTTGGCTAAAATGGAAGCTTACAACGAAAAGAGAGAGAAGTACTGAGCCTTCCTTCCTCAAAAAAGAACTTGAATCGAACATATTTGCCGCGCCGCAATGGCGCAGTGGTTATGACGCCGGACTACTATACAGGAGCACTTGGGTTGGAACCCTACAGCCAAAGTCTGTGTTTCGCTGCAGTGGAAGTGGAGAGGCATTCACGCTCTCTTGAGATACCAGTAGATGTTAACGTTACACAGGTGGTCAAACTTACGCCGTAGCCCTCAGCTTTGGCACCTCTTTTTTGTTTCTGCTTTTCATTTTTTAACCTTCCTTCCTTCTCTTGCGGCGTGGTCAGGTGTCCACGGAAAACGTGTGAACGTTACTGCTCCTTTGCTTTCCAATAAGCGTATTTGTTTTATAGAAAATGTTTTTTTTTTTTTAAATCGCGTAATCAAAAGACGTTGTTAAAGGCCCCATCATGTCTACCCTCGAGGCGAAGCTTGTGCGGCCCCCTGATTCGAGCTGTATAATCCTGTAGGTCCTAGCTAAACCATATACAACAATGAGTAAAAGACTTTCGCTCCTATAAAAAAACATGCTTAAATTAATGGTTAACACTGCCCCCCCCCCCCCCCCCCCCCTATTTTCTTCCTCCATCAAAAAGAGCCGCTGCGGCTAATATTGCGTTATTGCATTCCGGTTTCGTGGGTTTAGCAGTCGAGTAACGTAAGAATTCCGCCATCTCCGCTGGTTGGAATGCTTTTCAGAGGGGTAGTGTAGTACAGAGAATACCGTGTAATAAACGAAATATTATTCGGAACCTTATGGAGCTAGGATTACACACCGAGCACATAAATTAGAGAAGCTGTTAAAGTATTTGTGTTGCCGAAACGCCCTGCATTTTGGCGTGGAACCCCCTTCACGTTGCACGTTTCTCCAAAATTAGCATATGCTCTTCCATCCCTGGCAATGTTTCTCAGATTCTATGCATGGTAGCCATCTTTGATTGCGAATTCCATCACTCTCCCATTAGAGCCAAACCAGAAGGACACACGTCACCTCCCACCCTCTCTCTTTTTCTTCTGGCAGTTGTCTTTCTTCGAGTTAGAAAGTATAGACAGGAACATCCTCCTAGCTTCTTCCTCTTTGCTACGTGTATACACCAGCCACAGGTGGCAAAATTGAATTGAATTGAATTCTTCATTGTTTTTTAGTTATTTCATTTTACCGCAAAAAATAAAACTTAGCTGCTACCTGTCAAAAGAGAGAGCTGCCACATAAATAAATAAATAAATAAATAAATAAATAAATAAATAAATAAATAAATAAATAAATAAATAAATAAATAAATAAATAAATAAATAAATAAATAAATAAATAATGACGGACTTAATGCGGGCGCTGTAGATTCCGAAAGCAGAAATAGGCCAATATAACAAACCTAGCTAATCGATTTGGTTTAGCGGAATGGGCTTTCTTTCCGCCATAAAATGCGGTGGCGGTTGTTGCCAGAAAGGAGCGCCTAAGAACTTCTCTCTAGTTAAAGAATAGGCTACCTACAAACAAATCTGCCGCACGACGGCGCTTGAATTTTATGTATTTATACTTTCAATGTGTTTTACTCACTTTGCGTCTTCACAATGGCACTGTCGGTTCTTCGAAATTGCAACTATGTACATGCATCGCATAAGGCCTGTGATGTCCTGCAGCTATTTTTTGTGCTTTATATGTGCTTCATGATAAACATGATATCTATGATTCTTAAAATGTCATAATGTTTGATCGTTATCAATAAATTCTCTTCACACACTTTGCTTGATCGCATCGCGTACTCATAACAGTCGAACTCATTTAATTACATGCTTTCATTCGCGGTGCTTCACTAGTGTTGCAGCTAGGTTGCGGGGGCAGCCGAATTTATGCTCCAACGAGCCTGCAAGCAGCAAGAAGTCGTGAAAAGTAATGAACCACGCAAAGGAGCTAGCAAGCGGAACCATGGCTCGGGTAAGTGTTCGCTGGCCGGCTGCATTTCGAAACACGAATTGGTATGCAGTTTGTACGGCATCATTGCCTTTTGGATGAGTTTGTTGCTCATAGTGGACGCAAGTTATGCACGCACAACAGAGAGGACAAGAAAGACACGCAAACACCGGTGCTTTGTATCTGAGATCCTAAGACGTAGTTGAGGTCGGAGGAGCAACAAGCCGACGAACTACTGGAAAATATGAACCAAATACGGCACCCAATCTGAGACTAAAAGATGACGCTGGCACGTTCTCAAGGCTTGGTTAAATTGGCGCTTTATGCTCCCGGCCTTAAGCTATCACGCAACGAGGTAGCATGCCATTGTATGCTAACAATTTTATCTGAGATAACAAAGACAAAAATATTGTACCATTAAGCAGCCATTAAGTAGCAAAGTAAGCAGGAAATGTCATTTACACAAAGTAGAATCGCAAGGTGACCTGTGGATGGGACGCAGCAATGCCGTTTAGTGACCCCCCCCCCCCCTCTAGAGGGATGAATGTATTCTACTCGTTTTATTTCCTTTCAATTGCAGACACGATAATTTTCTTACAGGCTTTGAAAATATTGAAGAGTAATGTGCAGTGTTTCACAGTTATATCTTCGGTACCTTTTGCTTTATCATTGCTTATTTAGTGTTCCCATGTTGCTTCTTTATAGAAAGCTTAACGTGAGAGTCCAGTTGGCTGGGATTCTGTGAATTCCTTGCATGTACCAAGAAGTGGTGCTTAAATCAAGAGGCTGGCAATTGTTTGAATTATCAATTGCTGTGCTATGCTTTCCTTTAGCAAGGCGACACGTTTGAAGCAGACGTTTGAGAAAAGAAGCCTAAATTATTTCTCCTAGCTTACACCGCCTATGTATAGTTCACCATGTTTATACCTACTCGGAGCACAAAGAATTTGTTTTTTCTGTTAAATATTTCAGTACAAAATAGCACAAATGGGATAGAGAGTGAAAGGCTTAGGATTCTAAAATTTAATTTTGGTAACTTTCTGGTCAGAACCCGACTTGCCCTATTAAGGCGGAGCTGACCTTTCCCCAAAGTATAATTAGATATTTATAAAGCAGGAAGCCTGGGGTGTAGGGTTCCTCTAAAGTTCTTTCTCGATTGTAACCGGGGAAAGTGCACAATCCTCATCGATGTTGCAGTATAGCAATGGCGCTTTCCATTGCCTACTAGACAGAAAATTTTCAGCAAAATGTTTCAGAGTGTTCATCGCTTAGCAGTTGCGCGAAAATGGCGCAGACATTAGAGTGTTAGCCATTCTCTCGCCATGTGTTCTTGTTGCTTAATAATTTTCTAGACATCCACGCTGAAGTTTCTCTCCTCCATTTAATATGTTGTGTAGTTGCAAGCCCGATGATTCTTGCATTCATCTTGCATTAAATGCCTATGCAGGCTTGGAAAGATGAGCGTCACACAGCTGGGCGTTCTGATAACATTATGACCGGTTACTTACGGACGTAACTAACGCTGAACTCTAATTTGGGTCATACGGTCATTCGTATGCACAGTTGCATACAAAAGGTTATTCCGTTCATGGTAACATTTCTGAAATGAGCTCTGTATTGCTCTGCACGAAGCAAAAATACTACGATTATGCGAACGCTTGGTGCAGCTTTTCGAGTTGGCAAGAAAGGTCAGTGATGGCCCAGCAGCAGAACTGTCCCATGCATCGCCTGATTTTTGTTTCAGGCGAAGGCACAAGTCTATTTAGACGATGTCGGCCAAGTCAGACGTTCGGGTTGAACTACGCGTGTAATTAGGCACCACGTCGGGTGGCGCGACACTTGCTAGACGGAGTTCTGCAGTTGCATGCGATTGTATTTCACTGCCATTTCCACGTGTCGTGTTCATGAATGTTTCCCGATCCACCCGAGTGACCGTCTCGCTTCAATGCTCTGCTCAACATCCGCGAGTTAAGCCGCTGCGAGAAGTGCACTCCGGGAGCAAGCTTAGGCCTGAGTCCCTGGAGGCCATCTGCCCTTGTTCGCATTTAGTTCCCGGCGAGCTCAACTTGCTCCGTACTGCCTAAATTGTGGTACAAATTAAGAACGTACAAGGAGCATAACGCTATTCAAATGAGCTTACTTGTTTTCTTGATAATAAATGAAATACATTTTGTGTGATAACTTTCGGCTTTGTTGTTATTGAAACCAGTATAAAATTATATATCATGTCACATGTTATTAAAGGGCATTGAAAGAAGGGGAAGTGGCGGCGATCGCGTGAGACGAAGCGACGATTGACGGCATGGACCACCCACACTGTGACGTCCCAGGTGTTTTATTTTTTTCGGTCGGATGTAATCAGTGCACCATTTATTCATAGCTTCTCCAGATATCCAAAATTGATGCGAGGGTAGCGGTAGTGATGCCAAATGGGTGCTTCAGACAACAGTGGCAGTTCAGTGCGTCATCTATCCCAGTAAAATTGAGGCAGCCCGGGATGATCTACCCCTTACCAATATCACAATTTTGCAAGATTTCTTTACAAACGTGGCTAAACTTGAGTCTAGCACGTCACAGCAAAGATGCAGATTTTTGCCCGCTTTTTTTTTTCCTTAGCCTTTGCAACTTTGTTACCCTTTTATGTTAATTTCCTGGGTATTGCACTGATGTTTCGCTTATGCAAGCCGCACCCAAACAAGGCTGAAACGCAGAGAAACTGTTAATGACCAAGAGCGTCTTGCCGTCCGTCTGGTGTGCAGCAAGTTTCAGTCATAGCTGTAACTCAGTCATAGCTTGTCTTACAGTCTTCACAGACCAACCTTCCTTTAGCAGTTAGGGACAGAGGTGGGCATTTGACCTCAAGAAGTGCAACCTCACCTCAACCTCAATAAAAATTTCCTGACCTCACTCAACCTCAACCTCACGCTTTGAGGTTGAGGTTTGACCAGGTGACCCCACCTCAATTTTTCTGATGACACCACCGACCTCACTCAACCTCACCTTAAACTCAAACTGTGAATTCGAGGTCGGTCGCCCGACCTCAAAAAAAGAAAAAAAAAGAAAAGGTTTTTCACTTGAGAACACTAACCATAAAACGTCATGGAACAAGTCCTGTGCGGTGACACGCCAGAATGACGACTTTTTTTTTCGTGTCGAACGCAAACGCACAGACGCAAACTGTTAGTTACGTGCGCGTTGGTAGCCAAAAGTGTACACGACAGGCATTATGAAAGGTGTTTTGCCGGCTATTTTATCGCTGTGGGAAACAATAATTTCGGCCTCACAAGCCGACCTCACTAAATTACGACCTACAATGGCGCTTCGTCCCGTCACTTACCTTTGTGTTTGTCTGTTTTTTGCACCTTATACTATTTTAAATATGACCTCACTCAACCTCAAACTCACGCATGAGGTTGAGGTCTCATTTGCTGACCTCACTCAAAAATATTTCAGGTATTGCCAACCTCACCTCAACCTCACCTCACTCCGTGAGGTTGAGGTCATTTTGAGGTTGAGGTTGACCTCATGAGGTCGAAACTTCATGAGGTTGCCCACCTCTGGTTAGGGAATCTACAAAGAAGCTGTGGTCGCTTTACTCTGCTAGGAGTTAGGGCTTAAGCTGGAAGTTAAACATTACAGAAAACGGTCGCCTGGAAGCTAACGTTATTTCCTGCGGCTGCCGCTCGCGTTTGCTAATCATGGTGAAGAAAACGATGAAGATTTTGCCACTGCTCTTTCCGAGAATTTTTTATTACTTCGCACATTCAAAGCTGAAAAACGCAAGGGTCATTGTCGCCCCGCTTTTCTAATAGGCCCGCGATCTGGCACTGTGAGTCATTTGTGCATAGTGATGGTGTCCTTTTCTAAACCTGATACTTGTGTGAAGGAGGGCGCCTCATATAGGAGATTTCCATCTAGTCCCTATTATTGCGTAAACGCTCACGGGCTCATCACCACCGAACAACATTAATGTACGATCTTGTTTGTGTCGTCGCTTTGATTGCTAGGCTGTTTCCTCAGATCACAAGCACGAGGTATCTAGCGGCAAAACAATTTTACCGGCTAGAAAGAGTGATGGAGCCTGTCACTGAACAATTGCTGATCGTGACCTCGTGTAGGCCTCTCACACTATAAAAAAGATCGAAGCATATTTGAACCGCTCGGAATCAGCCAAGCTGGTCGCGTTCAGTAGACTAGCATGATAATCACTGAGCCACCGCGGAACGAGCTTTCACATATTATAACGAAGTCAAAGGGTGTAAAACATGTTTTCCCTTAATTGTTTAAGCATGGCGACGTAGCCGTTTTTCGCTGTTCCTTTCGTTTCTCGACATACAATTTCGATTCCTGTTTAACATTATTCTGATAGTCAAGTTAGAGGGCAAACAGCGACAGGGATTCGAACCGCTTGGGTACGTGCATACGATTGTATGCTTTATCACTTTGTGCGAGCAATATGTGAGCGGTATACAGGGAAGCGAGCGTCTAGTTTATTAGTCATTGTACGCATAACAATATATTTGTTTGTTAGGTAAGCATCATATTTTCTCATAAAAAAGTCTAATTTGTTTTTGCTGCATAAGTGTCAAAGTTTCGGGAAAATGTTGTCGAAGGAACATATTTTACGTTTAATTGCGCTCACGTCTGCATAATTGCAATTACGGACTGTTACTGATATTGAAATTAAGTAGAACCCTTTACGTTAGCCGCGACGTTTCCGCTCACCTATAGGTCTGAAAGTGGAGGCTAACAAAAAGGGTTCTACTTAAGTTCAAGACAACGTAGAGGGCTATGAAGTGCAAGATGGTAGGTGTAACTTTAAAAGATAGGAAGCGTGCAGAGTGAGTGAGGGAAATAACTCGAGTTAATCACATTCTAGTGGAAATCATGAAGAGGAAATGGACGTGGACAGGGTATGTAGTGCGAAGAGAAGACAACCGACGGTCGCTTACAGTAACAAATTGGATCTCAAGGGAAGGAAAGCGTAGAAGGGGGCGGCAGAAAGTTACGTGGACGGATGAGGTTAAGAAGCTCGCAGGGGCCAAGTGGATGCAGCTAACACACGACTGGGTTAATTGTAGAAATATGGGAGAGGCCTTCGCCCTGCAAAGGGTATAGTTCGGCGGGTGATGATGATTTATCTTCGGGCTTATCTAGCTTCTGTGACATTTAAGAGGAGGAAATGCAACAGGTGGCTCGTCATTCCAAGTACGTGAACGATATTGGAAAACTAGTTTAACATGTAAAGTGCGGAATAAGTCAAGAGTGTTACCAGCAGAGTTTCGTATATAAAGTTGAATCTGTGACAAGCTGTTTGAAGCGAAAAAGGAGCACAATTGTAAATATGCTTTGGCTACCGTAGAATACGAATGCATTGTTTCGACAGTTCTGGAGTCGGTTATGTTTGACATGCTAAAATATTCGAGCGAAAGCAAAGGTGCAGTTAGGCAAACTTAATTACATTAACTCTTTAAGAAAATTATTTACATAGTCTGGAGGCCGGTAACAGGCGCGAATATTTTCCTGTGTTTTGAAACGACGCATGCCGTTGCCTTTTGGATGAACGTATTGCAAAGTAGACCTTTTCTTGATAGTGAACAGAACAACTTTTTTGTACCATCCGACTCAATCAGAAGCTAGAGGGAAGGTATTGGCGACAAAAAAAAAAAAAAAAAGTTGATGGTATTGAATTGCAGAGTGCACCTAGGTCTCAGTGAGAATTACATCAGCGTTGCAGGTGTCGACCGTGGAGCTCAGACACTAACTCTTCTATGTGAAACTACGGATGTTGAGAAGAATATCTGAGAAGAATGCCCACAATCCCTCAGGCACCCGTATGAGTTTCAATGTGCCGGGTTGATGAGATCATTATCACCTAAACACGAGTGCGGCGCGTGCTATGTAATCAAATCAGTATTAGGATAAAAGACGTAGTTTTTTTAATTCATTAGCGATTTGCTTTATCGCCGCTAAAACGGACTGAGATCCCACTTCTTCTTGGCAAACAAGGGTACCTATTTTTGTAGTGAAATTGAGCGGGCGAATATTGTTCATTTACTGTGACGTCGTTATTTTATAGTTTTTCACGGAAGGAAAGGACTGTTTTTTATATTTTAAAATTAAGATTTCACAATAATCCGGTGTTGTTTCTATTATGAGTACTAGCCCAGGTGATGCGCGGGCTTGATGACTGAGTGTGGCAGGGCTTTCATCCCGTCGGATAACATGGCTTTTCTGTTATTCTCCTTATTTTGCCTTCAACTCTTGACATTAATTTATTCCACTACAAATAAGGCTGCAGCACCTAGAAAAATCACCAAGCGCGGTCAGCTGTGAGTGAAAGAAGTAGTAATTATGAGACGAAGTTTGTTCTGATGTTTGGATGACTACAATGTAATAGCCAATTTTATGGTGGGAGCTCGTTTTATCTTACATCGTCTAGTTTTTGATCGACATAGCGAAATCAATTTCCCATTTTTCCCCCTCGCCTTGTAGCTTTTATATCGGTGACAATATCGGCTTACCTCTTTGGGCTGGCACGAAGCAAGCCTAAATATCATTTGAATGAGAAAATAAGATCTTAATCTTGTCGGACGGATCGCCTAACAACAATTAATTGGACCAAGTACTGGGAGGGGGTCGGGGGTCTAGGGTTCAGCTCAATATCCCGAGGGCACAGTATTAAATGATGCTGAAAACATTATCTCCTGCATCACAAAGCACTCGTGGGCGTCTGAAAAAGAAAAGTAACAAGTCGTCTTTCCTACTTGCGTACACAAAAAGGAAAAGTTATTATACGCCTGTAATGCGAAACAGCGTATGTTTTCGTTAATATCGCCGCGCCCATTGAAGTACACATCGTGCTGGCAATTTTTTTAAACTTCAGCGGTGGTTAAAATCAGCATCGTTTGCAGATAAACGCTGAACCCAGTTACGATGAAAGGGTCGCTTTATGTTGACACGATCCTGCAGGTATCACTGCACCGTTGGAGGCATAAGACTGAACGGCCATGAAAGTTCACCATAATGTGGCGATGTGGCGGGTTGTAGGAAAATAGGTAGGATTGTCTGAAATGAGAAATGTCGCGTAGCTTGAGATGTGCTTTGGGCGTGGCATAAAATGAAATTAAAATCGCGCAATGAGCGCATTTAATTTGTAGCTGGATAGTAATTTACAAACGATGTTTTTTAAAAAAAAAAAAAAAAACACGAATGGTTGCTTCTGCTTGAACACACATGAAGAGGATGGCGTTGTGCAGTAGCATGCTTTTGAGATTTCTGAAAATATTTATGTATCTTCGGCTAACTATTACGCTACATTTTATGACGGGAGTTTCGAGAGGTTATGCATTCTCGCAACAGTAGCGTAGTAGATTGTCGGAAATTTCTCCCCTCAGCTACAATAACCAGCTAGCTGCAGCTACTACTTAATTGTGGACGTACGCTGATTGCTACTATTTGAGCAATAAATTCTTTAAGGATTCTGATTTAACAGGAACAATATTTTGTCATTGCTTATGTTCCAAACTGCACTCGTTTGCAATGAAAACATAAAGAAATGGAGAAGGAATGGTGCCTTCCATGCACCATTGTCCGAATTTTACAAGGCCACTATCCATCCTCCGGTAGAAAATAGTTTCTTCCATGGTGATTATGAGGCTTCGCCCCCATAACGCAAGGCTGCAAAACGCTTTTGAAAAGAGCAAATAATAACGCAGATACAGCCACCGCAATCGTCCGATTTTGCCTTTTCCTCACCTTCCATGCTGAATTTTTAGGGCGAAAGCCTTTATTGCCTCATCGTTCTCGTCAGCAAAGGTGTCACGCTTTTGCGGTTTTGCGGCGGCTCTGATTGGTCGAGACGGGATGACGTCATGAATGTCTGGACCAATCACAGAGCACCACCACAGTATGCTCAAATGCGTGCCTTATATGGCCATGTGCCAATCAGTGATCAATAACTAAGTAATGTCTAATAAAATAATTACGATTACCTAATTACTGAATAATGACTAATTAGTTAACAATTAGGTACTTATACTACTGTGCCGGAGTACCCGGGTTCAATCCCGACCGCGGCGGCAGCGTTTCGATGTAGGCGAAACGAAGAGGTGTCCGTGTGCTGTGCATGTTAGCGCACGTTAAAGATCCCCAGGTGGTCGAAATTATTCCGTAACCCTCCACTACGGCTCCTCTTTCTCTCTTTCCACTTTCACTCCCACCCTCTTCCTTCCCTTACGGTTCGGTTCAGGTGTCCACAGAAACAAGTGTGACAAATACTGCGCCTTTCCCTTCCCGTGAACCAATTAATAATAATATGTATATTTATTATTTATAATTACTATATACAGCTAATGATTATTACTCACGCATTAGTAAAATAGCGTACTTAATTAATTAGTAAATTCCGCGCAACCGAAAAATCAAGCACACAAAAGTAAACGTAGAACTGGGAGGATACAAGGAGCGCGATCTCGTCGCTGCCAAGCAGAATTTACTGAATAAATGCACTCGTAAAATGTGAAAAAAGTAGTCGCTTGCTTTACACGTAGCAGCATTCATCGCTACATGCGCAAGAGTCGCGTAGTAGAATGCCGCACTCACTTTAGTCGGCAAAGTGTCCTCAAATTTTTTTTTTTTCACTCTCCTTCGCAAGCCAAACCCTCCTTCCACCTCCGCGTTTGTTGGGAGGTGGGGCGCCTCCCAAAAAAGGAGAGAAAAGAGTGGTCACATCGGTGTGAAAGCGAAGAACAAAACGGGCAAAGGGAAAGTGTGCAGGGAGCGGCGGACACAATCAGTGCTGCACGCCCATACTCACCCGTCAGTCAGCGACACAGACCAATGGATGTCGTTGCGATCTTGACGTCAGCCTCGCGGCTATGCGGTCCAGCGCAGAGAACGGTATGCTGGTTTCGGAAGGAGAGTATGGGAGTGCTTTGATCTGTTTTTGTTCTTGTTTGCGGTGCGCGTATCGCTGTAGCATTTTGCACACTATCCTCTACCTGACTGAAACATATGGCTCCTTTGCTTAAAGGTCCTACACTGTACAGTGGCCCTTAACGTTTGACACAGGATCGCTGGTAAAGAAAAGGTTCGCAAACATGCCATATATCTTTAGACGATTGCTAAACAAACGCTCTCTTTATGTTCTGATCGGCTATATATCTGGTGTGTATAAAACAAAAGCTCAGCCAATAGGGATGTGTATCTGATCACTACACATAATTTGCAGCTATATTACATCGCGTGCACAAGATTGTTTTCCTTTATAGGGCACCACGTCTTTCATCTCTTATTTGGAGATGAAAAAATCTTATAGCGGGTTTTTACGAAGGTTCCTTTCTGCCTCACATTTTTGTTTGCTTTTTGCAGCTTGCCTTTATTTATAAGAAGTATTTACCGTGCCCATGTCTGCACTCAACAGTTCGGAACATTGTTAGAACGCGCCGCTGTAATCTGCTGTTGCGAGACGCAGTCGCATCATAAAATGAATAGACCGCATTCAAGCGAGAAGTATGGTAGGCATTTTCACTTATATCTATTATATAGGTAGCTGATTTCTCATCCGCTACCCAAGGCTTTAAGTGCTAATCAAGACAGCATGCTCAAAATACGGAAGTCTCTCCAGGAACGTATTCTTATTTGCTAGATCACTTTCTAGTCAAATTTATTAGGCAAAATTAGGCTCGAATGAAGCTAATGTTAGGTTAGGCTTATATCTATAATTTATCTTATCTAGAAATGCAAGTAGCCGCATTCTGTTCAACGCGTAAAACCTATCCCTAATTTACGAAGTACTCGTGTGATGTTTCCTTCCATCTACTATAAACAAATGCGGTTTCTGCAGGGACGGTAGTTCATTTCGTGAAGGCAAAAAGTATCTTTATTATCAATTCAGAAAAATTATGAATTCAGAAGAGTGAGCAGCAGCTTATGTTTCTAAACCTATAATCTCCTAAAGGCAGCAAAAAATAAGCATAATATTGAAAATACAAAATTGCTGAAGATAGAGATTACCGAATCAACAGATTTTCCGAAATAAAAATAAACATAAAATAGAAAATCCATATTATTATCTCGCGCACTGTTGGGGAAACTTGCATCGTCTATATAATAAGTGATAAAAAGTAAAAGTAGGTTTTTCGGCGTGGCTGAATTCAAAATGCTCAGGAACGCTGAGCGCACGTTTTTCAACAGTCGTTAAACTTTGGGTTTGTCGCCGGGTTTTTCTAATTATAGAGAGTGGTGTATTTTCCTCCAGGCTGCTGCATAACTTATTCATTCATGCACTGGATGCACAGCTTCCAGCGCATAGTAGCTGACTAAACCAGTCTGGTTAGATCGAGCATTAGAGAATGAAGCAACGGAGTAATACGCCATTTTATGGAAGTAATTAAAAATTCAATGAGGCCTTCAAGGTTAGTCGTAAATCATGCTAGACTAACAGGCTTACGTTATGTGACAGAACATATGTTATTTTTGCTGTACACACTGCTTTCTAGCCAGTAAATTGTGATAAGCCGAAAGTGCCCGTGGTGCCTTCTTTTTAAGATCCACGGAGTGGCCATGGCTGACGAATTTGCGATTGTCGTTAAAAACGGGGTTTTGCCGTCTTATGAGGCAACTGCCGTCTAAAATGCGAATTATGCAGTGCCGGAGTTATGGCCAGGAACGCGATGCCGGAGCAGGAAAATTGCAGAAAACAAATGAAGCAGAGAAAGCTTACACGCAAACACGTGCGCTAAAACCACCATCGTGTGGTCTGTGTATATACAGAGCACTTTATTTCATATCATCGTGTGAAATCACTGATACGGCAAGACATTAAGTATTTGACCTAGTTCAATATTTTTTTTTTGCTCATATAACCATAGTCCTATAACCATAGTCATATAACCATATAGCCAGAAGATCAAATCAGTCGATATTGTCGACCATAAACCCTGACTGCTCATTGGAGGGTCAAATTCTAAAGTTAAAGCTCAGCTACTTTGGTCATCTGATGAGAAGAGAGGAGTCTCTGGAGAAAGATTTGATGTTGGGAAAGGTTGAGGGTCGCCGGAGAAGGGGTAGGCAGCGGACGCGATGGCTAGATGGCATCCTCGAGGCATTGCAGATGAAGCTATGTGATGTTAAGAAGATAGTGAGAGACCGGAAAGCGTGGCGTGACATGGTCCATAGGGTCACGAAGAGTCGGACACGACTGAACGCCTGAACTGAACTGAACCATAGTCCTTCAATACCATTCTGAAACAACCTCGGAAGATCCCAGTTGGAAACGCTGCTTCGCATAGACTTTGGAAAACATAGTGAGGTAATGGCGGAGCCGTTTTAGAAATTGAGAAGAATTTACAGTATTATTCGGTCGGTCACTCCTTATAATTATGAGGAGACGCTAACACTTAACTTGCTGATGTGACCGGAAAAGAATAGAAATACCCGCGCTCACAATTTAAACCTGATATTCTTTGCCGAAAATATCTGTCAGGATTCTTTTTAGTGTCGCTGCAAGTGAATTTATTTCAGGAAGAAAATTCTTATTCCGAAAGTCGATCCTAATCGCAGTCTATGGTCTTAACGGTGCGTTGAAGCCACACTGCAGTTAGTAATACTGCTTCCGGAAACTTCGCATTTGCATACCAACCCTGAACGCAGATACCGACGATAAATTATTTTAAATTTTAAATAATATAAAATTATTTCATAGTCGGCATCTCTTTTTAGGGCCTGTATCCGACACAGTAGCAGCCTATCATCGGCGACTGCGTCGCGTGAATTTTCAAGATTAGGTCTCAAGCGGAAGAACCCTGCTGCTATTTGACGAGGGAGATGTGGCTGTGCGGTAAAGGATATCAAGTGGAGAATTGTCTTATTTCATCATCATCATCATCATCATCATCATCAGCCTGATTATGCCCACTGCAGGGCGAAGGCCTCTCCCATATTTCTCCACTTAACCCGGTTCTGTGCTAGCTGCATCCACTTGACCCCTGCGAACTTCCTAATCTCATCCGCCCACCTAACTTTAGCCGCCCCCTGCTACGCTTTCCTTCCCTTGGAATCCAGTTTGTTACCCTCAGCGACCATCGGTTATCCTCTCTTCGCACTACATGTCCTGCCCATGTCCATTTCTTCTTATTAACTTCCACTAGAATGTCGTTAACTTGAGTTATTTCTCTGACCCACTCTGCACGCTTTCTATCTCTTAATGTTACCCCTACCATTTTTCGTTACATAGCCCTCTGGGTTGTCCTCAACTTAAGCAGAACTCACTTGGTTAGCCTCCAAGTTTCAGCCCCATAGGTGAGTACAGGCAGGATGCAACTGTTGTATACTTTCCTCTTGAGCGATACCGGTAAGCTGCTAGTCATAATCTGCGAGTGCTTGCCATATGCGCTCCATCCCAATCGTATTCTTCTTATTTCCTTTTCGTGGTCCGGATCTGCGGTTACTACCTTTCCTAAGTAGACATATTTGCCTACTACTTCCAGTATTTCGCTACCTAATGTAAACTGCTGTTCCTTCCCGAGGCTGTTGAACATTACCTTAGTCTTCTGCATATTGATTTTCAAGCCTACCTTTCTACTGTTCCTGTCTAGGTCATCAATCATTAATTGCAGTTCATCCCCCGAGTTGCTTAGCAAGGCAATGTCATCAGCAAATCGCAGATTACTGAGGTATTCTCCATCTACCCTTATCCCTAACTGCTCCCATTCCAAGTCTCTGAATACTTCCTCTAAACAAGCTGTGAATAGTACTGGGGAGATTGTGTCTCCTTGCCTAACACCTTTCTTTATGGGAATTTTGTTACTTTCTTTATGCAGAACTATGGTTGCTGTGCAGCCGCTGTATATATCTTCCAGCACTTTCACATATGGCTTGTCTACTCCCTGATTTCGCAATGCCTGCATCACCGCCGAGGTTTCAACTGAGTCAAATGCTTTTTCGTAATCAATGAATGCTATGTATAAGGGCTGGTTATATTCCGAGCATTTTTCTATCACCTGATTGATGGTATGAATATGATCGATAGTAGAGTACCGTTTCCGAAACCCTGCTTGATCCTTTGCTTGATTGCAGTCTAAGGTTGTCCTGATTCTATTAGCGATTACCTTAGTATATACCTTATACGTAACAGACAGTAAGCTGATTGGTCTGTAATTTTTAAGGTCCTTAGAGTCCCCTTTCTTGTGAATGAGGATAATGTTTGCATTCTTCCATGGTTCCGGTACCGTCGATGACACCAGGCACTGCGTATACAGGGTGGCCAGGTTTTCTAGCACGATATCCCCCCCGTCCTTCAGCAAATCTGTAGTTATCTGATCCTCTCCAGCTGATTTCCCCCTTTTCATAGTTTCTAGTGCTTTCTTGACCTCGTCCTTCGTCACTGGTGGAACGTCTGACTGTTTTTCCCTACCGCCAATTTCATTACGGTCCTGACTACTTTGGCTACTGTAGAGATCTGTATAGAACTCCTCGACTACTTTGACTATCTTTTCCATATTAGTGATGACGTTGCCCGCCTTGTCCCTTGTCGCATACATCTGGTTTTTGCCTATGCCCAACTTCTTATTTACCGCTTTAAGGCTTCCCCCGTTCTTTACAGCATGCTCAATTTTTTCCATGTTATACTTCCTAATATCGGCCACCTTGCGCTAATTGATTAGCTTTGATATCTCGGCCAATTCGATCTGGTCTGTTGGATTGGAAGCTTTCATACTCTGGCGTTTCTTAATCAAATATTTCGTCTCCTTAGACAGCTTACCGGTATCCTCTCTAACTATCCTACCGCCTACTTCTACCGCGCACTCAGTAATGATATCTCTGAAATTATTGTTCCTTGCCTCTAGGATAATGTCGCCATCCTCAGTTAGAGCTGAAAACCTATTCTGTAGCGAGATCATGAACTCTTCTTTCCTCCCCCTCACCGCTAATTCTTTGATGGGTTTCTTTCTTACTAATCTGTTGCATTCCTTCTTCAGATTTAGGCTAATTCGGGACCTCACCATCCTGTGGTCACTGCATCGCACTTTCCCGATTACCTCTACATCTTGCATAATGGCGGGTGTTGAACACATTATGAAGTCGATTTCATTTTTAGTCTCTCCGTTAGGACTTTTCCATGTCCATTTCCGGTTCTTCCGTTTGCTGAAGAAGGTATTGATGATTCGTAAGTTATCGCCCTCTGCAAACTCATCTAGTAACTCCCCCCGGCTATTCCTAGAACCAATGCCATAGTCACCTACTGCCTTGTCTCCTGCCTGTTTTTTCCCTACCTTGGCATTGAAATCGCCCATTAGTACAGTATACTGCGTCTTTACTTTTCGCATTGCCGATTCTACATCTTCATAGAAGCTTTAAACTGCCTGGTCATCATAACTACATGTAGGTGCATAGGCCTGTACAACCTTCAGTTTATACCGCTTATTAAGCCTAATTACGATGCCTGCAACCCTCTCATTAATACTATAGAATTCGTCTATATTACCCGCTATATACTTATTGACAAGGAAACCTACTTCTAGTTGTCGCCTCTCTGGTAAGCCTCGATAACACAGTACATGCCCATCTTTCAGTACAGTATATGCCTCATTCGGCCTCCTAACCTCACTAAGCCCTATGACATCCCATTTCATGCCCTCTAGCTCCTCTAACAGCACTGCTAAGCTAGCTTCACTAGCTAGGGTTCCAGCATTAAACGTTGCCAGGGTCAGTTTCCAATGGCGGCCTGTCCGGCGGAGCCAGGCTTTCTTAGCACCCCCTGCTGCGTCACAGGTCTGACCGCCGCCGTGGTCAGTTGTTCCGCAGCCGCTGTTGACTGAGGGCCGGGGTTTTATGGAGCTTATCATAGGAGGTATTTACTGTTTGTTTTTGTTAGCGAGAGCTACATTCGGCTACCAGTCGATCATTTCGTTGTGGAACCGCTTTGGAATGTGTAGAATGCGCCGCGGAGAGGAGGTGCAGGTGCGAGTGCCGCCGCGCGCGCCGTCAAGCGGAGGCAACGTGCTAGCTATGCGCATAACTGCTCATACGTAACTGCGTGTATAAAAAGGTCCTGGTGGCAGTTCTTGGCCCTACGGGGTTGGGACGGTGGGCCAACGCCACTCGCGGCGGGGGCTAGCCAGCCACGGAATTTTTGTGTTGTAGGCCGTCATTGCACCCGCCACCGCTTCGGTGATGGTGGACGACGGCCTATGTTTCGGCGCGCGTCTTTCTCTCCCTCTCCTTTTTTTCTCCTCTATTTTCTCTTTCGTCCGCACGAGGCAGCGGAGGTGGCTCAGCTGCAGAGCCAGTAGCAGGCGCATGCATTTTCTTTTCTTTCTTCCTACAGCCACAACAACCACAACAACGTGTATAAAAGGAGGCGAGACACGGCGGCAACAGCAAGGTCTTTTCGCAATAAAAGAATGGCCGGGCCACTGCTCAGCAGCCGTATCGACAGGTGAGGTGCAATTCTTCGGATCCAGTAGTTGGCGCCAGGCAATTTGCCATTTAGCAGAGAAGGAATGAATACTGAAAGGCTAAGCGAGCAGCAGAAACGCCTGAACCGAGAGAAGAGCGTCTCGACAAGCGGAGGCGCTAGGGTGCAGAACGTAAGAAGTGGCTTATAGCAGCTTAGATTTAGCCTTCGGAAGAACGCGGGGAACCGACGGCTGCTGATGCCAGTCGTCTTGAACCTAATAAAATGGCCGGAGTCTGCAACTACGAAAGACAAGGTGTCGCTGCTCTCAGACATCAGCCTTTCATCGCAGTGAACAATGGAGAAGCCTGCTTTGTGACTTGTGGAGAGCGGCATTGTCATACAAGGGGTCTACGTGGTGTCGCAAACACATGTCGAGCATAGGACTAATGTGGTTGCCACCTGTGTGCCAGCTTATGGCACGGTTTCGGAGTTATGCGTGACTTCGGGGGACCTTAACAGGAAGGAGGACTCGTTTAGTTATCATATGAAACGGAAATTGGACTTTAATTTGCCATCAGATTCCAACGTGCAGGTTTAACCACGCAGTGGGGGACTTCATTGATCTCCTATATCAAGGAGCATCTGTATATTCAAAATTCTGAATATATTCATTAAAACGGCCGCGTATTACAGGGTCGTCTTTCGTTCTGTGCATTGAACAGAATAAAATCCTGGATGACGACGAATGTCTCCTCATTGCTAATCAATACAAGGTCAACAATATGCCGACAATATGCCGAAACCAAAGGAAAGTACGTCTCGCTGCATATATCATGGCGTATCATAGCTAAGCCACTGCCAATTTTTCTTCTAAGGGTCTAGAACTTCAGCTCCTTTTTGCTTACTGTTTTTCAATGGATGTTCCGACCGACCTGACGGCACTACAAACAACTGCAAGTAGTCATTTGGAGCCAAACTACAGCCCCATAGAGCTGCAAATTTACGGCTACTAAAGGTACTGTGCCCTGCATAATACGGTCTTTTCAAGACATTGTTTTCTTCGGACCAAAAACTGAACGCTCGATGGGACAACAACTGCAAATGTGAAATCTATCGGGAATAAATTTGTGCTAAATTTAATACTTTTTTGTTTTTTAAATGGTTAACCAGACTAGATGACTGCCCCTCCCCCCCCGCCCATTTTTGGAAAAGATTTTTCTTTTCTCCACTTCGGCGTTACCCGGGTTTTCAATCATTTTGATTCTAATATGTGTAACTATGAACGGTTATTGAAACGTGTTACGTTTTAGAATGCAGCCTCCACGAACTTTATGACTTGAGCTTCTGAGAAGCGGCTCTTTTAGAGCCGCCATATCAATTAATATTTTCGAAAATGCGATTTAGGAACATGTACGCAGAGAAATAAAGTAAGCTATGGCAACATTTCTATTATGCCAACTCAGCCTTACATGATTTAGTTTTCCTGAATTTATTTTCATGATCTTGCGAATTTTTCTCATGATTTCTAAATGCTAAACAGAGATCGCTCTATGACACTGCCGTCGTGAAAGTCAAGATAACTTATCTGAAAGGAAAGCTCCGTGCTTTAATTTTCTGTAGGAAACCTAAACGTTAAATCCTCCACTATCCATTTGAAGACCTGATCACAGCTGATAAAGAACAGGAAACGGGAAAATATAAATTAAAATAATTGATTTTAAGTACTTGACGTTAAAAGACTGCAATCGGAGGCTTGAACGACTGCTGGTACAGCGTAGCGGCACAATGTGTCTAAATGTAAGCTTTGTGTACCATGCGCTACTTATAAATAGAGGCTGCGGATTAGTTCTTAAAAGAAAGAGAGAAAGATAGCTACCAAGCTTCAAGAGAAAAAGGTGTCATATTGCTCATAATGTTGTAAATCCTGCTTATCGTGCGGCGCGACTATTAACTTTTTTTTTACGTTTGGTTCAGGGATCGAAATCATCACGAAATTATTTCGAACATAATTTAAAATCGACCAACTCTTGATTTGCATAACTAATATAGACGCTTACGATGAAGTAGAGAAACACCCCAGAAATGTAGAAGTATTGACTGCTTAGAATTTGCTTGTTATATTTAGGGTCACCGCTCTCTACAGATACATTTTATCAGGATAGCTTGATAGCTTACGCCCGTCGCTACGTAAATCCTTAAGTGTTAGCATATTAACATCTTAACCTATATTGCATGCAAACGCACGCCTTGGCATGCATTATTAGTGAAAGTCAAAAATAGGATTCTCGTTCATTTCGTATTCGTACTTTTAGCCGACTAGCCTTTAAACTGCAAGTACGTGATGAGCGTCATGTATGAGCCAGTCTTGGGTAGATGTGCATGCTTGTTGATTGTCTTACCGATAAATGTTATTACTGGAGCAATTATTTCATTTTATGAGGTCATCAAATGAGACATACTAAAACTCTGGGTAGGGAGGCCCGTTGCCAATATACTGCTGTCGCAATTTATAATGAGCCCAGAACAGTTCCGCACCTTTCACAAATATTTCTATGGCGCAAAGTTAATCTCCCCTGTTGTGTCTACGTTAGCTTGCGGAAGCTTATGAAAGCAATAATAAATTTCTTTCAAATATTACCTTTTTTTGTCGTTTCTCTCTGACACTACTCCCAATTTATACACTTTGAGAAGATATTCGATATACGTCATTTTTCATTAAGCCTAAGCATTCTTATAAATGCGCGCATTTTTAGAGCCGGCTTGATTTTGTTCTTTTCTGTTTATCGTCATTACTGAGCCTAACATGTTTCCATGAAAGCAATCCAGCTTGACCGATTCAGCGTACTCTTCAATTGTCTTTGCTCATTCATTAGACACCCGCTAAAGCATAGAGCGCCAATTCGAAATCAAATCGCCTCGATGGTGGTTAAAAAATGCCAGCCACAAGCGCTTAGTACATTTCATTTCGTTAGTGCTGAACGGCTATATCGGTTTGCAAGCCGCTTTGGGATCGGAGCAACGCATGGTGCTTTCCGGCGTTTCATCAAGGCGCTGAAGAAACTCGTAAATTAGGTCAGCTGTTGTCGCTCACTCTCTGAAGCATCTCTGTTCGATGCCATTTGGCCTCTCTTTGACGCGGCGCTAAATGGGCGGCTGTGAGCTAATTTCAATGGCACAATGAACTTCACATACAATTGCGGAATCAGATACCCACGCGCCGCGTGAAGTTGGCGTACAATGCTGTTGAAAGAGGCGTCAACTTTGTTCAATGTGACACCTGTGAACTTCAATGGTATTAATATCCCTTAGCAGCTGATGAGGTTAAGTTCGGAATGCAAAATGTTCCTTTCTCCTTTCAAACATTAAAATATAATTTCCGCCCGCAGGTATTGCCTCCCATTGTAAACGATGTCGAGTATCTATTGAAGACTAAATCTTCAAAGAAATATCTTGCTACCAAGTTAAGTGACTGCAGATGTTTTAGAAAGTAGGATCATCTACTGTTGTTACCCTAGGTCATTTATTTGTGCAATCTAGGTACTGTGCATACGCCAGTTTGATTTGCGTCTCTCCACAGCTTTGCTACGCGCTCCCTCCAACTCAATGCAGGCCGAACTGTGAGGGACGTCAGTCTCGCAATCAGGTGACCACGAGCTACGCGCTCCTCTTTCGCCTTGCCGCTGGTTTAAACCGGTGCTTCAGCAACCACATGCCAGCTGATTAGAGAGGCTATATAGGCAGCTTAACAGTGGCTCGCTTCCTCAGTCTAGCCATGTATGATGAAGCGCCTGGGCTGTCGTTGCCTGTAGCAAGCGTCCGACGCAATCGTACCAAGTGCGAGGCCTACAGGCGTTTCGCTCGGTAACTAGTTTCAACCCGGTTCAACCGGGTTGCACTGATATTGTTACGAGCGAGATTCTAATTGACGCAGAATAAATGTAGAAGACGCTGATATGCTCACTTACGAGTCCCTGCACGAGCCGCTTCATCACTGACCTCATTTTCTCTTATTTCCATTTCTGGGTGTCGCACTTCCTCCGACGCAGCTGAAGCCCGTTGGGCGACTTAAACAGCGTCGCGTGATAGGTAAGGGTTTAAACGGATCACTCGCGCGACTTCACGTTTCGCAGAGCGAAGGCCGCTTTTGGTGAGGCGAGCGATGCGATAGTTGAGCTCGCTAAGTTGGGCAAGGAGGACAAATGGTCCATCGTAGTGGCGAAAGCGTTGTGTGGCAAAAACGACAGCGGGGCATTCCTGTTCCGTGACAGTATAATTGCGCTCCGGCTTACTAAGGGAGCGACTCGCGTACGCCTCGGCGTGCTTCTTGCTGTCGCAGCGCTGGACAGGAACCGCGCCAATTCCAACACCGCTGGCGTCGGTATGCGCTTCTGTGGGCGCTAAAGGATCGAAGTGGTGGAGCACAGGTTGCGGGGTGGGCAGAAATTTCAGGTGGCAGAAGGCGGAGTCACACTTAGATGACCACTCGTTAGCTACATATTTCTGAAGTAGGCTTGTCAGGGTGTGTGCCATATCAGCGAAGCGGTGAATAAATCGATGGAAGTACGAACACAAATCCAGAAAACTGCCTAGTTCTTTGGCTGACTAGGGTGGCTTAAAAGAGGCGACCGCTGCTGTCTTTGCTGTCTCGACGAGATGGCCGAGAACTTGGGCTTGCCGTGCTCCAAAACGCCATTTCCTGGAGTTCAGCATGAGAACAGCTTTGTGCATACAGTCCAGCACAAAAGCTAAACGGTCACTGGGCTCGCTGAACGTCTTCCCGAAAATCACGACATCGTCCAAGTAACCCATACACACCTACCATTTTAAACCGCGGAGTATCGTGTCCATGAATATTTCTAAGGTAACTGGTGCATTACAGATGCCGAATGGCTATACATTGAATTCGTAAAGGCCATCGGGTGCAATAAAAGCAGTTGTTTCTTTGTGTGCAGCATGGACAGGTATTTACCAGTAGCCCGATCTGAGGTTAACGCTGGAAACGTAGAAAGCAGAAAAAAGACATTCAATGGCGTCGTCTATACGGAGAAGTGGGTATACGTCTTCTCTAGTGCCTGCATTTAGACGATGTATAGTCAACGCAGCAACGCCACGTGCCATCTTTCTTCCTGACAAGAATCATAGGGGCAGCCCAAGGACTCGACAACTCTTGGATAACACCCTTCGTTAACATCTTCATTTGTTCATTTATCACCGTTCATTCAGACGGTGACATTCGGTAGGACTTTTGCAAATTCGGATGCGAGGCACCAGTGTCGATCCTGTGTAGAATATGCAAAGCAGGAATTAAAGATGGGCCACCGGTTTGGAAAAAGTGAATCAAGAAGAAGTGTCACCCTAGAATGGCCAGCGCAGGGCGCGCCTTCGTTGAGAGCGAGGGTTCAATCATACGAAGAAATCGGGATTTATCTTGGATATCAGTCACTGATTTGTGTATTGCGTCTGTAATCAAGTCAACAAATATTGGCTGGTCGTTACTGCAGGATAAGAGTTTCAAACCTGTGGGAAGAATGACAGGCTCAGTAGAGCAATTCACTGTCCAGAGTGCAGTACTGCCTTTGGCAACAGACATCATGGCATGAGGAATCAAGATATTTTTTATGCAGGTGAGGTGCACCGGTTTTAAAGTCGCTTCAGACATGTCGTGGGTGGCGTCGTGGCAGGAAACCTGTACATATACAGCCGACGATGGAGGCACAACGGTATCTTAAGAAACACAAAACCCACTCGCATCACTACACGAGCTTTCCATCAGATCAGGGGTAACACATTTTCCGACGCTAAGATCACCAGTTTGGCAGTCGACGTTGGCGCCACACATCTTCAAAACGACGAGCCCAAGAATGACGTACAACTGAACTTTTATTGCATGAAAGAAGGCAATATAAGCACTATCTCAACAATGGAGAGGAGACATAAAACAATTGAAAATACATGGAAGCAATCAGTGTTATGCGGTATGCTGTGATGCGGTATGGGTATGCCAGATATAATATTCCTATTAGCCGCACAGTCTCCTATTTCTCCACAGTCTCCATGCTTCTCGCACAGTCTCCATGCTTCTCCAGGAAGCTGAGCTCTTTAAGAGAGCGCTTGTTCAGCTCGCTTCTTCTTCGCGTCAGAATCTCCAAAGCACTTTTTTATCTCTTCCAAAAAGCGGTCCCAGGTGGTGAAAGTGTCCTCGTGGTTGTCGTACCACGGTAGGGGTGTCATTAAACGCGAAGACTACTTTGGCCAGCCGGGCGGAAGAGTCCCGCTTATTGTAACGGCTCACCAGCTGGTAGCAAGTGAGCCACTCATCCACGTCTTCGCTGGTTGAGCCCGTGAACGGACGCGGCTCCTGGTGATGCTGCCATAAACTGCTAGGCACGAACCTCGGACCGTCGCTGTCAATCGATATTGCAGGCTCAGATGGCGGCAGGCCGGCAAGACGGCGACTTCGGTGCGGTTCAAGCTGGGGATCCGTCTTCGGGGTTTCTGGTGAACGTCTACCCAGCGCCTCTCACCAAGATGTTACGAGCGAGGTCTGAACTAACGCAGAAAAAGCGTTGAAGAAGCACCTATGTCCACTTGCGAGTCCCAGCACAAGCTGCTTCTTCATCGACCTCATCATCTCTTACCTCCATTTGTGGTCGTCACAATATAATTAGCAAACAAATGCATTTAGTTATTTATTACTAATAAATTCAAACAAGCATTTTGAAGCTGTTAAAGGGGAAATAAAGGAATCCAAGTATAAAGTATTTGTTTCTTGACTATATTCTAGCCTATTATATATGACAAAGGCCGGAATCCCGTCGAAACGTGTACAACAAATGTTCTTTAATAAGTGCTCCCTCTTTTAAACTCTTTCATGTGGAAGCCCGAAACATCTTGTTAATACGACTAAGTAGGCTATATACGCTATACAAATCACACCTGCAGCAAGAATGTATGTAGCATCAGCATAGTTGCTTGCGAAATTATGCATTTATTGTATCTTTGTTCAAATAATTCTTAAACACATTATAATTCTAGGACAGTAAGGTCGAATTGGCGAGTGATGTTTATATACTAGTGAAGAAGTTCTACTTCCATCGAAGTATACTAAAATATAATTAAGTCGGACGGCAATAGTTTAGTACACGGCAAAAAAAAGCATTGGGACAATCAAGCCTTCTCTAATAAATATAGCAGAAAAACGTTAACAAAGCAATAATTGTATAAGCATCGTAGCCATAAACAACTGTCACTGTCCAAATCCATCTTTGGATAAGCTCCCTGCCTCTTTGATGCTGCGCATGGATACAGATGCAATGAGACGTTATTTTTTGTCTTCGTGTTGATTGTCATTGAGCACTAGTCAACTAATCAATATTTGAATTCAACCGGTATCAAAAGTAAAATCTTCATTAATGCGACTTTTGTCCAGGAGAATGTAATTTTTATTAGGAGCAGCCGATTCCGCCGATCGTTTCGTTAAACAACTTTTCTATGAAAATATTAGCGGTTTTCACCCTTTGACGCTTCCCTGTCGCCAAAACAAGATCCAGTACATAGAAACATCGCTCCGCAGATTGGCGCGGCGTAGTACTTGTGTTGCTTTAAAGCATTTTAGTATATTGTGCGAGAAGCGCCGATGTACACAGAGCTCAGCAGCGCACCTAAATACATTTTCCGCGTGAACAAGATGAAGCCTCTAGGGGATATCTGCCATTGTCTTTACAGTGGCAGTACATTTTTAAAAGGCAACAGCCTCATCTGGTAAAGTGTGTATTGACTAACAAATGTCAGCAAAGAAGAAATGTGCTTTGCGGTATGTTCAGTAAGAGCTGTTTCTTTAATCAAACTACAAGGCACTGCACAATGTTAACAATCAGGGTCAACATGTTAACTGGGTTTGTAACTGTGAGCGAGAATGCAGCGAGGCGCTCTTAGACGATACTTCGTTGTTACCCAAGATGGAATTAAAGCACCGCAAGGATTTCCAGCTTGGTTGCTCATTAGGGTGGTTTGTTATGAACACGCTTGTTTCACAGTCTAACAATTAATATCCCCATGAAAACCGAAAAAAGCAGCACATGACCGCATTTGAGAAAGTACGGGTCGGCGGACAAAAACAAAAATAAAACGTTCAGGTAGGCAATGTCAATATGATTGGTGAAATGCACTTCAGCTGTTTTGAGTGCTCTAATTATTAGGCCCTGCTGTGGCGTAGTAGTGGTTAGGGTGCTCGATTGCTGTGCCCAAGAATGCGGGATCGCACTGCTGCAGCCGCTTTTCAGTGGATGGGAAAATCAAGGCGACTGTCTACTGTGCGATGTTATTATACGTTAAAGAACCCCAGGCGGTCGTAATTTCCGGAACCCTTCGCTACGGTATCTTTCATACCTTCATTCGCTTTTGGGCGTTAAGCCTCATAAACTAAACTAAAACTTCTTCGCTGCGCGAGCATTCACGTCAGCGTATCTCACAGTCATCCTCATTTTTAATACATTGTGGCGACAGAGTAACATGACTGAGTCGTATGGCATTCTCTTATAATTATGGACAGGCAGGAACAATACATAATACGACGCCTCTGGAAGGTCCTTTCTGGACGTCCTCTGCGAGATGTTCTAGAGAAATACTGCATCCCAGCAATCGAGTAATATGTGGTCCATGGCTTCCGGTTGATGGCAGAGCAGCGCATCAACCACTAGACAAAGAGCCTTTTAAATGATCCGAAATTGGTTTCGTTGTTTTGGTTTGTAGGATTTAACGTCCCAACGCAAGTCAGGTTATGAGAAGCGCCGTTGTGCAGGGCTCTGGAAATCTCGACTACTTGCGGTTCTTTAACGTGCACTGACATCGCACAGCACATGAACGCCAGTCCGTTTCGCCTCCATCGAAACGCAGCCGCCGGCGGTCGGGTTCAAAGCCGGATCTCCGGTACAGTAGTCGGGCGTCGTGTCCACTACGCCATGCGATGGGGCAGACCCAAATTTAAGATGGAAACAAAACCTCAAGATACATTTGCAATTATTTCTCTTTAGTATACGTTAAGGTTTGTATAACGAACTCGATCTCTCAATATCATATATCTAACTTCCTTTTTAAAATGCTCCCGTATCTACTATGCTTTGTCCGGCTCCACTTCTAACAAGCTGTTTATGTTTTGCAACTGCATATTCACAAATTTTTTAATATTTAAGATTGCTGATAAGCTTCAATAGATCCCAGCCAAACAGCAACGTCACTTCATTGGATCGAATGGCCCACATGACTAGGCTATGATCACTAAACAATATAAGCTTCACTACACACCTGTTGCTGGGAGGCGGAAACTGACGGGACATATACGTTCTCCTAGGCTTGCGTGCCTATCCCTCTGGTATTGTGTGATGTGCTGCATGCCAAATTCTACAAAGACTCCGCAACGTCCTCGATTTAGAACTGTAGGACCAGTCTGTTTAAGAAAACAGCAGGGTGGTCGTGCATCGGTTGCCTTTTAACTATATGCTCTGGCTTATGCATAGACTCTAAATCTTGAAATCTGCAAGAAAGATTTCATTCCGGTCACACTTTACATCTGCAGCAATCCGCTGGAAGAAACTTTGCATCCCTGGTTTCCGTTCTGCGCATGCACCTAAATAACTCTCCACAGTGAACCATAAGATATGAAATCACAAACTACAAGGCGGTATGATTTCATCATCATCATCATCATCATCATCATCATCATCATCATCATCATCATCATCATCAGCAGCAGCAGCAGCAGCAGCAGCAGCAGCAGCAGCCTGATTGTACCCACTTCAGGGCTAAGGCCTCTCCCATGTTTCTCCACTTTGATTTGGTCTGAACCAAATCACGAACCAATTACAACTGGTCTGATTTGACCAGTTGTAACTCATTTGAAGAGTTATAACACTTTCCGCGTTAATGCCTAATAGGTTGCAGAGGACGAGAATAGACTATCCTCACTTACCAAAATCCTGGCAGACAAAAGCTGCCACGCTCTTGTCGGAAAGGTAAAACCATACGTTCCGTCTGGTCCTGACTTTCAATTTCTTTTTGCTGGATTCATTAATGCCAGATCGTTTCCAAGCAATAAGTGTTGAGTTGGCATACAAATGGTGAATGAATTACAAATTGTTAAAATAAATTTGAGGATTCTGGCTGCCAGAAGCCGGCAGTACTTTCGAACACTTAGTTTTATTATTACTTGGGTCACGTAACTGCCTTTTTACAGTTATTTTTCTTAAGCATTTAAACTGAATTCACCTGAACACAACTGCTGCCTGAGCGTGTTGAATCTTTCGGCTGGCTGTTAAATGGTTCCACCAATGTCCTGCATCTATAATAAGCATCGTAGTTTGGCGGCGTATCTCAGGATATTTTCATTTCTCAATGTTTGCTGTTCTCTCGCCCTATTACCATGCGAACACATAGTTATCTGCAGCATGAGTTGCCTTAACGAATGGTTTAGGATCACATGCTCGCTGAGGAGCAGAGACGCTGACAAGTTTCGAGTACGCCACTTTAGGCGTACACACCCAATAGGAGCTGAATGAAAGCCAGCTCGGTTGGCTGAATTTAAAATATGCAGTAGCGGAACAAACGGAATTAACTGTGCAAAAACATCCCCGGGTTCCCCTTTTTAAATTCTCTGCGCCAGTTTTTTCGCAATGGTTATCTCAGGGTTTCCACTGGCAATAAATCCCTTTGGCAAACTGTAGTTGGCTTTCCTAAGACAAAAATAATAAAGTCTGAGAAAAACAAACTAATGAAGTCTGAGAAAAACAAATATATATTACATTAAACTGCATATGCAAGTAAATATTGCTAAACCGATTTCCAGTGTATAAATGTCTCTTTTCTTGACGTTATTCTTGGTTGTGAAAAATTGGGCACCTTACAGAAATGTGGGATTAAATATTTTATGTTTAGGTTTTTCTAGGGCTATGGAGAGAGCCTGTTTGAATAGCTGAAGCAAAATATTCTTATAAAGTGCTTTTTCTATGTGCTATTTTATATTTTGCCTGCTTCAGCGCCCAGACAGGAATTGCACTTTTCGATAAAAGGAAAAACGCTTAAATGCCTAACTCTGATGCCAAATGTAAGAAAAAATAGATAAAAAAGATTTTAAATATAAACAACAAGTTACAAATTCCCGAATATGAGTCAAAAACCTTAGCGAAGTTTGGGAGTCTACAGATAACCACTAATTTGATCCTTTTCTATTTTTTAAAAGAAAATTATTGGGGGGCCTAAATGCAGCTTTTTTTTCCTTCGTGCCAATTAGTAGAAACCATCGGGAAACGCTGAAAAACAAACTTTTCTGCCAACAATAGATAAATTTAAGTGTAGACATGGTCTTATTTTCATTCCCAAGGAAGCTTGTACGACCTTGTTTCCTGAATCGTTTGCAATTCGTGAAGTTGGTGATCAACACCGGACCGAAGAGAAGGGAGAGCACGCTTGACTTATATAATCAAGATTGCAAAGTGGAAATCGTCCCGACGTGTATTTATTTATGGTTTCATGAATCTGTTTCCTTAGGTAGTTGAGAGAAGAAAACAAGGAATGTCTCCACAACAATCAGGAAATTCAACAATTGGCACCTTAGTCCCCCGTTTACTCTTTCGCTTGGGCACACACTACATTACCGAATCAGTAAAACTCGGCCACTTCCTGTAGTTGCGGCAGATATCTTTACAAAAAGGGGTAGAAATCATATAGAGTAGAGAAAAATTGATATCGATATTTAGTTATTAGGCGGCCTATTGAAAATTGAAAAATGTCTCACTTTTGTGAAAGAGAGAGTGAGAAAGAGATAGAAAGAGACAATAATTCATTCGGAACATCTTCGGAGTAATTAATTGAGCCACTATCTGAAGCTGACGGTTCAGGTCGTTTTGCGCTTGTGTCACTGACTGAACTGGAAATAAAGTTTTCAAAGCATTCTTGTGACTCTTCGCACTGATATCACTAAAACCATCCTGATCCGAACACAGGCGGTTCCTTCACATTTTTAGTGAAGAAAGGAAAACGTGAAGCCAAGGAGGCAGAAAATTTGGTTGCTCATAACATCTCTGTAGGATAGCATTGTAGGAAGATGCAATATATAATAAATAAACTAAATGCTAGGCCGAAAGCTTTCCACGTGTTGTTCATTTACTTTGGCCCTTGGTAATTTTTCCCCCTCTAAAATATTTAATCTGGTGACGGCTACTACTCTCTCTGCTTGGCACCGTCCCTGGCGAAAAAGCGACTGAATGGCGCGAGTAACGCTGGTTTATCGGCGTGACCTGCCGCGAGTTCCATGACATGTTTTTCTAACTCAGCGGCAACCGTTGTCCACTTCAAACCAGGTGAGAAGGAGGCAAACTAATACATAACCGAATGTTAAGCTCAAAATCTATAGTCCTAAATGTCTAGGTATGTATCAGCGAGCGAATTTTGAACTTGGGTGTGTGTGTGAAATTGTAAATCATTTTTGTACTATGTCCTTTGAGGCGATCCTGAAAACGCTTCATAGCTTCTCTATACATTTCAGTCACACTGTGGTTGCATCCTAAAAATGTGCGTGAGGCTTTAATACCAAAAAATACTCTGTGGTAAACGTTTTCTTGTTTTTTATTGGTGTACCCTGAAGAACGCGCTATTTCTTACCTTCGGTTGCAGGGAACAGCGTAAGGTAGCTTCAAGAACTTTAGAAAAATCTCTTTATCTCCTGATAGAATATGCCGGCGCTGCGTGTATGATGAAAAACATTTCGTGAAGAGAGAACTAATGTGCTTACAATCTTGTGGTTCCCCACTTGATAAACTGGTACCAGACGTATAATTCGATATTTACCACTCCTGCTGTGGGAACGTGTTTTGAAGCATCTTTTCGGATGGGGCTTGACGACGGGGACATTTTTAACTTTTTTACACTAACAAACTACAGCATGAGCACCTCTGCAACCATTGATGAGATGTTTCTTTCGGTTTCTTTATGTTTAGACAAAGCTTTGGCGGGGCAATATAAAGACTATTTGGCCTCAATCCCAGCCTGAATTAAATCCGTAGCTGAGAGGATCCGGCTTGCGGCAGAGGCTCTGTTTTTTATTTTCAGAATTACATAATTGTATATAGAAATTCAGTAGTTATCCAAGTAATTTAGTTTGAGCAAAAACCAAAGTTTTACGGTGAACCACAAAACATATTTCTTCAAGAAAGCAGAAGCAAAGGGTTATACCGACGGTGTCATAAAGAAGAAATACCATTTCAGACGCACCCTCTTCGGCCACAGAGAGTGGACATCGTGGAATGGTGCTTGCACTGTTTTACGCAGCAGTGACGTTTTAGATGGCTGTCACCATAAGTGACGTTCCACTGAACAAACACAAATAGCAACAGTACAAAAATATTGACTTCGAGGAAACTTGTTTGACTGGCAGTGCAAACAGACTCGCTGCCGCCTTACTGCCTGCGGTTCATAATTTGTTTGCATAAGTCAGCCTTGTCGGTGAGTCTAAACAGGGCAGAGTCGGCGCAGTGCACTCTCTTCGAAGCAGAGGGATTGCACGTTTTTACACTTCTGCCTATCGTTTTCCTGCAGGTTGCGGTGTAAGACGGGACAACAACAACGGGTTTGGCAGCCCAATTAACAGGGGGACTTGGCTTATAGCTCCATAAATGAATAAACGAAAGCATCCTGAAGTAGTAGTTGTGGAACCCAAACCTTCAAGTCAAACAAGGTGCTTCGGCGTCTCAGAATCCGGGCAGTGTTTGTGCACACAGAAGGGATCGAACTGAAGTGCTGCGCAGTGTGAAAGAGAAAGGTCGTGCACTCCGCGGTTGGCTCGAGATGGTGCCATATTCAACAAATAATGGCTAGAAATAGGCGCTGAAGATTAGTATATTTGTTTCCGTCATCCGTTTTTTCTTTTCGTTATACCAGTAATGTAAAATGAAACCCTCACTATCATGGCGGTAGGACAGGCCTTTGGTTAAAGAGACTTGAAGGAATCGTTACGCGAAATGTTTAGATATGGTTGCATGATGCGTCTTTAGGGCAAGACCTTAATTCTCATAATGTTTTAATCTTTGCACAGCAAAAAAAGTTGTTTATTATATATTATAGTTATGCTCTAGCCTTTTATTAGATGTTCTCATTGCACGAAGGCTGTTAAATATTGTTGGATTTAGGCGACAGGGAAGGCCAAATAACTTAGATTAATTTAACTTCAGGGCGAAATACCAGACGCGCAATACCAGACGCGCTACTCAGGGTTAGTCCATATCACTGCTGTTTTCGGGGTTTGCATATTTGTTGTTGTAAGCAGTGAATAAACGTTACTGCTCATCAGGCTGTGCATAGAATTATATCGCAGATTTTCCAGGATTCAAAATAACTAAACAAAAAAGTGCACTTTGATATATTTCAATTACTCGTGTAGTATAAAAACGGCTGTGCCATGCAAGTGAACTTAGTTTCCTCAAGCTCAAATATTTACCTTAGTGTCATTACCTTTCCCTCTTTCATTCTGATTTTTTATGCAGGTTTAGCCCTGCAGCTCAAGAAGCAATCTTTTATGTAGATCTGGTATTAATCGTTTACATTTCATCATTACGTCCAAAAGTATTCCCACTTGAACTTTAACGATATTACTGCCAATAATAATTGTAAGATCAAACTCTTTGCTGACGACTGCATAATATACAAAGAAATAAGAAGCCACGAAGATCATGTCATCCTTAACAGGTCATTAGAAGAAAATGCTGAATGGTATAATAACTGGCAGATGACAATTAACACAAAGCAATCCGTAGCAATGGCAGTAACCAGGAAAAAACAGCTTTTTAATTTTGTGTATGAAATGAATGACATTCCACTTACTTTTGTAAACAGGCACAAATATGTAGGTGTCACACTGACTTCAGATCTGAGATGGAGCGAACACATTAGTAAAATCACTGCTACAGCATTGCGCAAGTTGATTTCTTAGAAGATGTATTCGCCTAGCCCCGGCACGAACTAAACTTTTAGCTCATAAGACTTTTATTGGACCAGTACTAGAATATGCCAATACCGTTTGGTTTCCCCAGTCTCTTACTAACATTTCGAAGCTTGAAAGAATACAGCGCAAAGCTACTAAGATTCATTCATAACAATTACAAGCGAACAGATTCACCAACCGAACCAGCCCCACCGGGGTGGAGCAGTGGTTACGGCGCTCGATTACTGTTCCCAAGGACGCGGAATCGAATCCGGCCTCGTCTGCCGCTTTTCGGTGGAGGCGAAAAGCAAAGCGCCCGTGTGCTGTGCGATGTCAGTGCACGTTAAAGAACCCCAGGTGGTCTAAATTTCTGGAGTCCTCCACTATGGTGTCTCTCATAGCCTGAGTCGCTTTTGGGACGTTAAACCCCACCAACCAAACCAAACCACCAACCGAACTAGCTCCAATATCCGGGCTCGAAACGCTGTCAGCAAAAGCAAAGTTGGCGCGATTAATATTTTTATATCAGCTACTATATAACGCCTTTAACATCGACTCATCACAGTATGTTTCATTATCACGTAAGTGAGAGTTAAGAAACCATCACGCGTTCACGCTAACCGAATTTTCATGTCACAGTGATGCGTTTAATCATTCTTTCTTCCCGTTGGCAACAAGCGAATGGAATTCCCTGCACTCATCCGTTACAAGCGTTGATTCATTTTTAAGGTTTTTTTTTTAACTAGAGGCCACGGTGCGAGCTGAAAGTATTCGGTTACACATTATTGTTTCTTTTTTTCGTTCGTTTGTTTAACGCAGTCGACATCCTGGTATCTAATTGTTTCGTTTTTGAACTTGTATGAGTTCTTTATTCGTGAGCTGTTAGCGCGAATTTGATAACTCATTTAAATTTTTTGTGCTTTAAGAATTGCCTAATGCTGTGCGTTTGTAGAGCTGCTTTACTTTTGGTTATTATCATTTTCTCGATATTATGAATGTAATGTCCACCTGCTATGGTCTCAACTAGAGACTGGCAGTATTGCAAATAAATAAATAATAGCAAACCCGCCGTGAGGATGAATGCCAAGCGTCAAAATTATTCCGAAAGTTTTGTATTCGGCAACAAGGTGTGACAAGCTATGAGAAATATTTTGCTTATTTAGTATAAGAACTAGATTTAGAAGGCAACCAATTTTCGCTTCTAACAAGAGAGGCCAGCATTTATTTTCCTATGTGCTCCAGCACTCCGAGCCAGAAACTACTTGCCAATGACCCAATTGCCCTTTTACTTAATGATGCGTGAACGTTTCTTCTACAGAATTTCTGAGTTCGAGCCTGGCGTAAATAGCAAACCAAAATGGAGGAAAATGTCTCCAGCCTATGTCTTTAAATTCAAGCCAAGACATGTACGCGTTGAATCGAACTATTTTTCTCGTCGTTTATTATTTCTCGCCTAGCTTCTCCTTTGCGGTGCGAGCATGCATTTCGCATTTCCTAGTGGCAGCTGGCGGTCTGCCCCCTTTCCTTCAGCAGCGATGGCTCTTAAGCATCCAGTTTCTGGATTTTCCATCTTTTTAGTAGCAGTGGTAGAAGAAGTGTTGTTGCAGTGCTCGGCACCGAACTGAACACTCTAAAAACATTAACCCCTATAAGGGATGCCATCATGAGCTAAAGATAACACTTGTTCTCGCACCGTAAGTAAGCTATAGCTAAAGCTCAAGAGTGCGCCATCGGCGGCGCGGGGGGCAGAGTTGAAGCATATCTTATATTAAATCGATAGTTCGTAAGTTGCCGTTAATTTGCAACGCGTAAGTGCCGTTAAAGTGGGGGTATTAGTAGCAGTTGTTTTCATAGTAAAAGCTCAGCATAGCCGAAGGGCAGTTTCCACAGGAACTGCTAAGAAAAATAAGGTAGGGCTTAGCTTTAGTTAAGCCTGGTAGTTTGCGAAAACAATAATAGCATGGCTACGCTATAATTCTGCTAGTAGTGTAGCCAATTGTGGTGTACCATGTTGACCGTACGATTACCACGGGACACTTAATCTACTCGAGCTACTCAAGCAACTAAAAGTGAGACCATCTGAGATTGTCATTGATAAAGAAGAGATGGACAGGGGCTATGCCGCAAAATTGGTTAAGGATGATCCGCCAACGTGTGCTATATACTTTGAAAATATGGTGCGAGTCATAATGTCTGTCATCACCTCAACAAGGAGTGATGGCTAATTGGTTAGGGTGCTCAGCTATTCAGTCGGAGTACAAAGATATCAACCAGGACACAGAGGGAGCGTTTTGATTGAGGCGGAGCACAAAAGGGTGATTTCCATACTGTAAACGTTTTGTTTGCTTAACAATCCCCAAGTGGTCTAATTATTTAGCTGTGATCCGTGACGACCTATGCTTGGAACACAAATACTGTACAAGTATTACTGTTTCTTTACTTAGATATTTCAAGAAATTACCGCACTAAATCCTGAAATTAGATTCAAAGAGTTAACATTTGTTTACATGTTTGAGAACAGTAACCGATATTTAAAACATCGCCCACGCTATTGCTAAAGCAATGAGTAAAAATGCACCCAGTACAAATTATTTGTCACAGGCAGCGTAACACATATATTGTTGCGGTGATAGTAGTTTGGTGATTGGAGTAACATTAAGTGGTAGTTGATAGTTAGGCCGGGATAGAAAGGCGACACATGTGCCGTCTTATTCTATATATTATATATATTACATCTCATTTTATTGCTTTAAACTAAAGTAGAGCATCGGATGGAAGAGCATTCTTTAGCCGATCTATTTAAAGGAATATATGTGTCACTTCTTTCCCGTAAAAATAAAAATAATTGATATTCATATGAAATGAAAGGATTTCAGCTAATCTGCAATAACTTTCTAAATGTGAATTCCACTGTACATCTGCATCCCGAAACTTCCCTTAGTTTCACATCTCATCTTGGGAATGCCAGGACAAACCTGACCCAACGTTACTAGTGCCATGCCCGACACACGAGCAGTGGGAGGCGGCCCTGACCAGCGACAACCTGGACCAGCAAGCCTGGATTATCCAGCTAGTCCGCAAGTCAGCTGCTGCCAGCGGAGCCCTGGACTAGGGGCACCGACCACCCAGCTCCTGCAAATTCTTACTGATTATTATGCTCATTAAAAGTTTTCTCTCTCTCTCCCTTAGTTTTTCTTCATAAGCTATGCTTGTGCGTTCCCTTCGTCCTCTATTGCCACTACCAGGAGAATAAAACTAAGAGATGCGCCCTGTTTGCAGCATCCGTTGGCGATCTCTATACAAGAATCCCCCTCCGGAAAAGCGATGGATGCATTATTTGTAGTATTTTATTGCATCCAGCTGGACGCATGGGCAGCAATCGCACCCTGAGCACATTTTCGGGACATTGTTTTCTTAGATGGTTGAAAAATCGCAATGCATTTTCGACAAAAAGAACATTGATAAGCAAAAAGCATGAGTGTAGCTATCTAAATGCATTATAAAGAACTGCCGGCGCTCGGACTTTTTCTCCTTCATAATAAACATAAACGTACTAGGCCTAAAAAGTACGGCGCGCTGAGAAATGTTTCGTAAGCACCAACTAAGCCCGTAGGAACCTCTGTAGTAATGGAGACTCTACTCCGAGAGTCTTAAGCGCTGTCTGAAATAAGAGCGGTGGATAAACAGGATGTTCGTTCCAGCTACTTTTATGAGTTTACTGCGGAAGACTATGCAATGTTTCAGCTCTTTGCGAATTCTGAGCCGGAGGGTCCTGAATAGAGATGACTTCCTAGTGGGGCTTGCGCTTCAGTTTGTGGTTTTTCAGAGTTAATGAGCATGACAAAGTAGTTTCTGGCTCTTGCAACAGAGTGCTCTGGAAGACGCGATGGTTTAGCAATCTAAACATTATTCTTTCTAGATTTTGCAAAAAAAAGCCTTCCATTTTTCACTTTCATTCATGCCTGAACCTCTGATTTCGACCAGCAAAAAGATTTTGCAATGGCTAACAAGGCGCAGATACGGTAAGGAAAGAAAGCTTCCGGGCTGAAATGTGTACAGTTACACCGATGTTGAAATCAGCTCTAAAGACGTCAATGATGCGTGTAGCGTTATGTTTGGCCGAAATAAATTTCTTTATGATAAATGGTTCTTGTCTGACCACCATCGCAAAGAGCGAAATGCCCTAGGTAACCAACGACCTACTCCACGAAATAAAAGCTAACGAAAATAACCTGTTTGCGCAGATGATTAAACCTTATTACAAGCCAGAGAAAATAAAAACAATACCGTAACTATGTTAAAGGAGAGTGATAACAAAGGAACATTATTCACTGCAGTGGTATATTGCCATCGTTGTGTGACACATACGTGAGCGCGAAATCGTGCTAACTTAACCAAATTGTAAGCTGTAATCTCAGACATGTAGTTAACACAGTAAAAATTAAAGAGCACTTCAAAATCTGCATTAAAGTAATGCGAAAGCACGGATGCCGCTGTTGGTTGCTTCTGGCTGCTTCTAGTTGCTTTTAGTTGCTTATTCCACTTCGTTTACCCATTTTAAACTTTGGTAGGTACTTTTAAATTGCGCACCAATCCCTTTCTGTGCCCTTTTTCGGTTCTACTTCCGGTTGCATGACGTCACATCCTCGACGTCTTCACTACACAAGCCCTTTCTCTCTTTCCGCTTTCACTCCAACTTTCCTCCCTTCCCTTACGGCGCGGTTCAGGGATCCACAAAGAAAGTGTGATGGATACTGCACCTTACCTTTCAAGTGAACCAGTAACTCTAATTAAATAAATAATTTACTTATTGGCCTATTTATTTTTCGGACACAACATTACGTGAATCTTGATCGATTGACATCAGTCAGTAACCTCTACCACTTCTTAATTACTCACAACTGCTGCGAAGGAGATTTTGCGGACATGTTCTGCGGACACTCTCTGCAGACGCGGTGTGCGGACACGGTGTGCGGCCATGTTCTGCTTGAAGATTAAACATTGCAAGCACCAATTATTCCTAAGTCTATTTTCCTTTACGAGGAAACTGAAGCTGAGGTCTTGAGATAGTTATAATGCCGCAAATCAATTGTACCGCACAGGAGAGAGTTCTGAAAATACCGCAGAATCTGCACTGGAGAAATGCGAAAGCCTTAGCGTTGCTGTTACACACGGTTCAAAGTGTTCGGTCTCGTTATCTTTATCAACTCAACGCATCGTCATTATCATTCCTGCTATCATAATTATTATTATCACTGATTTCAACCTCATTGCCAGCTCTGTTATCAGAATGACGCTAGAGGGGGAGAATTAAGATGTCGTTCTCAAAGCGCTCACCGGGTGTCAGACGGACGGAGGATCTATTCCCGGTGGAGACAGGATATTATTTTTCTTTTGATTGAAGGGTGGAGCAGATGCCTTCTGTTTAATGTTTCTGCGGACGCCATTCACGAACTGTTAAATGCTCCTTCCTTAAAATGGTATTGGCATGAAACCTTTAAAGTTTAGTATTGAGTTACTTACTACTTCTTTAACTCACACCTTCCAGATTACACTAATTGCTTGTTTCCTAGGGAAACAAGGGGTACAAAAGACCTTTATCAAATTACCGTTCTGTTTCGTAGAGGCATTTTTATTGAAAGGCTTGCAAATAACGATGCATTGAATAATAATGAAATATCTGGGTAAGCGTTCTATTTTCTGTGATCGTCTTCAAGCGTGAAAATCCGAAAGGAACAGCCTCTATTAAAGAAATTAACTAAAGAATGATGCCTTTGATAAGAAATATCCCCACTTTACAATTTTTGTCGATTTTATAAATCCGTCTCACTTACTAAGCTATGTCTAGCTGCTGCAAACACTGGAGCCATATGGAAATAAAGGTGTCAAATTATGAATGCCAGAATCATGCTCAGCACATAGCAAACGTATTGTTGCTTGTAACAACAACTTACCGATTCTAGTCTCTTCTAGCTCGCGTCCTAAGGAGATACAGATTTGGGTCACAGTTATTCCTTGTGCATATAAACTGGACCATTTGGAATGTTGCTGTTAAAGTAATACGCTTTGATGATTGAATGGCGGCACTGTTTTTGGATAGCACCAAAGGCTGAATATTTTGGTAGGCCTATAGGGTCATAGGAAATCTCCACCAGTGGTCAAGCAATGCCTGTATTGAGGCGAAATCTGCAAATACGAAAGCAGTACTCTTGCGGCCAAATCCCTGAAACTATACCAAAAGCTTCCTCCTATAACCAGGTATTTACACAAATTAAAGCCCGCAAAAAATAGCCTTGTTAGATGTGATTTTCCAAGTTTTCCTTTCTTATGATAAGCACGTCAACCATGTCTTGAACAGAATAAACCGCATTCACGGTGTCATTTGTCTGCACAGACAGGCACTTCCAACTTGACTAAGAATCCCTATTTATTATTTCTTCTTTTTCCCATTACATACTTTTTACCAGCTTTAAGAGCGATGACCAGCACATACGAATCAATTGTAATAGTTGCACAAAATCAGGCAATTGCACTATTACCACAATTTGACCTAGACTACAAGCGTATACTGGCACTTAATATAAACTGCGACTATTACGGACAAAAACAGCTCTCTCTTGCTGAAAAATATATTCAGTAAAGCGGATAATAGGGCTAGTTGGTATGCCATTATTTGTGAGGTAGTGTGACAGGAAACACACTGACAGGAAGGGGGAGAAGCGATAAGCTTAGAACTAAATTTTGTTCAGGAGCACGTCAGAATAAATTTTAAATAATTTCAACAAAACAAACGCAACAAGATCAGATAAGATGCGGACCCCAAGATCAGATAAGATTCGGACCCCCGCCCTCCCCCCTCCGTATCCTTAGCCACGGGTAACATTCGCGCATCAAGGAATTTCAACTTTTTAGATAACAGAATGTAATGGTGGACTTTCACGTGAAGTTCCCGCATTAGTTATTGCCTTTGAGGCAGTAGGAAAAGGCTGTGCAAGTAGTGAACTCAATGCCCCTTTTACACAGCGCGAGCTTGAAGTGGCACTTCTTGCTAACGCCACTCGGTCGGCTCCCGGTGAAGATAGAATCATTTACTCCGCTCTTCGCAATCTTCCTGATAACGCAAAAGAGCACCTTCTCAACCTCTATAACACCGCCTGGGAAGAAGGCTTTCTGCCATCTTCCTGGACTTCCTCACTTATTTCTCTCATTCCTAAACCTGATAAGCCTCCAGCCCTTTCAAATCTCCAGCCTATTTCTTTGACCTCCTGTGTCGGCAAGACGATGGAAAGAATGGCGCTTACTAGGCTTACTAAGCATTTGGAGCTTTCGAACTCGCTCCCTCATACCCTCATTGGGTTTCGTTCCCGCGTACCTGCACAGGACCTTTTCCTCATACTTCAGCATAATTTCTTCACCTTTGGCAGCTCTCAGATTCACGAACTGGTCACAGTTGAGGTCCGCAAGGCATTCGATTACGTCTCTCACGAAGGTATCCTTACCTACCTTTCCAGCACCGACTGTGGCTCCCGCATGTATAACTACATTCGAGCTTTCCTATCTAATCGCGAGGCCCATTTCCGAGCATTGAACTTTACTTCTACACCCCACGGTCTCACCTGTGGAATCCCGCAGGGTGCCGTGCTTTCACCAACCCTTTTTAATATCGTCATGGCTCCTCTCGCGGTTCAGTTATCGTCTATTCCCGATCTTCAGCCCTTTTTTACGCCGACGACATCACACTGTGGTGCTCGCGCAGATCTCCTGATCACGTTCAAGACACCATTCAGCAGGAATTGGATATCATTTCTTGATTTCTTGACCATGTAGGCCTGTCCCCTGCGCCCGAGAAGTCAGAACTCCTACTTTTGACTCACTCTGCTTATCAACGAGCTCACAACTCAATGATCTCCCTTACCTTGGGCGGCTCCCCAATCACCAAAGCTTCTCAATATCGCGTTCTTGGCGTGCCTGTGTATGTAGCCAAAAATGTCCGGCCTCTCCATGCGACTGTTGCTACCTGTCAGTCTGTCACACATTTACTTCGCGGAGTTGCGAGACGATTCTCTGGCCTGTGGGAAGCTCATGCTTGTCGACTGGTTCACACGATGGCTCTTAACAAATTCCTTTACTTTATACCATGTCTTTCATTCACCCAGTGCCAGCTAGACACACTTGCAACAGCTCTTCACGGCCTATATAAAGCTGCTCTCTGTCTTCCCATAACCACTTCCACCGATAAGCTTTATCCACTGGGCTTTTTCATCCTCTTCGCAGTCCCCTTTCCCTTCATCGTGACCGGCAGATAGCTCGTCTCTCAGGCACATTTCATGGACACTGGCTTCTCAACCAGGCTAACATTTCATCCATCCATCCACTCAGTCCCTCTGCCTACTCCTTCCCCTCTAGAGGCCACTAACCTCCGTATACTTCCTCTTCCACCCAATTTGTCGCCAGTCCTGCATGCTGGCCGCCGACATGCTGCTGCCTCTCATCATAGTCCGCCCTTCAATACCCATGGAGTCGCTTACACGGATGCCTCTTATGTGGCTTCTCGCGGATCCGAAAGCCAGGTCCTCATTCATCCTCGTCTATCTACTCCTGTCACACATACTAGCGGCCCCTTTCTCCACCTTCCGGATATTATCTCGTTTGAGGTCCTCTCCATTATTCATGCCATTCAATGTTTTCATTTTCTCCCGCCTATGTCTCAGTATGTTATATACACTGACTCCCAGGCTGCTACCCGTGCCATTCAGTCTAAACGTCTAACCCATCAACTGTCTCGGAGCTCGAGGCTGCACTTGTTGCGCCGCAGCCCTGCCCCGTCTTCCTCCGGTGGATCCCTGGACACTCGGGGATTGACGGCAATGAGCTGGTTCGCAAGCTCGCCCTTGAAACTCGTAACCGGGCACCGTTCGTCCCCTGGCCAAGATCCTTGGAGGGCGGGTCGAGACTGCCTCTTCGCGCCACCATCAGCGAATATTACAATACTGCTCGCTTAGACCGCAAGCTCTACCCCGACCCTCATCCTAATCTTGCCGTTCGGGAGGTTTATATCCTTCGGCAAATACAGTTGAATAAACTCATAACCCCTGCACGGCTATTCTTTACAAATTTCGTCGTGCAACATCATGCCCCAACTGCCCTTCCCTTTATGCCAACCTTTCACACTGCCTATTTTCATGTTCGGTTGCATTGCAATCGGGATTGTTTCCCACCTCCTATCATACTATCTGAACCTGGGTGGACTGGCTTGGTGCTGAGGGTGAAGAGGAAGAGCGCCTGCGCGTCCAACAGGTCATGGATGTATTAGGCGGCTTAGTGTTGCGCCTGAATGAAGTATTTTACTACTACTACTACTACTGTTATTGATTTATCGTTGCCTTTGAGAACCACCGGACCCACACAACTTCAGGTACCCCAGACAGAGTTTGGATGTTTTATCCTATTTTTTGAGGTGGCGGTACTGACGCAATGAAGATCCCTGAACTATTTAGCTGTCACTTCTATATGAATAAGGTATGAATAATGATTATTAAAAATAGCCACGTTATTTCCTGGCGTGGCGTCAAATCTACAGGGGCAGAAAGGGAACCGTCAGGATTTGCAGAAACATAAACACTAAATATTTCGAGATATATATCTATTTGTATTCGGTATTTGTGGAGATTTCTGCATCATACTTGACAGCAAGCCCCCACGTCTGGACTGGGAAATCTTGACATGGCAGCGTGAAATATCTCAAGTCAGCCTTGGACTTATCAGTGTCGGCGTCGTATTTGTGGGCAAAAAATCACGGACACGTAGCTGGCAGGTTGTAGTTGAGAGGTAAAGTGGTAGGACACTGATTGGCTGGGAACTGATAGGTGGTATGACGTCCCTACACTTTATGACGTGGCCGATTTGGAATAAACTGCTAACTGAAGCAGCCTTTATGTGATGGAATGTTGAGAGGATTCAGATTAAGACACGCTACCTTTAAGCCACGCAGGTACGTTTGTGCGTCCTTGCCAATTAAAAGGGTGATTTATACCAAGTTTTGATGTGCCTTCGGATCTTTATGTAACTCACTTGGGAGATATTAAAGGTTCTCCCATAGCAGAATTAGTGACTACGAGAGCAGCAACATTCATGTAGCGAACAAAGATTTAAAAAGCGAGTGGCAGACTGGGCCACTTCGTCTGTCACGTCATACTTTTAAACATGGATCTAGTAGCAATTTAGGAGCCATAAATTGCACTTATGAAGAGGAAATGCGGTAGGGGCATTAGGGATAAAAGCTCTTGTCTTGTCAGATGAAAGGAAGGATGCACTAGGTGCGATCCTCCTGTGAGGGTACAGACCTCAACCTGCGACCATCATCATCCTACGGCTACCCCAGGCAAGGCCTCCTGCACCATAAGGTTTGGGGGGTTTTTTGTTTCGAGGAGCGGGCTTTTCCCAGCCAAGGCGCACATGCAATCCGGCCTGTTCCCACCGGGGCGGGGTCGCAGTGCATATGCACCACGTCCGCCCCACGTCTGCACCACCCCGGTAGGTCAAAGCCTGACGGGAGCAAGTCTTCTAATATCTCACTTCTAGTTTTCCGTTATCTTCTTTGAAGATCACCATGGGGTGTCCCCATTCTTCAAGAAACTTCTTTCTCCCTAAGTGGCGTCTTTCTCTGCAACCATGTGCCTGCCAAGATCAAGTTTTGCTAACTTTTTTCCTTCAATGCAGGTACGACTCACAGACTCGGTTTCAGTTTTGATTTCTATGCCTTTGGTTACCCAAATTATTCGAAGCTGACACTTTTCCATTTGTGATTCTTCTTTAATTCTGGGTATGCTCAAGCTATCTATTTATCTATCCTCATTGCTTTCTAATGCGTTATCGCTTCTTTTATATTTCTTTGCGGAATGAGTGGGATATGATTCATTTTCTGAGCCTTTTTTTTTACTAAAAACCGATTTTCTCTTCCTTACCTACGTCCTGCTACAGTTAGCTGGCGAAGGTCTTCCACTGACACCTACGATACCGCCTGCGGGTTTTTCTTATTGGAAGTGATTTATTAAACCGGAACAAAATCCATACATATAGTCAGCCAGCAGAACAACAAGACTATGCTAACGTACGTGTCTCCGAATTAGTACTTGAGCAGGTTCTAAGTAGGTCGAGGGATGTGCAGCGCCTTTCCACAAGCTTGGTGGTAGCAGGCATCGGGAAGCGTGCAAGGGGAACAACGTTGTCGATCGGAGTGCAATCAGACTCCGGTACGGACAGCTGGAGGGCATGCATAGCCTGATTGAATTAGGCACCCTGCGAGGAGACGCAGAGATTCAGCAGCGATTCCGCGTGTGCGTCTAGCATTCGCCACGACTCAATGCTGTCGCTTATATTGTTACTGAGCTCGTAAGAGGCAATCTGAGTGTCCTAAGCCGGGTCTGCTTTTCCGTGCTAACCAAATAGCGAGGCTAATAGACACATAAAGAACGCACTCGACTATAGTTAGAGGTTCCTGCCCAAATGTCTAGCTAAAGAAAGAACAATAGGCAGTGGTAAGATGCCCGACTACTGTGCCGGAGTACCTGAGTGGCGAAACGAAGAGGCTTCCGTGTGCTGTGTGATGTGAGCGCTGTGGTTGTTGTTGTGGCTGTAGGAAGAAGGAAAAGAAAATGCACGGGCCTGCTACTCCACCTCCGCTGCCTCATGCGGACAGAACTACCGCACCCCTTTCACTCTTTCCACTTTCACTCCTACCTTCCGCCCTTCCCTTAAGGCGCAGTTCAGGCGTTCACAGAACAAGTGTGACAGATACTGCGCTTTTCCCTTCCTGTGATCCAAATAATATTATTGTACGAGACAATCGAACTTCTGGACATCCCTGACTTCCACGGACATTGTTTAGCGAAAATATCGGGGTAAACGCTCCATCTAGATGTCGGGACTGTGACAGTAGCTGGGTTGAACGACAAAAGCTGTAGGGGATTCGCAGCAATTCAATAACTTGTCTGAAACTGGCAGTTGCAAAGCTTATACAAGAACTACAAACGTATTTCGCGTTCTTCCTCCGTCATGCGCGCAACATGTATTGTTAGGCAAGCGTCAGCTGTTAATGTGTGCATACCAGGTAACAGCAGTCTTCGATGTTTACATGGCCTCTCTTTACTCGTGTGGGATACTTGTGGCACCTGCAGGACAGAAAATGAGGTGAGTTACTTTGGTTACAAATGAGACATGGTCTAACAGCGCGAAAAAAGCAGACCCACAGGGAGGTCAACTGGATAAAACTTCAGTTGCTAGTGAGCGGCGTGTTGTCTCAGTTCTACCCTTGCGCTGGTAGACTACGTCTTATTCCTATTTGTAACGTATTTGCCTCTGAAGTGCGTATATTGCCATTCATACCTTGGCCTCAAAGAGAGAACCCAACAGTGGGACATCAGAAGACAAAATTTTTTCAGGTGTCCTTCTAGTGCATAAAAGCTTTACATTTACAAAACCGGTCGATACAGATCCCCCCTAACGATAATAAGTTCATGTCATAAGGAAAGTTTGGTAAGGACGTTGACGTTTACAGCATAATGAATATCGTCCTTATTTGTGAAATCTTCTCTGTTACGCATCGAAGTAGCCAACGGCTGCATATGCTAGGCTCAAATGTTTAATGCTGACATAAATGAAATGGCATGGGCTCACCTAGGTTAAAAAAATCTGCGTGCCTTTTCGAGGTTCCAATTTTCCGCATTAGGTCAACAAAATTGCTTCTGAACAAATTAATCTATTTCGGACAGCTGTGCCCTACAAAGCCAAGAGAAATTGAACTTCGACTTTGCTCTGATTTGCCTCCCTCAATACTTTATTAAATAGGGTAAGGCATAAAAAAGCTATTTATAATTTTTGACCGAAACAGTCCCTTTCCTGTTTGCTTGGGACAGCTCAATGCAGAATTGCAGGCGTAGGGTTAAGTGGTCTCTTGCCCAAAAACGTTCCTCTATTGGTTTGAATGACTAGATCAAATGAACTAGAACAACAAGGAGTTAAACTGATCCCTTACAGTTCGTGCAGTTAACCAGAAAAAAAAAATTGGCGACAATTACGGTACTTCCTAATGAGAAATTTGAGCGCAGCTCGTCAGCTGTTTAAGCTTTTTGATAGAATGATGCAAAGAATTTGAACAAGACATGAATGTACAATTACAGAAAACTGGTTATGAGGGGCAACGGCGTCGGCGACGACGACGCGAAACCCAGGAACGGGCGCCAACGACCTTAAAGCTGAAACAAAGCCATCCAAACATTTTCTGAAAAGCGAAGTTTTTTTTTTACCGTAGTGAACTAGGTGTATATACGCAAGCTACATCAAAATATGAAACCTTTCTCTGTCAGTGTGTGTATTCTCGGTCACTGCACATGTTACTCTGCAGTTTGGTGTGGGCGCTGGCATTATTCATGAATTATCTTTGCAGTGTGTACCATGTGTAGTCACGTCTTCCGCTTGAGCTCCGAAGCCTGCCTTTCATAATTAGTTCACAGGAATGGAAAGAAGCAGTATCTGTCGCACTTGCTTCTGTAAACACCTGAATTTTGCGGTAAGGGAAGGAAGGATGGTGAGAGCGAGAGTGGAGCTGGTTACAATGTAAAGGCGTAGTATCTGTCACACGTGTTTCTGTGGACACCTGAATAGCCCAGTAAAGGAAGGAACGTAAGTGGGAGTGAAACTGGAGTTTATTACGAGGGACAACGCCGATGTGGCAGAACCCAGGAACGGGGGCCAAACAGCTGCACTCTAAAATGCTTATCCTGGAAGTCAGTCAAGTCACCTAATATTTCAAAAGTAGCTAATATCCTTTTTTCTTTAAAAGTCACGTGCGAAGTGTACCTGTCATGAATATTTTGATAATTCTTTCAGAATAATCAGATAAATAGAGAGGAACGGAGTCTGGGCTGTTTTTTCCAGGTTCTCTCAGTTTTTTTATTGTGTTCCGCGCCTCCGACGTTACTTGGGAAGTTGTCATGTTTTTGGCCTGTGACTCGAAACCTAAACGTTACAGGAAACCAATTACGTGCGGTATGAAACACTTGGAAGAGAACAGCGGTTTTGCAGAGGTGATATATATTAATGAGATATTCGCCAATGAGGCCAGCACTGCATCGAATAGCAGAGGACAAAATACATTTTTCACGTAAGACTTTCGCAAGGTTTAGGTAATATTTTTTTTTTTTACATGAAAGGCCGCTTTTTTATTCACAGTGCTGCCTTACGTGTTCATCAGAATGCGGTGCTGACATATGATCTAGTACGCTGTTTAAACAATATCAAACAGATATTTTTTTACCAGTTCCTTTCAGGCTGTTAATTGGGAGGCTTGAGCCCGCCTTAAGTAACCGCACCTGCATTTCTATTTTCGGAACACCACTCTCGCCATAGCTGTAGCGCGACAGATTTGGGGCGCGCACTCATGTGAAAGCGAAGCTCGGCTGTGATGACTCAACTAAATTAGGTGATTTAGTCCCGTTGCTTCAAGCCGTCATCACTTTTAAGTGTTATCGATGTCATGTGACTTTACCGCGCGACATAGTGAATTCGTCACTTTTTTTATAAGTAATCATTGTCGCGTGCAACGTAACATCTTGACGTCTCCACGTTTTGTTTTTGCAAGTCATCCGGATATTGTTGCGACAAATTTGATGAAAGCACTCGTACTAACGCAAAGATGAGCTGAGATGACGCAACTAAATCAAGTGATTTTGTCGTGTGACTTCATGCCGCCATTCCTTACTTTTAATGTTATCCGGGTAATGTGACTATAACACTTGACATGCTGACTTCATCACTTTCTTTCAAGTCATCCTAGTCACGTTCGACGTGACATTTTGCGTCATCATTTTTTGTTTTTGCAAGTCATCCTAATAATGTATGACAAATCTGGGCAGGCAGTGCGAAAACGAAGCTGAGCTGAGATGACGCGACTAAATCATATATAAACCTGTTGTGCCTTGAAGTCATGTTGACCACTTTATTTTTAAATGGTATCCAGGTCGTGTGATTATACCGCTTGAGAAGTTGACTTCATCGCTTTTTGCAAGTCATCCTGGTAACGTGTAATGTGACATTTCGACTTCATCACTTTTTGCTCTATCAAGTCATCCTAATAACCTCTGCAAATTTGGGCAGGCGCATATGCAAACCTGTGTCACACCGCAGCGCTCCTATCGCTCTATTGATATCGATGTTGATAGCGGTTGATTAATAGCGTGCGGGTCATGCACAGGACACTCTGATGTACCTTTTTGGTACTGCCCGCGGTCGCTCGGTTATAATACGAATGCTACTTGTTTCTCTTCATGCTTAAAAATGGAGTAATTTAGGAGGTTGTGTGACCGCGTGCACATAATGTTTCAACTTCATATAGCGAAAAAGAATCAGTTAACTTGAGAGCACTTGGGAGCCAGTGCGAAACCGTTTCTGTTCACAACCGCATTCACTTTGTGTGTTTGTGCCTGTTTCTTTGCCTCTTCGCTGTCGTTTCAACCGAGACCCATCGGAAACTTTGCAGGACCCCGATTTTTTTGGAAATCCAAGGCATGTATTTAACGTTTTACTCTCGTTGCTGGTGCTGTGTGGTTAGTCCTGCGAGATCATATAACTTCTGCAACGTCATCACTGAGTCGGCGAAACTTGAAATTTCTTTTCTCATGGGAGCAGTCTATTGGACGTGCTCCAAGATTCTCGCTTGGTTCACGAAGAGCATTCTTGAAACTCTACATCGGGTTCTACTCTCTGATTCGCCTTCGTGTCACGTGACCTCTATGCGTAATCATTGTCTTCTCCAGTAAGGAATGCAAAACCCAATTTTCAATTTTACTTTTACGAGTTGTCATCGCGGTAACATAACCTCTATGATGCTGTTACTATTGTGAGCTATCAGCCAACTCGCTCTTAGAAGTTGACAGAGTAATGCTGCAATGGGACTGAACTGCTATAGGTTCATTTCACATGAAGTCATCGCACCACATGACGTCATCGCACAAGCGCCATCCGCCATTTTTTTTGTCACGTGAGCGACGCTGCCCGGTCGTCGCATACCAAAGTTGACGTGTGGTGGAGTCACGCGACGGACAAAATCGTCAAACATTATCACGATCTGGCATTGCGGGAGTATAGTGAGCTAGAATATTCTAGCATACTGTAGACGTGGCCCTTGAGTCAGCGATTTCCACCGCTTTGCTTCCGTCCGCGAGCAGCGTTTTCGTAGGTCGCCTCCGGATTGATGCACGAACGACATTTTCCTTTTGCTTTTATTATTTGTAGCGGAGAGCATTCCAGCCACAGACCGACGCCTAAGCATGTACAGCGTAACATGTATTCTACTAAAACGCCGGAGGAAAGCGGGCTTTGAAGAACTGACTAGTACAGCCGCAAAGCAGGCATGAACGGGCGTCGCTGCACTGTTCTGTATCGCGATCATCTTAGCCCGACGCTTGTGGTGCGCGCAGCGGTATGTCTGGTGAGCGCCTGGTCTGGTACCCACAGTCACAGGGCAAAGCTTGCAAGAGCTATTTAGTAACGTGCAACAGCTTGAAAGTATTCCTCGCTTTCCTCTAGCGCTTTAGCGCGCTTACAATTACGCTACAGTTACAGTTACGCGCGGAGCTGAAGGGCAGCTGTACAAGAGGTTCTCCTCCAAGGGTTGAAAGTAGCATGTTTATGAAGTTGTCATCGATTAAGCGCGATCACTTGCACATACACAACCGCGTTTATACCACATCGAGCGGGAGAGTCAGCATGGCAATGCTTTATCAAAACGACGCAGCAGAAGCAACAGTACAAGATCCGCCACAGCAGGTGTCTACCCCAAAAAGTTGACAGCTGCTCTGTTCGCGGAGTTTTCACACCTGCAGGACCTATTGTCGCCTCCGTAGACAGCGCAACTGACCATTATTGTAGCAAATTATAGAGTTCACATCACCTTGGATCTTCCAAACTACCCAAACGAAACCTCAGCAGACGACGACGATTACCAAGGCTATCGCGAACCGGAAGCGAAAATGCTTCATTTTTCCCGTCGTCCCCCACGTGGCAGCCGAACCTATACCAAATATGTAGGCTTATAGCGAAACGGACGCTTACAAGCCCGGACGTATACCTCCTGGCCAGACACACTTTGATGGCGCAGTAAGCAACGTTTGCTTACTGCGCCTGCTTATGAGGCGTCCATAACGAGGTCTGACGACCTCCAGAGAAACCCGATTTCCAGATAGTGGTACCAAACCCATGTGGCATTATTGTTTCATCAGCATTGAAAAAAACTGTCGATAATGTTTTGAGATAAGAGATTTTGACTAACGGCCAATATTCTGATCATTGTAAAACTTCAGAAGACAATTTCTTTAACAAAAAAGTAATAGAGGTAAAAAGAAAACTCGCCGTAATTTGATGACATGAATTAAACAGGGGCCTTCAAAGTTTGGGGTGGGTGCTGAGAACACAGGTCTGAAGGGCTCGTTGGTGCAAGTCGAATAAAGATGGACCTAGCGAATGCTCGGCGCACTCAGTAGTTTGCATGCATAGCTAGTGTGTAAAAGAAATAAAACGTACAGAAAAAAACCTACAGGAAAATCACAATTAGACTTTCAATTTATGTCCTCCACAGCGCGTAAGCAGTCTTATGTGACCTCCGTAACTATTTTGCGATATCCGTTGTTCCATATCACGATTTTGGTTCTGCTGCTGGCATACACAGGATGAAGACAAATTTTTCATTTGCTGCAAAAATCGCACATAGTAACGCTTGCGTGTAAATATAAATACTGCGCCAAGCTTAACATTTCTACTAAAAAGCACAAAAAAAACAGCGCACCTCTCACTTTGATTATAACAATACAGAAACTACATTGTTTACAAAATGCAGCCTGTCCCGTGCGAGGAGCTTTAAATACTTAGTGAACTAGGGCAAAACATGTGATGTGCGGAGCGCGGCAGGTCTTATGTAAACAAACGCTTAGTATTGAATTGCGCCAACGAAATCGATATGTTTACCAAAGACCAAGTTAACAACCTCCTGGGTGTTTACAATAGCAGATCTTATTTGCCGAATCGATTGCACTAAGCAGCGTAAACATGAGGCTCACGTCATTGCATTCCCTTTCGTTGTCCAACAAAGTTGCGCACCAATTCCTACATTAACACGAAGTGCAATGAGATTTATTTTAGCATTGTTGCTTTAAATCTTCATTTTATGTTAAACCTTGCGTCACGGCTGTTGTCGGCTTTCGGGGCAATAAATTACGGGTCCGACTTTGGAACCTGGTAGTTCAAATGCGACACGGCCGATCAGGGATTCGGCGTAGGGCTTTTCCCCTCTACGTGAGGACATTGAGCAGCAATCATGGGTACAGATCGCAAATCCGGTTGCTGGTTGATACTGTGAGGGTTGTTGAAATGAGCCATCGGTGGCTCATGAATTGTTGGCAAGAGACGCTGCCGTTGGACGCGCAAACATTACAGTTATGCTTGGTTTAATCATGGCGTTAGATTTGCGTCGGACAGCCCCGCCAGCCTGGCGAAGCGGTTGAGGCGCTCAACTACTGTGCCCAAGAAAGCGGGCTCGAATCCCGGCCTCGGCGGCTGCGTTTTGCTGGAGGCAAGACGGAGTGACGGCCGTGTGCTGTGCGATGTGAGTGCACGTTAAAGAACCTCAGGTGGTCAAAATTTACGGAGTCCTCCACTAAGGCGTCTCTCAAAAGCCTGAGTCGCTTTCAGACGTTAAACCCCACAAACCAAACCATATTTGCGTCGAGTGATTCCATACTACCTGTAACTGGATGGCGTAGTACTTAGGAATGTATGCTAATCAGAAAGTGTTTGGTATTAGAGGCAGAGGTTAGTGGATTTGTAATTGATTGAGCAGAAACTACATTTACTCAAAGAGCGTCCGCATATACTCTTGAAGGTAGGGCTGGTGGGACCGCCCTAGATTTTTTAATTAAATATAACGTGCTTCCCAGGATTGTAAGACTGCATCTCTGTGACAACAGCTTACACAGACTGAGCTTGTAACAGAACGTTTATCACAATTTACAAGCCAGAGGTTGAATCGCATACTCGCAGATATGCTACTTTAAGGCCAGCTACAACATGAATCAAATTGCACGGGACTAACGAGCCAAGAAATGCATCTGTTAAGCTTGGTAGTAAAAGTTTGTGTAACACCGTTTTTCCTACAAAAGACTGGAGGACAGACACAAAATAAAGGCCAGAAATTTTCCTAATTCATCTAAAGGAGCTGTTGTCTTCCTTCCGGATTACAATGTTTATTTTTATTTATTTGTACATACTGCAGCTCCATCTGGAGCTATAGCAGGAGGGGGGGAGTGTATATTTTAAGAAATGACAAAAGGAAAAGAAAGAAATGTAAGGTAATCATACAGCACAATATCAACAAACAATCGAGCAAACAATCAAATAAACGCAGAAACAAACTAATCATTTAATGCAGAAAGATTGAAAGTGGCTGATTGCCCTAACACATTCATGGAATGGGAGGGAACGATGTGATATAGGTATTCTGATCCATGCCTCGATCGTACGAGAAAAAAAAACTGTGTTTAAATGTATTGCTTCAGGCAAAGTAGGTGCCAAGGTTCAGTTCAAGATAATTCCTTGTGGATGTGCGATGCGCTGGATTAATATAACTTGTAGACGAAAGCCGATAATTACCATTTACGATGCAGTAAAGAAATTTCAATGATTCAGCTTGCCGGCGACTTGACAATTTAGCTAGCTGCAATGAAGCTGCTCTAAATGAGACATAACCGGGATATCATCGTTTGTTTGTCATTCCTGAATAATGGATAAAGTACGGGGGATGTCTATTATGTGAGTGATCTCCTAGAATGCAACGAAAGATATCCAGCAACTATTACACTTTGCACAAAGCGGAAACCAAAAGATTTCAATTGTGCAACAATATACTGACAGCGATCGCGGTGCCCGTAGCCTATTTACGTCACTTTCATATTTATTGCTGCAGGTTACATGTACTAATGCCTGATGTTACCGTGCACCACCCTTATGATAAGACGTGATCACATAACTTGTAGAAAGCAGAAAAAGAAGCAGCTACCGGCTTTCAACGCCGATATGCGCAGTAATAACGTAGATGCGAAAAAAAAAGCGAAAAACACAAATTCAGCTAAATGCAAAGAATATGAGGGATTCAAATTTGTAGGAGCAACAAAGCGGCGCATTCAAACAACATAGGCACACCTGTAGCTGGTTCAGTTTAGTGTTTGAAACCGGGAACAAAAATATACTGAAAACTAAGAGATATACTTTGGGTGCAAAACTTTCTGAAGACTATTCCGTGGAATGCGCAACAGTTGATGGGAATGCCTTAATTTAATGTTATATGAGCTGCTACAGCTTCGGCTTTGAATGGGATACAGGATTTTGTAGTCACGTTCTCCGCTTCTGACCAGCATCAAGAACACAGCGCAAGAAGCGCCCAAGGTCACAATGTACTCGCTGAGGAATAGCAGCTTATCACAGATTGTTATCAAAGTATGGTTTGAAACTAAAACGTGTGGTTTTACAAATAACTGACTACCGATTCAAAAGAACCGCCAGAATGCATTGCATATCACAATAATGAACATCACGCTCATGGCATATGGGACAGGAGGATAATGTGAAGCACTGATATTTTTTTTTGTGAGGAGACAGCATAACAATAAATATTTATTGAAAAAGGGAATTTTGGGTGCTTTATATAACCAAATAAGATAAAAGTATTAAGCCAAAGTTGGCACTAGATTCTATAAATACCTGTCTGTGTTGACAGAGAGAATGTATAATGGTAGAAGTGTGGTTGTTCGAAATTCAGTGGGATTAAGTTATGCTTGCGGCTGAGTTCGCACCGTTCAAACATAAAGCCCCTGGGGTAGCTTTTGATGGAGAGTGACAGCGTGTCGAATTTTATGAAATATTTTCGGATATGCTTTCTACCTAAACTACAAAGCAAAATAAAATGGTTTGAACAGGAGCGCTTCAGAAAGCAACACGAGCTTAGTACAGCAGCCTGCAAATAAATTTTAATCCAGATTAACCTGTATTAACGTGCACAAATAATAACGAAGCTGGTGGTCATGGTGTATTGCTAAGCCCGAGTGCTCGAAGCGTACTTTTACGAGGATTACGTTCTCAGAAAACGAAGAACACAAACTATAGTTGTTGTTTTTTGTTTTTGCATTTTGACGTCATTTTCCACCCGACCCTACTCAAGAACACCGCTTGTACTGCACGGCACGGTCCTAAATTCATTTTCCTGTCCCATTAAGAGGTAAATAATGGTTTGGTATGGTTTGGTTTGGTTTGTGTAAAGAACCACCTGGAGTTCTTTAAAGTGCACTGACATCGCACAGCACTCGAGCGCCTTGCTTTTCGCCTATCCGAGAAATTTTAGGCTATTTGCGTTTCCTCTATAAAGCGAGATGTTTTGGCTTCTTTGCAATCGCGCATATAAAAAGCAGTTATTGTTTGAATACACGGTGAGTTTTTTCGCAACATTCCCAATCGTAGCGGGTATCACAAGGGCCGGAATTGTCAGAATATTAGGCGTAATCACACAGTAAGCCAGCGTCCGACGGCGCGTCCTGCGTAGATCGCTCCGCATTGGTGCTGGTCGGATTGCGAGCGAAATGTCCGAACGCACTGTTGACGGACGGTGTGGATATTAGTGAGGCTGTGTTAAAAGTGAAAATGAAAACTAAGTCCCACACCCCCGTCTGAGTCTCAGATGATTCGAGCAGAGGACGGTTTGGTTTAAGCGGGATTTATTAGGTTTAACTTTCCAAAGCGACTGACCGAATGAGAGATGCCATAAGGGAGGACTCCGGAAATTTCCAGCCTCCAGGGTTCATTAACGTTCGCTTACACTGTATAGCCCCTTCATGGATCACTGCCTTGTCGTGGCGGAGGGGCTTGCGAAACTCGATGAAGTCGTGAGCTCTGCTGTGTAGGGCCACCCAAGATAGACAGGTCACGGCAGAGAGTTCTGACAAAATGTGATTCACTGGAGAAGGTAATGGCAACCCACTCCAGTATTTCCTGCCAAGAAAACCCTATGGCCAGTCACAATACCATTATCGATATGGCGCCGGAAGATGAGCCCCCCAGGTTGGAAGGCGTCCCACATGTTACTGGGGATGAACAAAGGGCGATTCCTAGAAGCTCCAGGACGAATGAAGCGGCTGGGCTAAAGCCAACAGGACGCTCAGTTGTGGATGTGTCGGGAAGCGACCGGAAAGTCCGATGTTGCAAGGAGATATATCACATAGCAACATGGAATGTAAGATCTATGACGCAAGGTAAACTGGATATCGTCAAGCGAGAAATAGACAGATTGAACATTGATATCTTGGGTATCAGCGAGCTCAAGTGGACAGGAATGGGAGAATTTAACTCCGGCGACCATTATGTCTTTTATTGTGGGCACGAATCCAAGAGAAGGAATGGGGTCGCTCTCATAGTAAACAGAAGAATGGGCAAAGCAGTGCTAGGGTACAACCCCAAAAACGACCGAATGATTTCACTTCGGATCCAAGGTCACCCTTTCAACATAACAGTTATCCAAGTCTATGCACCGACCACTGCTGCTGAAGAAGCTGACGTTGAGAGATTTTATGCGGACCTACAATGCCTTTTAGACCGCACCCCATCATCAGACGTCGTTTTTCTCATAGGAGACTGGAATGCTAAGGTCGGGAGTGAAGAAATATCCGGAATTACAGGCAAGTTCGGTCTTGGTGAGCCAAATGAAGCTGGGCAGAGGCTAGTAGAGTTCTGTCAAGAAAACAACCTGACCATAGCGAATACTCATTTTCAACAGCACAAGAGGCGCCTGTACACATGGATTTCACCGGACGGTCTGTACAGGAATCAGATCGATTATATTATTTGCCGGTAGAGATGGAGAAGCGCTATACAAGAAATAAAAACAAGGCCTGGGGCCGATTGTGGCACCGATCATCAGCTCCTTGTTGCAAAATTAAGCTTCGATTGAGGAAAACGCAGAAAACTAAAAGGCCTTTCAGGTATGATCTGGATCAGATTCCATTAGAATATGCTGTGGAAGTGAGGAATCGATTTCAAGAATTAGATTTAGAAGACAAAGAGCCCGAAGAGATGTGGACTGATGTCGTGATATAATACATGAAGTTTCTACTAAGGTAGTTCCAAAGCAAAAGAAATGCAAAAAAGCAAACTGGTTATCTGAAGAGGCTTTGCAAATAGCTGAGGAAAGGAGGATGGCAAAAGGTATGGGGGAAAGAGAAAGATACAAGGTTCTCAATGCGGATTTTCAGAAAATAGCAAGGAGAGATAAGAATGCCTTCCTGAACATACAGAGTCAAGCAGTTGAGGACAACAGCCAATTAAGGAACACAAGAGCTCTGTATAAGACAATCAAAGATATCAAAGGAAGCTTCTGTGCTAAGCTGGGAGTGATAAAGGACAAACGAGGCAAGGACCTCACTGAAGCCTCAGAGATAAAGAAGAGGTGGCAGGAGTACACACAAGAACTCTACAAGAAGGACACGGATGTGCGAACCCAACATAGGACGGTTGTGATTACTGATCTCGAGCCGGGCATCCTGAAGAGTGAAGTTGAATGGGCCTTAGCCAGCCTTGCTAAGAACAAAGCTAGCGGAATAATGGTATTCCAGCTGAGTTGCTTCAAAACCTCAACCACGGCGATGTTAACACACTGCATACATTATGTCAAAAGATTTGGACAACCCTGCAGTGGCCACAGGATTGGAGGAGGTCAGTTTACATCCCCATTCCAAAGAAAGGCAGTGTCAAAGATTGTTCCAAATACCGCACGATCGCGCTTATTTCGCATGCTAGCAAGGTGATGTTAAAAATCCTGCAAGGTAGGCTGCAGCAGTATGTGGATCGGGAGCTTCCGGACGTGCAAGCTGGGTTTTGCATGGGCAGAGGAACTAGAGACCAAATTGCCAACCTTCGCTGGATCATGGAAAAAGCAAGAGAGTTCCAGAAACCCATTTACTTCTGCTTTATTGATTATGCGAAAGCGCTTGACTGCGTAGATCATAGCAGATTGTGGCAAGCTCTCCAAGAGATGGGAGTTCCAATTCACCTCATCTGTCTCCTCAGGAACCTTTATGAAGGGCAAGAGGCCACAGTCAGAACTGGGCATGGTCTTACTGATTGGTTTCCGACTGAGAAAGGGGTGAGGCAAGGTTGCATACTGTCGCCCTGCCTATTTAACCTATATGCAGAGTGCATCATGAGGAAGGCCGGTCTGGACGAGTCTTCAGCTGGAGTGAAGATTGCTGGAAAACGTATCAACAACCTTAGATATGCGGATGATACCACTTTAATGGCAGAAAGTGAAGTGGAACTCAAGAGACTTCTGATGCGCGTACAAGAAGAGAGTGAGAAGTTTGGGCTTAAACTGAACATTAAAAAGACGAAGATCATGGCGTCTTGCCCTATCAAGTCCTGGAGCATCAATGGACAAGAAGTGGAAGCTGTGACAGATTTTCTGTTCTTGGGCTCCAAGATTACCTCGGAAGGAGACTGCAGCCATGAAATTAGGAGACGCCTGCTTCTGGGAAAGAGAGCAATGGTTAGCCTTAACCGCCTAGTAAAGAGCAGAGACATTAGTCTGCCAACCAAGATCGGTATAACTCGTGCTATGGTCTTTCCAGTTTTGATGTATGGATGCGAGAGTTGGACTGTGAAAAAGGCTACCCGCCGAAGAATTTACGCGTTTGAATAGTGGTGCTGGCGATGACTCTTGAGAGTTCCTTGGACTGCCACAAGATCATATCAGTAGATATATGTCGACCATAAACCCTGACTGCTCATTGCAGGGTCAATTCTAAAGTTAAAGCTCTGCTACTTTTGTCATCTTATGAGAAGAGAGGAGTCGCTGGAGAAGAATTTGATGATGGGAAAGGTTGAGGGTCGCCGGAGAAGGGGTAGGCAGCGAACGCGATGGTTAGATGGCATTCTCGAGGCATTGCAGATGAAGCTATGTGATGTTAAGAAGATAGTCAGAGACCGGAAAGCGTGGCGTGACATGGTCCATAGGGTCACGAAGAGTCGGACACGACTGAACGCCTGAACTGAACTGACACTGTATAGCACACAGGCGACTTGGTTTTCACCTCCACCAAAAAACGGCCGCCGCGGCCGGGATTCGATTTGCAATCCTTAGAGTCGAGTGCTTTAATCATTTAACAGTCTTGGCGGGCCCAGAGTGACAAAATATGTAGTGAGTCATTTCGCAGATGCCGTTTTAAGATGCGAAGTTGCTTATCAAGCTTACATTGGCGGGACAGGGAACAGGCGCTAGAATTACTTTTTGAATATTTTGGTTTGCTGTACTATTCCGATAACAAGCTCCAATACTTCAAACACCACAAGCCTCCTAAAAATAGAATGTTTTGGTTTTTTTGCAATATATTTAGTTGGCGAACTAAAGCAGTCTGTCTCTTTCCGCTCGTTCTTTGTGCCCTATGTATAACCCACGACAGAAATAACTGTAACGCCAGCTACCATTTATTTTTGAATTGTAAAAAAAAAATCTAAATAGATGCGCGAAAACACCCTCCAAATTATTGCCAGTAAGGACGAGGGCGAAATGTAGGAAGTACGACTTTTCGTACATGGAAAAATCTTGTACCGTGACCGCACGTTTAGGTTGGCAAATTTCCAAGGCACATTTCGCGCTCATATCTTGTGCCGTTTTCTTATCAATTACGGAAAGTCATTTTCGTAGCCTGAGGCTGTTGAGAACATTCTGCTTTCAGCGCCTTGTGCAGTATGCAATGGGTAGATAGAATGTTTTCTTGCTATATCAACAAAAATAAAAGCTACAACAGACATGAAACACTCTTTGAAATGGACACTTGAAAGCCAAACTCGAGAGGGGTTCCAGGATCGACGTAACAGATTCAAAGAATGCTGAATTCAAAGAAGGCTTTTTTTTATTGATATTTATTGCCTCAGGACATCAGTAGGGCATGAGACGAAGAATGAGCTAATGATTAAATGAATGTAAAAAGGTTGGCTGATTCGGTGAAGTCTAAGAGTGATAGATAATGTGGTCCCTGCGTCCAAGCGAGATACGAGGCAGGATTGCTTGCTGAAAGGCCTGCTATTGTCAAGTTCCGGATTCTTGTCCGTTTCAGAGCTGGACAGACCCACATCAAATGGTGAATGTCGACTTCAACAATTTTGTCTTTGCATATCGGACACCATGGGTGGGGTTATAAGTATCGGAAGTGAGACCAAGTCCCAGTGACAGCTGGTGTGAGGGCAACCCTGATCCGGATCCTCCTAAGCGCAACTTCCTCTACACGGGTGAGACCATGGCGGAGGGATACGGCTCATGGAGGGATAAGAGTATGTGTGCGGCGCCGGAGGTGTTCTTTTCTTGATAAAAGGAGGGTAGCGTCGTCCACATCAAGGAGCCGTGGTAATGAAGATTCTTGGGTCACGAGGCGCGCCGCTAAATCTACTTGACTTTGGGAAGGCAGAAGGTCCCGTGGGACCAACTCAATACGTACTGACTGCGAGGTACGCGCCGTAAGCTGGTCAATGTTTTGACATGTTTTTCGGCAACGGCTGACACGTCGGAGGAAACGTACCGCTTGAAGTGCGTCAGTGCGGATGACAACTTGGGCCGTAGGGAGCATAATAATGGTAGCCACGGAGCAGAGTGCCTCCTGAACTGCCGCGAGCTCAGCGCTGATAGCTGTAGGTTATTCCGAAAGTTTACATAGAGGTTAGATTCAGGCTAGGTCTCCGCGGACGCCAGAACGCTGTTTTTGCTTCATTCAGAACCGCTGCAAATCGCTCGCTAATCCAGTAATATAAGATAAAATAAAGCTGCGTCCGTCTATAGTATGTTCTAGAAGTGATCTTTGCTACTTGTCTTTTAAGGAAGACTGAAAACCGAGAGAGCTTCGGCCGCACAACGATAGTTTGTGTGTCAAGCAAGGCTAAAAAATTGGTTGCTATGCATTCCTATTAACTCACGACGAAACCTGCAAATTTTTTCAATAATTAGAAATAGGACAGAGCAGCAGTGCTTCACGTTGTTTTCGTGACGACAAGACGTTCCCATGATTAACACTGCTGTGTTGTGTGAGCTACAATAGTGAAGTGTCATTGCCCGCAGACAGTTTTAAGTCGCAGTAACAAAGGAAAACTTTTTCTGTATACTTAGCTGACATACTATTTATAGATCCATGCCCAAAAAATCTGTTAGAGAAGACATCTGTGCCCTACTGATGCCACCCCTCAACTCTAAAGGTACACATGCCTTCCGTGAAAACATCTGTGTCACAAATGTACCCTCGGTGTACTAAACTTAGATCTTCCTTCGAGAACTCTCATAAAATCTATGCACGGATAAAATGTATTTTCGACTCAGTCGGTCTAAAACAAAACAAACAAATTACTTGCTGTCGTATCCCATTACCCATATTTATGGAAAAGGGTCTATGCCCGAATTATCATATATATGTACTGCTCCTAGAAATACCTCTCGATGAAGCTAGCATTACCATCTTCATGTTGTGTCTGTGCGTTAAGAACCCAAACTATAAATCAATAATCGAATCTCTTTATCGGCAGAGCACAAAAGTGCTTTTATATTGCCTAAGGAGTGAAGGAGTCTAAACATCAATTTTTATTATACTTCAATTTGCACCTCATGTAAAAAGGAAGAAATTATGTGTTACATCCAGGCCCTTTAAATATATTATCATCAAAAGACGCATTCATTCTGAAAGTCACATATCAATAACCGTTTTTTTTCTAAGCATACAAAATGCAGCTCACCATAGTTATCATATACATCTTTGATGACGTCTCTGACACAACTTAGGTTCAGATAATTTACCATTATGATTCAATTCCGGCACGTCCGATCGGGAAGATGGTTTACTTTGTCTCATTCTCGGGTGGTGTAAATCATTTCCCTGGGTGTTTTTACGTTGAAACTAGCTTGTTCTAAGCAGAAAGCTATCGAATCTTGTCTAATGCGGCCAGAAGTCCACTCATTAGAAAAAAATCGTAACAGTCCTAAGAACTAGAGCTAAATGGTTGGAACACTGTTTCTATCAAAGACGAATTCCATTCTTGTCACTAACACAGAGTACCCTAACCTGGGACACGATGATAGGAATTTTCAAATGTGAATTCACTGTTCATGGATGTGGAGAGAAGGCAGAGCTATCTAAATGAAGTTTTCGGTTCCAGGAGTTTTAAGACTACAAATTAAGGCAAAACAAAAGCGTCGGAGATATAATCCATACACAAAGAAACGGAAATACCACAATTGCTGCTTTTATGCGCGATGCAGAAAGAGAGCAGGCGAGCTTTCCAGACTCCTCCTACAACTGTACACTAAGCTAAAAAATATCAGAGAACTAAATCTCAACTAGAACCGAAACAAAGCCTGCGCTGAATCTCTTGAACTGTCGTGTTTCCATATCCATGTCTATTTTTTGTGTTCATACATTTTAAAGGAACGTTTCTTCTAAAAGAGGAAATCGTACGATGTTTACAAGCCCGCCTTAAATCTCGTCCGCAACAAGGGGGATAGAATACGGAGTGCAGTGCTGGTATCTTACTTGATGTTTTGTATCTTCGTACATTCTTCAGGTTCTCATTTTAAAGCTCCTGGCCTAAATTCGCCCGGCGAGAGGCATTCATTTCAACGCAACCGCGACCAAATTTAGTTCCGAGCGCTCAAAGACTGGCACAGATTTGCAAAAAACTGCAACAAAACACCACGAACAAACAACACGATATTTCATCCGACTCAACTGGGGCCAAGTTTAACGTTTTTTTCTACCTGGGGATGCGTTTTGAGCCTCCCTCATGCATTTAAATCTCCGACTTGTATGGCATCCAAGAAGAAGGAAGAGCACCTTTGATCTCAGAGAGTGCGTACGCTTTTGCCGACGCTAGTATTTCTCCTACTTTCTTAGGTACAGGCAAAACCGCTGACCAAGATCTAATCTTTTCGCTTCTTTTATCATAATATTTTTTACGCTAGTCAAGTAATGCTGTATCTGCAGCGCAGCAGGAGCTTGCTGTAACATCTGCTCCGGGATGTGCCTGTGACAACCGTGTATCCCACGTGTCGGTAGGGTTTTTATGGCTTCCCGGAAAGGAAGGTTGCGCGTCCAATATAAAGCTGAGCCAGCAGTGGCCCAATTTTTCCTTCGGTTTTGTTTCTAGTGATAAATCGCCTCAATACTTAATCCTAACACCGACCGATTTACCAGCGTCAGTGCTTATATGTGATGCGTCCTAAGAAAAACATTAATTGCAAATATATATATATATATATATATATATATATATATATATATATATATATATATATATATATATATATATATATATATATATACACAAACATTATTAACATTTTCTTTTATTAGGCGCCAGAGACAGCAGCTTTAGTGAGCTATTTGTGATGCAAGTTGGAAGCAGATTTTTGATAATTGATAAATATTTTCCCGCCCCTGATTCTAGTTGAATCAAAATTGTCCTCGGGGATTTTTGGTTAATGTATATAGCATTCTGCAGCTTTACATTGAAGCTATATTAATTTTTGGGTACAGAGTTCGACTTTGTCTCTCGATCTTATAATTATACTTCTCTATATGTCCCCGGGGCTACTTAGCAAGGCAATGTAAGCTAATCTCAGTTCATTGAGGTTTTTTCCATTCATCGCCCTCGATAACTGCACCCAGCCGATATTTTTCTTATTACCTGCTCTAAGAAAGCAGTGAAATGTCCTGGAGAGATTGTAGATCATTTTCTAACACATTTCTTTACTGGAAATTAATCATTTTCCTTATCTATAACTGTGGCTGCTGTGCCAAACCCATACACATTTTGTGTTGGTTTCACACATGATTTATCGGCACCGATTTCGTAACCACTGCATAGCCTCTTATTTTATATTCAATAAAATGCTTTCTCATAATCAGTGAATGACATGTATAGTTACTGGTTACATCTCGAGCATTTTCTATCACTTGGCTAATAGTATGCATATGATCGATGGTAGACTACCCTTTCCCTAAGTATGTCTGATCATTTGCTTGAATAATTTCTAAGATTGTCTTGATTCCTTTAGCGATTACCTTTGTAAGTACCTAGTGCGTAGCAGAGTAAATCTGTCGACCTTTTTTTTTAAATCCATAGCGCCCCTTATTTATGGATTAAGTGTATATTAGCTGGTTTCCAAGACTCCTGTACCGTCGATGTCGTGAGGCATTGCTTATACATCATCATCAGCCTGACTATTCCCACTGCAGGGCGAAGGCCTCTCCCATATTTCTTCAATTAGCCCTGTTCTGTGCTAGCTTTGTTGTGCCCCAAAACACATGACAATATTTAACATGAGATTCAAACAGAGCATCGTAGATTACAAGCGTCGTCCTAGTAGGCAACATGCACTTTATCCTCTGTGTATACTGACAACGCTAGCCACTCCAACTTCCAGCTGCTCGATGTCGTCATACCGTAACATGAATTCATTAAAGTAAACGCCAAGTGTTTTTACAACATTAGTTATTTCTGTTGTATTAAAACCCAAGACTAAATCTGTGCCTACCAACCATTTCTATTTTTCGCTCTAACCATTACCCACCATTTCCATTTCCGTTTTGCGCGAATTTATCAGTAAGCAACTTATGGCAGACCAGGAGTTAAATTTACCCAACACGCTATTGGCACTTTCGACTAAATCGTGCACGTTCGTCCCTGACAGAAATGCAGTTGTGTCACAAACATAAATTACATAATTTGTTTCGGAGTTAATCTGCACTGAATCAATAATATATACATTGAATAGTTTGGGACTAATAATACTTCCTCGAGGTACACCATGAGGTACACCAAATAATACTTCCTTGAGGTTGGTGAAAACTTCTACCCTCCTAGGTGTTTACTTTGAGTGCAAACTATTCGTAAGTATTAATTTGAGCCAACGTCATAGCGGGGCATGTGAAATAGCCTTTATTACCCATAATATCTGATGGAAGATGATCTAAAGAGAGAGGAGAGTGCTAAACGATAAACCTCTGACGCTGCCAATCCCGTCAAGATTGGAAAATAACAGATGTAGAAAGATAGGGGCTCGCTGTGGGATACATGCGAATTTAGCCAAAAACCAAGGACACCGCACAAAGCACGGACAATTTTTTCGTGTTGAATAATGGGAAATAATCATATAGTAAGGGATATATTTTGTTTCAAAACAGTAAAAGAATGAACCATTTTCCATCGGTGACATCTAGGACAAATTCGCAGTTCCTTGTTACGAATCCCATCGATGGAAATGTTTCGCTTATATATCGCTGATATGTTATCTCTACGATCACGCCATATTTCACTTTTGTCTGTGCAAGAGGTTAATTATGATCTCCGTGGTGTCAGTGGGTTTTTACTTACTTCGTCTGTAACACAAAACTAAAGTCCATGAAATAAAAAGAAAATAACTAGGCAGAACGACGCCGCGACGGTTTGACCTTGTCGCCATAAAAAGGTCCATATAGAACTAAACGCTAAAAAGCGCAAACGTACACTCCAAAGCGAGATCAAAAGCACAGAAATACCAATAGTAAGCGAGACATTGCCATTTCTTTTTTTCCACCAGCGTTATTGTTTCTTCATACAGTTGAAGAACCCGGAATGGGCCAGTCAAGAAACAAACATAGCTACTTCTTGCCACCACATTACTGCAAAACAAAAGGACGCGGTTTTATTTCTTTTCTGATTTCTATGCTTATCGCATTCTATGTCCAACGTTATGCGGCTGGCGCCATTCTCACAAGGGGAAATCCGTTAATGATTTAACGCCTGTGCACAATGCGATGCTGTATATTGGAATAGTGATCAAGCGACAGAAGCCATAGCGGGCCTATGTCTGCTTGTGAAAACCACCACTACCGCCTGCCGTTTCCTGCAGATAGCTTGCATATTACGCCTTAGTACGGAGCGAGCAAATTCAAACTGTGGACGCAACGCAACCATACCCTTTCTCTTTGGCACAATACATCCCGCGGCAATGGCAATTGCCTTCAGTTAAGAGCATTTTGAATGGCGCCTTGGTTTTACGTCGATTGGCGCTAACAGTACACTATAGGTTTCTTGGTAGAACACAGCTTGCTTTCTTATCATTGTTTTTGCTCTTGCAAAACATGTTCACATAAGCCTTCCAGAGTTTTGTATGCAAAAAGCAGCATTGCTTCTTTGTTATTAGCTTCGCCAACGTCCAGCGTGAAGCCTATTTGTTTAAGATAACGTTATGCAAATACGTTTATTTTTTCTTTTTCAGCCCGTATTTTCAATTAGGCTTTTTTATTGGATAAAAGTTCCTTTATTCTCTTCATCAACTCACAAATATCTTTTTATAATATTGCATTAGCCACCCCCCCCTCACCCCCTCCCCTTCGCAGCTCGGTTTGAAAAGCAAATGCATTGCTTCGTATATACATAGTCAGTCGTTTCTGTCTTTTGCCATTTCACAGAACGTGCTGAAAAACGTGCATGTAAGCGACATCCCGTGTTCAAGAAAGGAGACTGTTATCCACTTCGAATGTGTTTAACACTCGTTCACTTATTTCTTCTAATGATTAATGTAATCAATGTAATGTGAAGAAAAAATAAGCTGCTTTGCAACCCCCTGCATCCCTGTTGCCGTATTTAAGGCGTGCTCGCATGCCTGCAGACTGCGACTGGCACTATCGGCCAGTGCCAGTCATCGAAGGTGAAAATAAAGGAGGCATAAAGCTTCTTCGTTAAGGGTATGAGACGATAGCAAACGCTCACGAGTGATGTTTTCTCAGATTCTGATTGTTCAAATATTTATTTATTTTATATTTTTTCATCATAACCTGCAGAAGATGATGCCACCGGTAAGCTTAGATGTCGCTTCATATATTCTTCTTCTTATACATTTCAAAACTTGAGTCCAAGTACGCCTTCAGTGGAATGCGCGGCTTGAGATCGACGTAACACCGGGGTACTCCACCGGTATGTGTATGACGTAATATCCTTTAATACATGCGGATAATATTTCTGCTGATTATGCTCTAGATATTTTTATTTGGTTTCACCGATTCCTTAGCTTCAAACACATTGGCTTTCCAGTTTGAGCCTTTTCATACCTTTAAAACCTCTATTTCAAAAAGTTTTCTATTTTTCAATTCATTCAATTGAATGTTTAATTGCATGCTCTACATTTGCTTAACTATCATCATCAAGCATTGCAGTTTCATTTTGAGCAGTTGGAACCTTCGAGCCTCTTTTCTCAGTTTCTCATTTTGTTTTTGAACTATTTCACTTCGTTATTGACTAATTACACACTCTAATTTTTAAACATTGAATCATAAAGCATTGCCTTTTCATTATCACCATTCTGATGCTTTTGAACACTCTTTTTCCTAATTTTTCATTTTTCATTTTTTGATTCCTCACTTATTTATTTTTGATGATTTCTTTCACTCAACATCGCCTGTAAAACATCAATCAGTTATCAACCACTAGAGCCATACATTACTACGCTACATTTTTTAAGCACCTCCCGATTATTTTCAAAGCGCGGTGTCGACAACTACAGCTACTAATACGACACCGATGGCATTCCGTCCGAACGAGGTGCAAAAGCTATCACTTAAATAAGAATGAAATAAAAGTTAATTTGCTCATGCTATCTCCCCGTGTCATGTTTACGAGACTTTACTCACTATGCTCTTTAAAGACAGGTCTTCTGTGATTTCTTTTGACTGCTAGCTTGAGCCGTTGTTACTTAGAAAGCAAGAATTCATTTAGTATATTTTGGAAAACAATGCTGTGCGTAACCACTAACCGGCTGCATAAACTGTGACAGATAAGGATCGTTTGTGCCGAAACAAAAGTATAAATAAGAACACGATGCGCACAAACGATTGACCACGCACTCAAATGATCAGCAAGAAAAAAAAACAATGCAGAGGTAATCTTTGCGCCAACCATGCAAAGCACCAGCCTAAGCATTAGGTTTTATCTAAATCGAGCAAATGCCGCAAAGAGGAGTCCAACCCACAACCTTCTGTCAGTCATCTTACGCAAAAGCCAACAGCAAAAGCGGAAATGTTCAAAGATGATTACTTTAAGGGTACTATTGAAGTGAGACCGTCACTATTCTAGCTAAAGCCATCCTCGCGCAAACTTCACTTTCACCCTTAAATGACCTGATGCTTCACAATATTGCACAGACATTAGCCAAGACTAACCAGGCTTTAAAGTCCTTAGAGTCCCCTTTCTTATTAATTGGGATAATGTTAGCGTTCTTCCATGATTTCGATACCTTCGATGTCATCAGGCACTGTGAGTACAGTGTGGCCTAGTTTTTCTAGCTGGATATCTCCCCCCCCCCCCCCCCCCCGTTCTTTCAATAATTCTAGTGACCTGATCCTCCATGCTTTTTTTTTCCTTTTCGTAACTTTTACGGCTTTCTTAACTCGTCCTTCATTGCTGACGAAACGTCTGATTGCTCTTCACTAAAATAAACTTCAATTTTGTCACTTTTCAAGACGATATTCATGATTCGTAAGTTATTGCGTTCAGCAAACTCGTGTAATAGATCTCCCTTCCAATATTTTAACCCAGTGCCACAGTTGCCCACTCACTTACAGACGACACTAATCTTACATGTCGCCTTCATGTAACAGCATAAGTCACGGAGGGGCCTTTGTCTGTGGCATTTAAATTGCTGGTATATGTCAAAGAAATCTTTTGCAAAGGATATATCTAGAACCTCATTATTGTTAGAGGATTTTACGTTAAAAGATGTTGCATTAATACCAAAAGAGGTTTCACCTTCCGAATAGCGCTTCTACATAGTTGCATGCGTTAATAAAGGGTTGATCTGTGCAAGAAAAGCTAATTCCTAATCTGCGTTGCCCAGGAGGATAAGCAAACCGAAAGGAGAGACTTATATACAGGAATAATGCTTGAGTTGCCCCGTAAGAGCAACAATAATGTGCAAGGCAAGAATAACGGAAAAATGACATCGATTAAGACACATTTCAACAGGTCATTATATGCGCCTTTTTTTTTTAGAAAAAAAAAGGTTCTATGCAATAAATCGAGCTAAAATTGCCAGAATGGACTGCATCTAATAGTCCGAAAATAACAAACTACACAAACTCCCTGCTGCAGGTCGAACGTTGTGCCTTCGTTATGGGGCCCTCTAGGCCATTTTACTTGTTAACCATGACACCCTGGAGAAAGCAGCTTGCAAAGAGAATGAGCGCTGCATTTGAAGTTAGGTTTTGTTGTCTAACAAAAGAAACGAACAACACAAACTGACTCTTATTTTACACAGCCCACTTCATAGCAGCCAGTCGCTCATCAGTGGACGAAGGTGTGATGTTACGTGAGTCTGGAACTAAACGCTTATCCGGGTTTCTGACGTGTGCCGCTGTTTTCGTGATGGCGCACTAGGCCGACCACCTCATCAGCGAACACAAACACTTCCAAGCAGGCCATAATGAAATGAACCGTTTGACTGTGTTGCAGGCTCACTGAAATTATTGAGATTCCAAATTTCAATACAAATAGTAGCTCTTGAACAACGTTTAAAATGAGGATACAGAAGGAAGCACATATTTATGAACAAAATGAAACTGAATGCAAAGGACCGCATTATATTGAAACAAGCATTTACTTCTGAAGAGAAATTGACTTCCCTGCCATGTTTGTGTGGTGTTTTCCTGGAAAAAATGGCAGCGTGAGCGGAATGAGATAACTTCAAAGGGTGCTGTAAACGTGAAGCGCATCATAGGTTTAAGAGGCACACAAGACCGTCCGAGTACATCATTCAGTTCAAAAGGCGCCACTCATTATTTAGAGCAAACATTGAGACTCAGAGGTAGACGCTTTCGGCATCGTTTCTCAATTAAATTGTAGACTCACTGGTATAAAGCAGCCATGAGCAAGCGAAGTAGCTGGTGCGGGGAAGACAATGCCGTCAACAGAGCTCAGCTCGCATCGCGGCTACGACTAAAATCAGACTCAGCTGCACGAGTCTAATAGGATGAACGCTCATGCTGTTGCCAAGAACATTTTCTTGCTTAACATCAGCGTTGCTCAGTTGCTGCAGCTACTGTGTTTTCTCCTGATTGTAGCAATCCGCGCCATTCCATGGGAGGTGGTCACTGGCCTATGTGGAGCACGAGTGCATTGTCACGCGCTGAGTAGTAGCAGCCAGCAAACAAACAAGCTGAGCTAACAAATATTGTTACGATGAAGAAGATCGACAGTTGTGCGAGAAGACCCCTCGTGCTAGGCCAGCTATTAAATCATCCTTCACCATGTCACCATATTGTGCAGTTCTCTAGCTTGGCGCCACGTAACATTTTTGGTTGAAGTGCTGGGTACGTCATCCCCATCCTCGCCTTGGAGCATCGACGTTTTTCGTACGCCGGGACCATCCACCGAGAGCCCTGCGATATCGCCGCGCAGCTTCACCCCAGCCCTTTCTGCCTAGGCCCGACCAACTACCGCCGCCAAGCCCCCAGCCCAGATCTGAAGACAAGGCGCGCACATGAATTCGCCAGAGACCAGACCAGAGCAAAGACCCGACGGACCCGATAAACCGAAAGACAAGAACACAAAATCCCCGCCCCGCCCAGCTTCCCGACGCGACCTCGAGTCATCGGTCCCATGGATGCTTCGGTGGCGTATGGCTGAAGAGCTCCAGGGGAGGCGGATTACCCAAGCATCATCGTGGTCATCATCATCGTGGTGGCCAGCGCGTCATTTTTTTCTATCTTTTCTTGAACATCTACACCGTCACGTCACCATCAGCTTCAACGAATCGATCGGGACGATCGCTCGGTGGCCCCGGGAAGTGTTACGACGAAGACCGGCAGTTGCGTGAGAGGAGCACTCGCGCTAGGCCAGCTATTAAATCATCCATCACCCCGTCACCATGTTCTCTCGTTCTCTTGCTCGTCGCCACGTAGCAATATGGTCACCAAGTTAATGGTACAAGTAGGAGGTGGTTAGCACTGATTATTCGTGTTACTATGCGCGTAATCACCGTAGATTTTTCTTCGTCGTCATTCCCAAAATGACAACTTTGATGGCACTAAGTTCTAGGAATTACTGCGTTATTTTGAGCTTGCCCATTAGCCTAATGTGCTTAATATAATTTGCAAGCATTCATTGCAGATGACTATATAAATGATTTTACGCAATCGTGACGCCTCTTATGAAAGGCAACGAGAATCGTTCATATGAAATTTTCCTGTCATGAAAACGGGTTCAAAAATGTTGGTTGCCTTCATAAACTGCTCTTTCATTAAATTTTTCGTCAATTCCAGATGAATGGCACATTTCTGCACCACCCTTTTCACAAAATTCTGCGCCGGTACCTGCTACAATTGCTGCACATTTTTTTTAGGTGGCCAAATGTTTAGCCACCGAACCCAGCTGGTGTTCCAGAAGGATCCCTGTAAGCGCATGAGTGTGTTCACCGATATCAACATTCAACTACAAATATACATCATTTTTTAAAACTGAATTAATTGAGTATTTGTTCCTTTCAAGAGCTCCATCTGCTAGTTTGCAAGTGATTCACCATCATCTCAAAGCAGCATATAAGTGCTACGAAGAATAGGTGTCCCATGAAGCTGCATAGATCGGAAACAATGCCCTCTTCATTATTAATAGTGTTCATTATCACCTATCTTAAACTCCGACTATCTTGCTCCAATCTTTGTTGTCATGCTCATTAACGCCTCGGAGGATCATGAATACTCACCATAAATTTCACCGCTTTCACAAGGTGCATTCCCTGATACTTTCTTTAATTCCAAAATGTACGGGTAAGTTGGAAAGGCGACCAAAATAATTAAATCCAAACCCATTCCTTAAGTGTTGAAAACATATGAGTGGGTTGATCAGGTATGGCTTACTCGCCAAAAATGTGATAGAGCGCGTATTATCTACATACCGTTAAGAAGACCATACGTGCTGTAAGAACAGCCTCCTATTCGCACAAAAAATCTCTTTATGCTGAATGTATATCTTTGATTCCAGTGGAAAGAGTTCTAAGGAACAGCTGTTAGATTACCTTTCTTCGGCTAGTTCTTCGCATGAGGGGCAGGAAACTAAGACAACTAATTAGCCGCATTAGAAATAATCTGCTTAAATGAGCCAGGCCACTTAAGTTGTGAGTTTTGAATTTCTATATGTCTAATGGTAGAAAGCCTTCGGCAGCGCGCACTTTTCTCAAAGATTCGGCGCAATGTTTGTTCTTTGGAATGATTGTGCCAAGCAAGAAAAAGACGTTCATACAAGAGAAAGTAAAGATTGAGCCCAATATTACTTATGTATTTTCCCTAAGGTATTCATTAGGGATTTGAACTTAATACTGGAGGATTCTCACAGACTCAGAAAGCTTTTGTTTTCAATGTACAGTTCAGCAGCGTTTTAAATATAAAAATATTCTAATTGTTTTTCTTTTACTCTCCTGACGCGAAACCTTATCCTTGGCGTCGCTCTGGTGATGAAATTAAAAGTAATGACAAAGCCTAGGCTTTACGTTTGAGAGATGAAGCGCAACTCAGTCTACGTATGTAAGAAGGCAAGGAGACCGCTAAGAGTCTAAACAAGCTAAGGTAAGCTTACATTGCGCCTTAAGGATGAGCAGCGCTAGCTTTCCGTGCACTGTATATAGAAAGAAAAGCTGCGTCGTTTATATTAACTAGACTAGGCACCTGTTCAGGCAGCGACTTGTATCCAAGTTCATGACGCTGAAGCGGCCGAAAAGCGGCGATGTCACTATGCAAATATAACATTGATCATTGTTGCTTTTCTTTTTACGAAAATAGCTTTAATCGTTTTAGCAACTAACCGTGCATTTTGCGCATGATAGGCTCAGGTACGTGTGCGCTACAAAATAAAGCCCAACTGAACAACACAAGAATCTCTAGTGTACAGCTCTAGATGCCACTTTGCATCTAAGGCCGCAAAATATACTAATAAATCAATCTTCCTCAATGGCTGTGCAGCATGTCTTGATCAACGTAGTCTACGGTAGCGTAAACGTTCTTAAAATTTACTTTATTAGTAGTTTATTTTGGCGAAGTTTTGTTTTCAAAGTTAAAAGATATGTTATATTTCGCGGCCTATATTATGAATTATGCTCCACTATATTTTATTACCTTCCACTCTATTCGTGACGTTAAGTGTACCCGTATATGATGGCGCGCTTGAAATTGCCGTTCGAGTTAAATTGGCAGTGAAGTCAGTGCGCTGTGACTAATTCGAATTATTCGATCATGGCTACCAAAGACAATGTCGACAAGGACGAGTTTTGCGGCAATACGCAACCCTTCCACAACGGAGCAAATTATTCGAGGATCTTAATAAAAGAAATATTGCTCCATCAGATAACAAAGTGTCTCGAATGTTAGAGTCTATATATTTCCTAGCTTTCAATTATTGCAAATGTGGGTCATATTTTTTTCCAATACTTTTACGTCCGTTTTGGCTCCACTAGCGTCTAATACCACAACCAAACGTTCGCATATAAATCAAATTTACCGTTTGCTGGAGAAATGTGCAATGTATATGAGCGTTAATAGACGTGTAATTGGGTTTCATATTATGAGCAGCAAAAATGAAAGCCATCTCAAAAAATACTCTTCTTCAGTATAAGGAATGTTCAGCACCCTGAACTGGTTTTTGTGCATAATGACAAAAGTTTAGTCGTTATGACGATGGTAAAAATCTTTTTCTTCTACGATTTACTGTTGATTAAACCTGTGACAAAGGTTTTATAGAAGCAAATTTTGTAGACGCCCAAGGCAAGCAGAATTCTCACTAAGTCCACGTTTGTAACTATATGAGCTGTTCATAACTGTAATATAAAGCTAAATAATTTGTTGTCTGGTATTCATGAAGATAAAATTTAAATTATTTGCACTATATTCTTCTTTGTAATACAAATAACAAGAATCGTTTATCGCGACTGCATTAAAAAGACGTACTTCACGGAAAAACAAATAAATGTAAAAGTTAAGACAAGCAGCATTCTCACTAAGTCCACATTTGAAACTGTAGGAGCTGTTCATGGCTGTATATTAAGCTGAATTTTTCATTTTCTAGTATTCATGAAGAGCAATTTTAAATTATCTGCACTATACGCATTGTTATAATACAAATAACAAGCATTGTTTATCGAGATGGCATTAAATGGACTTACCTCACCGAAAAACAGATAAATGTAAAGTTAGACGAATACATCTCTATTTGGAGTTTCAGCTTCCGAATCTGAATCAGATCGATTTTTATGTACCGCTAAGGGAATCATGGAGGTTTCATAAAATAATGATTCCTCAGAATAAAATGTTCTTAGCTGTTGTCTCCTTTCTCACTCTGAATGTATCGCAATTCGAATCCAGTTTCGTTTTGTTTGTTTTTTTTTTGTTTTTGTTGTAATTTCTGCTTGTGACAAGCAAACATGTAGGAGAGGCCGCTTTTGTTGTGTTCAGTGTGTTTACTCGCGAAAAACCTGTGCACTGTTGCGTTTGAAATAGCTTTATATATTTGACGAATTGGAAGTCATCGTTCTTATTATCAGTAATTGATTTGCCAATGGTTGACAAAGTCATTCACATACAATACAAAGGCAAAGTAGACTGCACTTTGAGGCAGTGATATGCCCTTTTTTGTTCGAATACTTGTCATGACGGGTAATGTACCGAGCAAAATTATGACATTGTCCAGCACACTTGGTATTTTCTCGAACAAGCTTTTCTTCTAACATCCTTGGAATCTCTTTGGAGTGCCCAGTTTAATAACAATATTTTGCCTAAATCATGCGCGAACAAGCATTTTTTGTGTGTTCCTTGCGTTAAATCTAGATGCAACACCCAAGCTGTGTTGCGGCTTCCGCCGTTGCGCATCATACGCCAATATTTTCACTTAGTTGTTTACGTGATGCGGCTAGCGAGAACTCATTTGACATGCCTGTATGCGAATAAACATAATGAGCTAAATAATAATTTTGTCAATGTCAGGGACCATAACCGACGTGCTATGCTAATGGAAAAGTTTCGGCTTCCTACCTTTGTGCAAGCTGCTTACGCCAGTCTCCGCGCCCGATCAGAAAGTTGCACTTGCAGTTGTCTCGAAGCACTTAGTTGAGATCCTGTCACTTGATGAGCGTAACCCCGAAATTCGGCAACATGACGATAAAAAGTATATTATCGGGGGACACAAGAAGAGGCCTAGTCACCGTAGTGGCTTGTCGTCAGGTTGGCTTTCTGCACTGCGCACACTACTGTGTATATGCATTTACTTTGCATTTATTTGTTTACGTAATGCGGCTATATGAGCCCCCTTGACATGCGTGTATGCGAATACACATAGGGAGCAAAATAATGATTTCATTATATCAGAGACCTAAACCAAAGTGTCATGCTAATGGAAAAGTTTTTGGCTTCTTACGTTTGCACGAAGCTGCCTACTATTGACCAGTGTCCGCGCACTATCACAAGGTTGAACCTTCATTGCCTAGACCCACTTTATTGAAACACTATCCCTTGATGAGCGTGAGGCCATAATTCTGAAACATGATGATAAAAAGCGTGTTGTCGAGGGAGACAAGAGGGCTAGTTATCGTGGCGTGTTCTCGTCATGTTGTCTTGCTGCCCTGAGGAAACGAGGCAAAATATAAACGTATGTTATAGCTACAATTTTCTTTATTATTATTTTATCTCTTCTTCAAGAAGCAGCCGTTTTGACAGCGGATATATAGAAGGCCTTTATCGGAACTTTTGTCATACTTTCTTTAGCTCCACTTCTACGGCAATTACTTGCACAGCATAAATATCTGTACTCAAAACGTGAGACCATGACAAGAGACCATCCGCGCTTTATATGATGGTCCTACTTAGCCTACGCTCGGGGTCTCCCTGAGCTCCGGACACGCCTTGAGGTGGCGAAGTAATGATGTCAAGACATGAAATTCAACCCTAGGAATGCTTTTGAGTCTGGTTGTTTTGTTCTTTTTTTTTTGTCGTCTAGAGTCATTCAGGGGCTAAAATCACATGGATGTTATTTTTTGGGTTTCGTGGGACGTCAACAAGTTATGAGTCACGTGATCACACCTTTCGTGTTTTTCACTCGATTATCGTTCCAGCGAGTACATTTGCAAGAATGTCATAGAGGAAATGCTTTTAGCGCGCTTTTACACGCTTTTCGGTGCATTGAAACCGCATTAGAGTGTGCAATTCTCACACTAAATGCGCTTTAGGACTACTTGTAATTTGTTTTATTTTGCATTGTCCGTGAGCCGCGATACAAGCCAAAATTAAAGGCGAGCGGAGCCTCCCCTAACCATGTGGACTGGCATACTGTGCGCGCGATTTGAATGAAGCGATAGTTCTTAATTTTAACATTGCGAAGTCATGTACGAATAGCTCTGCCCAACCGTATACTGTGGGGGCGCAGGAGCGGAGGAGCAAAGAATATTTTCCTGTTTTTTGATGTGTACAGAGAAAACCTAACCGAGTTACCTTGTGTGTTTTCTCCTCTTTCACTTGTATTCCTAGCTTATTTACTCTGTTACTTCATGGGCCATGTCAACCCTTCAATTCGAAGGAACCTTTAGCGCAGTGCATATGCAATCAACACCGAGCACAAACCTCGTGATACTGCAGAGAAACAAAAATTACTTAATAAAACATGCTCGGGCGGTAGTTTCTAGACTGAGCGAGCCCTTGGCATTGCATAACCTCATAAATAACAGCGTCGGAGATGTCACTTACATGACAGATCACAGCGAGCCAGCGCAGTCGAATGCAACCACATTTGTCAACGCATTTCGACAATATTCCTGTTCCCTAGAGCCCGGGGAGGTGTTCTTGGACTCTGAGAGTATGAAAGTATAAGGCCAGCCACTCAACCTTCGCAGACGTTTGCTGCCGTGTAGACGTTTTTCTTGCCTTTTTTCAGCCGTGAGCGTTGCACTGAAATCAGCCGCAAATTAATCTTATGACGATTGGGACAAATATTCTTCAACATTTCACCATGCATAGAGAGGTTGACTTTAGGGAAAAGTTTATAATGCAGAAAGCCGGTTTCAATGATTGCTAAAGCTTCAGAACGACGCTGCTTAGAGAAAATTGTCACCCTAATGAGTCCAAATACTGAAAAAGAGCGAATGTAAAGGGGGTGTGTTCATGCGTGAACTGCGGCTGCTCAGCCAATGCTAGACCACGTGGCAGAACTTGTATTATTGTCTATACCACGCAGTACTTGAGCTAAAGGCACCCTAAAGTGTCTTCGAATAATCCTGGGAACCAATGGCTTAAAAGATCAGGGAGGGCCTGTGCTACATTTGCGACGAGCTGATGAAATGTCAGATAACTATCTGTACTCCGCTTTTACATAAAATACAATCAATTGGCTTTATCTCAACAACTCGCTAGTCGGCAGTTCTTATTCTAGCTAGATATTCAGGATGCATTGGTGCCATTCAAATTGAAACATATATAATATAAGAATAAAAATCAGCCTACTCATGTAATAATCATTCAAATATTAAACAGACAGTTCTTTGCATCTAGTTCGTTAGAATATTAGTTTATCTAATATAGATGGACGTATCAAGAGCACTATTACCGTTGCACCTAAAAGCAAGCCTCATTCTGAGACAAATGTTTGAAATTCGCGATACGACGCTCGGGAGACTGACGGGCTGACTCGTCACTAAATGTGTTTGGCGCTAACCACAGTGAACACGACAATGCTCAAGTGGCCATACTTACACGGCAGTTCGTCCTTATTTAAGCATCAATTGTTTCTAGCGTCAACAATGCAAAGGTCACACATGCTGACTTTTCAGAGGAGTAACTGACAGGCACTCCATGCTAATCTCCCGCCATGAGCCTTTGATGTTCGTAAATACTACTGGCATATGGACGGTGGCTGGAGAATATATTTTTATCAAAGCGCCTTACCTTTCATACTGTCGATAATTACCAAATTGCTACTTTTATGCTTTGAACCAAACATATCACATAGCCCTAAAATAGAGAGGTACACGCAAAAGAACCCGAAGTACTTAAATGCCGCCATCAGTGAAGCCCTTCAGTCGGTTAGCGAGTGAAACGTTAAATGATAGAAACCAACCATTTATTTTATCGTTAGGAAGTAGACTGCGCATCACTCACAGTCTCATCTAACATGACTGACATGGCGTAGAAAATATGAATGGGACGTCGGGCTCTCATAGTGCTGCGCAAAGTGTAAGTAGCAATGCCAAATGCTTTCTTCACCCTTCTACATCAGCGTCTTATCGAACAGAACGTTACGTATTGAAATCCGTTTTGAGGGACAGGACAAAAAACGCTTTAAATGTGATCATTGTTTATGGAATCGTTCTTAGAAGTTTTCATTCAGCTTTTCTCACATTTGAAGGGTTTGACACCATGAAGTTAAGTATATCCCAGCGCAGCAGTCAGGCGCCGCCATGATTAGCTACGGAGAACTCTGGGAGCACAAACGAGGCTAACATTGGCTATAGTTCCCATATTTTGGTTAATGCTGTCCGAATTGAAATTATATGCGACGCGTTGTGGAAACAAAGCCTTCGAGCTCGGACAGAAGGGGCTTAGTCTTACGCCCAACGTTCGTAGATTTTCGCTCAGTACTGAAATGAGATAGAACCACGATATGAATCAGTGAGAAGTATTTTAATCTCAGCAGTTATCACAGACGAATCTAGCGCCAATTTTGCTTTTATTGAAGAGAAATAAAGGTAATACCACTCACAAAGAAAGATTCAAGTTTATTTCCACTTTAATGCATTCACATGCCACCTAAAAGACACACCAGTGGTTACAAATATGTCATTCAGAGTCAGAATCTACCGGAGCACGTCAAGGTTACACATAAGAGAATAATGTTATCGAAGACAGATAACGGCCCAAGTCGGGCAAAAAATTTGAATCCAAACGAAGTCGGAAATTAGCCTATAGAGCAAAAGGCACCGCGACACACCTTTGATTATCACCACAATCGGTTCTCAAAAGCCAAAGCCTTTGCGCAGATGCGATGTTGTAGGCGGCTGGAGGCCCCGAGAATGCTAAGCGGCATTTCACACATTACGAGGAGAGTATTTAAGCGCGTCATTGTCGGGTCTCCTTTTTTAGGCTAGCATTATAGGCTTCGCAAGATTTTTGTTCGTCAGTCAGCGCGCCCAGTGAACGTCTACTGCATATGTACTGCCAATTATGGCGCTGCTTGGTCTTCGCGTGCCTGTTTGATAAAAAGTGCTAGCGAGTAGTAAAGTCGTGTAAAGAATTATTCTGGTTGACTAACGTTCACTGCAAAAATCACAGGAGAACAATAACATGGCTCAGCATAGCATGTTTTAGAGGCAAGAAAAGAAATGCAAGGAAACAAGCTACGCACATGCCCCTGTTTAGACCTGCTAGCTAATCCGTCGAAACGCGAGTGCCCGCAAAATTAAACCGACTTTAGATGCATTTTCTAAGGTGCATATTATTCAAACAACACTAGAATATTAATGAGAAAAATGTTGCAGTTCTTTAAATGTCTGTAATTTATAATAGTTTTAGGACAAATGGCGTTTGATATGTAATAAATATAGTAGAGAATGGACACGCCTAACGTAGCAAATCACGGAAGGAAATATTGGAGGATGCTTAAGCTTCGCCTTTAAGAGTCCAACGCGATAACGTTATAGAGGCCCGCCTGCTGCCTTTAGAGCCCAGTGTTTTGATGGTGATGCATGGGTATATAAAGCTTTAAATTCGGAGTCGGCTCGCGCCATCTCTTGCTTCAGCATCATACGACGGAAGGAATTTTCCAGTGAGCATTGTTTCTTCATTTTCGCCTAATTTTCGCGTTACAACCCCAACGCTGACACCGGCTTTCTGCGACACGGGCCACTTGACACTGTCGCGTTAAAAATATGCCGTCTTCAATGGTATATTTCGGGGATGTAAGAGGAATAATGGAACTAGGATATGTTCATGGGTCATCGACATCCTTCGGTCTAAAACAGGTTCCAAACTATGAATAAATTATTGCATCCCGATAGTTGTGTCCTTACTAGCAGCAAAAGTTGTCGCACAAAATCAGAACATTTTGTAAAATGTGAGCATTAAGAAAATATGGCTTTGTGATAGATATAGTTATTTTAAATAAACTTCGTTCTTTCGAGAGTAGCGTCTGTTCCCTACAGTTAAACAGTGGAATTCAAAGCAATCATCCAGTGTGCAATATATTTTAGTGTCGACTAAAGTGTTAGTGAAACTATGGTTTCCCGTGATTTGGTTAATCTCGGTGAAATCAAATATGGAAAATTGAGATCCACACGAAACACTGTCGGCTTTTTTTATAGGAAATGCTTTTTGAAAGTAATTTTCTTTCCTTTTGTTTATCTCCATAACAGCAGGAAATATATAAGCAAATTTGCTTTGCCAGGCTGCTTATATTATTTTGCACAGCCCGGACAACGAGATTGGGGGAGATGATTTGATGGCCCGTCCTTAAAAGTCGATAAACTCACTTATGAAGACAATCAGAGAGGGCGCGCTTTAGAGGATTTTTATACTATGCTTATGTTGGGTAGGAGGACAGCATGGCGCGAACATTGGTCAAGCATCAATGTGCGACGCGGACTGACCGTCCTTGCCACTACAGCGCGTTGCGATCACACTCTGACAATGGCGGCACAGGGTACGTTTATAAGGAGACGCGATAAGCGTGTTGGCATGGCTGCTATTGGTGAAGTTCTCCTATATAGCTGACAATTAAGAAAACAACCGTCTTCAAGAATAAACTCTCCTCTCTGTCAAACGTCAGTCATTGGGCAAATGTTTCAACTGCCTAGACAGGTTTTTATAAATTGAAACCTCCTCTTTCAATTCTACAGGTCCCTTTGAGGAGCACTTTTGACCTCTCTGGAAAAGCAAGCATGGACTCACCTGAAAGTCCGAAATGATGACTGAGTTGTTCGAATAAAATCTGCAGATTAAACAAATGTGGTACTACGGCAAAAGCAAAGCGTGTATCAGGCTAGCTGAGCTGAAATTTTATTGATCTTTGAAATTTTAAAGCTACCTCGAAGTGTGCTCTCAATAATCATTCTTGAAAGCTTTCGGCGATTTTCTGGGCTGAAGTGTAATGCATGTTCCAAGCTCCAGGCATGCCGCACCGGCGCCAACAAATACAATACACGGCGGAGTAGTCGAGGCATTCAAGAAATGACAGACACCCACAAGTCCTGTGAGAACCAGGAAACGGTGCACGCTAAGCAACTGACCACTGCTTCGACTTGCCGTAACTCGATCGCTCACTTGGTCTGACACTCGCTGGGAATGTTCTTTTTTTTTTCGAGAGCCCGCACATCCGCATCAGCTCGCCACAGGGCAAGGGACGCAGTCTTCCGCTCCTCTTTGGTAGTGTCCGCATGACGAGCACTGCAGCGTCTGTGTGGCCGAATTCGTCCAGTTTCGCCTTCTGCGCGGCTGCGCTTTCTCACGCCATCGGGCCACAATCGAGTTCGTAGTTGTGCTTTCTTTTTATCTCACCGCACTCAAAGAATTGCGAGAACCCAAAGAGACACGCGGGGCAAACAGCAGAGAAAAGTGCCTGCGGCGTCTCGTGAGGAGGAAACGCACACAAAGGAAAGCGACGGCGAAACACATCGAACAACTTTGACGTCTTCTTTCCTCCCGGATCCAGGAGTAAAATATCAGCGGCCATGGTAGGGCTTCGCAAGAAGTTAATAGTGAAAGCGGAAATGAAAAGAATAGAAGAAATTGCTATAAAATGAATAAGAAGGAGGCGTCTGGAAGCAGTAAGCGGTTGCTAAACCTGGAAGTAGCAAACTGTCAGTAAATGATGATACGGTGGAGGCAAAATTCCAGATTTCGTACTCTTTTACCCTTACGATTACTCTGGCGGAGGCGCGTCATAATTTTTAATCTGTTACTCGTATACAATTTCTCACAATCGCTTATTTTCCAAGAATGAATCGTGTAAACAAAGTGCACCTTGAATTGCATTAGGAACACCGTATTCTGCCTTTCACAAATTCAGAATTAGCAAAATTATCACTGTTGGTCCAGAAAGCAGCGAGAATTAGGAGAATGTAACGATAGAGGGCAGCATTATTTATCTGGGCTTCATTTGATTTGCGCAGTACTCATATTCAGGTTAAGTAAATGTGTATATCTTAAGGGCACTATTGTGATCCAGTGCGATGTCAGAAAGAATTCAGAAGATACAATGAGGGCAGGGTTTCGGTAGTCGAGATACCATAGAGGTTCCAGAAGTTTAGAATTTATAAGCCCTTTCCTAATTCCTTCGTAATCACGTATTCCAGCAACTATCTTTTTACTTGGTGATAGTGTAAGGCGTCATGCCTTTTCGGGATAACTACAACAATAATACTCCAATTTTTGTTAAATGTTATCCTTATATAAGTAGGAAGTCTACCTTTCTGCATCATCCTTTATTCTGCTTCAACTGTAGCTTAATACATTACACTGTTGTTAACAGGATGGGCGACTCTATGCTACCCTTGAATTTATTCTTCCATTCGCACCTACCACTTAGAAATTGGATAAAACCAGCTGTTTAAATTCTTGATAATCAGCAAATTCAAATATTAGAATCTAAAAATCTGCACATATATACGTATGCTTTAGGTGTATATATATATATATTATGTAAAGAACAAACATAACTACACAATCGGAGAATTTGCTGAATTGTTGTTCGTTAATTCAAAGACGTTAGGGAGAAACTTTTAAACAACAACAACATGAATTTTAATTCTCCAAACTGCACTCACGATGGACACTGTTCGGAGAGCGTATCCATGAACTATGCACCGCACTGCTCCGTAAACGCTGAGTGTCTCTTAGCGAAAGGAGCACGCGCACGAGTATCCCTCTGTCTCGCGCCACCCACCGACCACCAACACACAACACATGCGCACACAGCCGTACCCCGCGCTGAAGAATGGGCGATTCCAGTCCGTGTATGCGTCCATCCCCCGTTGTCAGTGGGATGGCCCAAATGTCGTGCCGTGAAGACCGCGAAGACGGCACCCAGAATATTCAACATCCTCCCCGCCGAATGAGCGCTAGCTCATTAATTTCTGGTTTAGAACGGGTACATAAAGTGCCACCTGGTAAACGGATCATACAGGATTGCGTTCTTCCATCTGACCCAGGAAACTCCTCCGTGATGCTACCATTTCTGCGCCTGTTGGATTTCGAATTCACAGAGCAGGCCCTCAAGTCAATCCTTTTTCCGATCACAGTTGCGAACAAAGCGTCGCATCCAAGCTGTGACTCGCTGTAGGCAATTCAGATTGCTGAAGCGCTTAATTTTTATCACCGGAAGAGGAGCTTGTGCTGCGATTGTTATTGGGCTCAGCAGACCGAGGGCATCGAATATTTTCGCTGTGGCATGGATCACGAAGCGTTTAGTGTTCCTGTTGACAGTAAGAAGCTCCAGCGCAGTTTTCAGGAAATACTTCAGCTCGTAGTATCCTCTGTCCCACTCGAGCACCAACTGTATTGCCATGGCTGAAGTCGTCGTCGCAGTATCAGCGCAGGCATTTCCAACGCCGTCAGCATCGAACCGTTGTTGTAGGAGTTTGTCGTTGGAACTGCACTTTCGCAGTTTCATTCCTGCTGAGCTCATTATTTGCTTTGCCTCCTCATAAAATTTCGTCTCCTCTTCCGTGTAGCTGACTCCGGTTATCAAATCGTCGGCGTACAGGCAGCTGCCTAAGGTATGTGCGGAGTGAGAGAGGTCCTCAAAGACGTTAGCCAGATGATGTCGTATGGTGGCAGCCAACATTAAGGGACTACTTGTGGCGGTAAAAGGCACTCTTGTCATGCGCCAGACCTCTGTGTCACCATCTGATGAACCCTCACATGACGCAGATGAATCACAGAGTAATCGCAGTGCGTCGCTGTCCTCACTTTTGACGCCAATCTGAAGGAAGGCCTTTTCGATCTCGGCGGTCAATGCAATTTTGTGGCATCGAAAATTCAGCGTAAGCCGTAGCAGGTCGGGGTTTAGGTTCGGGCCGTTGGTGAGGGCATCGTTAAGTGACAAGCAGCCTTGTGCTTTCGAAGATGCATCGAACAATATGCGAACTTTGGTGGTAGAGCTCTCTGAACGGAAAACAGCACGATGAGGCATATAATACACACGAGACGAGGTGCTGTCGATTTCGTCGGCTGGAACCTTTTCAGCAAAACCTTTATCTAGGTAGTCACGGATGGCTGCATGATAGACCATTAGTCTGCTCTTGCTGAGTCTCAGACGCGCCTTCAACCAGGCCAGGTGTTCTCTTGCTACAACTTCGTTGCTAGCTAGCCCTTGGTCAAGTGCCTTCCACGGGAGGCTCGCCCCGTATCGCCTATCGGTCAAAGTCAGAGAACGAGTGAAGTCTTCTCTCACCTGCGGCTCCTCGCTTCCAAGTAGGCAGCTGCTTGAGGAGATACCAAGGGTCTCCAGCTCCCGGAACGCTCGAAGTTCGTCTGGCAGGTTGGCGTCCATGTCACAGACGCTGGTGCGCAGAACGGCGATGGTGGAACACGACACACCTGAAGCAGGCAGTGGTATCGGTCCTTGCAAGGTCCAGCCGAAGTCAGTCTTGATCGCAACCAATGCCCCTTGCACTCTCCTTACTTCTGCGTGCACAATAGTCCAATAATAATCAGCGCCTATTAGAATTTCTATGCCTTGTGTGAATAAGTGAGTTGGTGAGATGGTGACACCCGCTAATTTCAAATCAGCCACCTGACTCATATCAACAGCGTTTTCTGGAAGCAGCAGTTGGTCGGAGCAGATTTCTTCAATTTCGAGGGCTTCAACGCTGTGCTCCTTGCGGTCGTACTGGCTTCGTAGCCTGAGCTTCACTCGGCGTCGTTTTTTCTTCATAACGTTGGTCGAACCGCCGAAAGGATAAATGGTCACTTCCTCTTCACCGATCACCTCAAGATCCAGTATTCGCGAAAGCTTCTCTGTTATAAACGATCGTTGACTGCCTCCGTCAAACAGGCAGCGAGCGAGGCGTTTTCTTTTCGGTCCGTTGACCCACACCTGCGCCGTCTGCAGCAGCACGGCGTTTTTATTGCTGTTGCTAAGAGACGCTGCTGAGTGCAACCCAGTAGCGGTCTCGCCCTCGGCGTTCGGTGCCGGTGCATCACAAAGCGAGGTGATGTGTCGTCGGCCACACTTCGCGCAACGTAGTGCCCAATTCTTACACCCTTTCGTCATGTGCCCCTTCTTCGCGCATCGGTAGCACCTTCCTTCCTTTCGCAGTTTTCTTTTCTTCTCACCAATTGATATCGGAGCATTGCAATCTGCAACCTCATGCATCTCTGAAGCGCAGAAAGGGCATCTTTCCTTGCTAAATTTAGCACCCACCTGGAGGCTGGCCGCTGAGCCCTTGCCGTAGACGTTGTTGGGACGCCGTTCACTGGCGCGGTCAGGCCGCGTTTGCTGAGGAGCGTTCGTGCTTCCTCCGTGTACCTTTTCCCTGCTCTCCACTTCCAGGCAAACTGATTGCAAAATGGCTTGGAGACTCGAGCTGTCGAGCACGTCCTTGTCTGCACTGTGGGCCTTATGGTACTCAACAGCCCAATCGGCCGGCAATGCCCGAAGCAAAGCCGCGCACAGCATCGCACCATAGCTGTCCGATTTGACACCTAAAGTTTCAAGCCCTGCGATGTTTCGCTGAACATGATCGTGGAGGCGTCGCAGCGCGTTGACGTCACTGAGAGCTCTAACCTGGGGAAGGTTTAACAGCTGCGTAAAGTGTTCTTGCACGAGCGCGTCCTGACGCCCGAAACACTCTTGGAGTGTCTTTACAGCGTAGTCGTAATTGTTCTCCGTCGCTTGGACGCCGGTCAAAGCGGCCGCCGCCTTTCCTGTCAACGCTGTCCGCAGGTACAAGAACTTTTCTATGCTGGTCAAACAGGTATTCTCGTGGACTGCTTACCGGAATTGTTGCCAGAACGGTTGCCAGTCGAGCTTGTTGCCGCTGAATTCCTGAAGCTCCAGCTTAGGGAACCTCAGTTGTCCCAAACGGGCAGCAGGTAATCTGGACGCGGTTTCTTCTGCATTCCATGTGCTTGTTGCACCGTTCGAATTCGTTTCACTGCAACGCCGAAGCTTTGTCCGCATTCGTGTCATGAGAGCTTGGCACTGACGAACGCCTTTGTATTCTTCCGCGAGGCCTTCGTCACGAACATGCGGCTCAATCAAGGCGTCTAACTGTTTCAAATCTCTCGAAACAATGTCCAACTCATCTGATATTTCCGCGAGGAGGTCTCGTTGCTGGGGGCCGAAGCCATCCGCCGTCGTTAGTCGCTCAAGCTCCTCGTTGAGTTGGTTCAGTTCGGCTCGCGTAACTTCTCGCTTTGTTTGGAGACGCTCCATCGCTGTCGTCCGTTGCAGTTGGAACGCTGGTTTCAAGTGGCCGTTGTTCTTCGCTTACTCCCGGGTTTCGGCACCGAAAATATGTTCGTTAATTCAAAGACGTTAGGGAGAAACTTTTAAACAACAACAACAAGAATTTTAATTCTTCAGACTGCACTCACGATGGACACTGTTCGGAGGGCGTCTCCATGAACTATGCACCGCACTGCTCCGTAAACGCTGAGTGTCTCTTCTCGAAAGGAGCACGCGCACGAGTATCCCTCTGTCTCGCGCCACCCACCGACCACCAACACACAACACATGCGCACACAGCCGTACCCCGCGGTGAAGAATGGGCGATTCCAGTCCGTGTATACGTCCACCCCGCGTTGTCAGTGGGATGGCCCAAATGTTGTGCCGTGAAGACCGCGAAGACGGCACCCAGAATATTCAACAATTGTTATTTGTATGTTTTTAAATATGAACTACGAATGTTATTAAGGCTTGCTTCCACTCTAATTTATTTATCTATTTGTTTTGCCTAGTTGTCGCGGTTTAATGTCCTGAATCGACTCAGCCCATGAGGGATGCTGTAGCGTTGGGCCCCGCAAAGTTCAGATAGAGTGCAAGGATATTTATCTTTTGGCCTCCATTGAGAAGCCGCCGCATCTGGGTTTCGATCCCGCGTCCTTGGGATCAACTATCAATCGTCATAGTCAATGCGCCAACAGGGTGGGCCTAATTCCCTATTTGTTACAACAGAAAGCTTGCTTTATGATTTTATAGCAAAAATGTTACCAAAGAAATTTCACCGTGCAAAATAAAAATCAGCATATTTCCCGGTAGAATTAAAGGCGGGCTTTTCAGAATTCTGAATTCTGCTTCGAAACTAAAAGCAATGAAGTTAAGTTCTGAGTATACGTTCCTCATATAGCAGATTCATAAGAGGTATAACCAGAAATCTAGACAGTCTCGTCGAGCCAGAAAGAATCCTCCTGTCCCTCGGCCCCGGCTCTATTACTCTGATTAAAATTGTTCCCTCTACATTTCGAACTAGAACCTTAAAGCAGCTCTGTTTTGTTGCGTTCTTTTTTTTTTTTGTATAGCACCGTGGTAAGCCGACATGTGTTCATTTACAAAATAACGGATAGTTGAAGAGCTCTACTCCAGCGAACATCAGAAACGAAAGCTTGTGGAACCACTGGCGTCACCTGACAGCGGAGTTCAAGATTTTCCTAATGATCATTACAGTTCCACATTCCTTCACCATTCTTTCTTCATTTCTGGTGTTTAAATGCGTAGATTAATTCCAGCCAGCCCTTTTAACCGTGAGTGCTCGGTAAAGGTGTGCTGTTCTTTGGCACGGTCTTTGGATTTGAAGGTTAACGGAAAAGGACTTTTATTGCGTTAGCAACACTGCGCCAGGTTTCAGCCTGTCGCGTAGTCCCGGGAAGGGCCACCTTTCACCTTGAGCCGCAGCCAAGCCGAATACGGCTTTAAACAAGCCGTATGAGCGTACCTTAGTGGCCTATAGGGGTACCGTGAATGCTAGGGTTCTGGTAGGCTGATCCTGACATAACCGTTCCATGTGAAACGAGAGACCCAACCTGGCAGCTCCTGCCAGACCACATATATAGCCATACATAAGCGCAGCCATGGAGGTATTGTTAACGCAATTCAACCCGCTTTAGCCAGAGCTAAACCACAGCCAATTATTTTTTCAGGACCATTCAGAGCATTGTTTTTGCTATTCCACAAAACAGATCCAACCACATGTCTTCCCAACTCTACCATGTGTGATGCAGGATTATTGTTTTATTAGAATAACGCTAATACTGATCGAGTACATTGATCAATATTTTTCTGAATAAATATAACCTTGCTCTTATATATTGTACACGAATGAGGAAATATCAAGAAATAATTTTACGTACCTTTGTGCAGCTCTCTGCTACTAACTATATGCGTTTACCTGCAAAGCGAGATTAATGTTGGCATTGTGACAGATAATTCACGACCATGCCAGTTGCATGCAGTTGTGTGCAGGTTACCCTGCAGTCCACTTGTTGGTCAGTGGTTAGCGTTCCATCACGAGACCTCTCAAATCACGCTTCTCTCTAGGGGAAGAAGGCTGAAATGAGAACCGAATTCTCCAAGACCACATTTTCTAGTGACAAAACGGCTCTGAGTTTATGAAAATGCTGTTTGATACTATAAGCTCTGTATAACTAGAATTTCTTAAGTGTGCTGAATCACACGTTTTTTTTTTGTTTTTTTTTTCTGGGTTTCGGGCACCAACAAGTGCGGGGTAGGCACAGAATGTCAAATATCCAACTTTCTTGTGTGCACATCATTTTAGAATTTCGTCCCACATTTTTCTCGTCGGTCTGTTAGCGGTATAATGTTGTAAAGCGCTCTTTGTTTCCACCCTTCATATTTACTATTTCTGCATTGTTCATCAGAGGTGGCGCAGGTGTGTGCTTACCACTTCACTTTACATATTTTACAGATTGGTTGCCAGTGGCCACTTAACCTTGCGACGTAATCGATTCCTAATCTGACACCTGGTGGCCTGATGGAAGTGCTGATTGGTTGGCAAAGCATGTGACGTCGTAAGCTAACGTACGTGATGTGGCTCTATCGGGAGGTCCTTTGGCAATAGGTAGTTAGTAGATGAAGCACGCCATCAATGATTGCTTTGCGGTATATGTGACACTACTAGAGTACGTAAACGTATCCAAATTGGCAGCAGCTCTGACAGGTGATACGGCCAGAAGATAATCGGTCGGCGAGATTTGTGACGTCATTATACCATGTAAAATTAGCAAATTTGCAGGTCGCGAACGTGCTGGCGGTACGCTGAATTCTCAGCCTGCCATATATTATGCAAAAACAATGAGAAAGTAAAAAACGGGTCGTAGATCATGTCGGACTAAAGTGGAAAAAAAAACCTCTAATATCAACATTGGTTTTAATAACCTAATTACAGTTTTAAATAACATAGGTTCATGACATAAATGTTTATGTAATTTTTTTTTTTTTTTACATAGACCTTATTTAGGAATTCTGCAAAGGATCTGCCTAACAGATTCGATTAATGAGACAGGGCTCGCTTCGTTGACTTCTAAGACACATTAATTATTTATTTTCAGAGAGCGCTCGCGATCACAGATAGTATTTTATTTTAAAAGTTTGCAGAGAGGAATTCCCCTCTCTTACAATCATAATTGAACAAAACTTTTGTCCTTGAATGTTAACTTGATGTTATTCCCTGCCAACCCATTAGTATTGACCTGATAGACTAAAATATTATTATATACCAGATGTTTAACTTGCCCGTTAAAATTATCACCTCTACGATGAGTTACTGTGGCATGTAATATATATGTTGATTTTTCCGCAATGGAATTTAAAGGTAGCCAATAGGGCGGGGGCCGCTGCTGGGAGGCATTTTCCCGAAGCGCAATTTCTATACCGGAAAAGGAGTGTGCTGATCAATCTGACTAACGCCTTCTAGCCAAAATGAAAGTAAAGAAAACGATTAGGCGGTATGTCAAGAACGCGAGCTGAGATCTGTGCACTCGTTCAATGAAACGCATTGCCGTTCCAAACTGCGTGTTGCGGGCTTAAACTAATCTCTTCTCTTTCTCCTCAGGCGCGTAGATAATGGACGGCAGCGAGCGTTTCTCGACAGTGCCATGCCTTTAGCCGATGCTTAAATAAACGTGCGTGTTGCGCCATCTGCCGAATTCACTGTGTACCAAGTGCGGGTTTCTACTCTACGCAACACTGCAATCTTTCGGAGCCAGAATATGTTCACAATGCGTGGAATTTGACAGGTTCGAGGAAGCGAAAGAACAACCTCCCCGACTACGAGACCGAATCTCCAAGGCAGGTGAGCCATCATGAGTACTTGAGAGAGAGAGAGAAAGAGAGAGAAGGCAGAGAGGTTAATCAGGAAAGCTTCTGGTTTGCTACCCTGCACTGGGGAAGGGGAATGAGGAGTTTAAAGGAGAAAGATAGAAGAGAATGATAGGAAAGGTAAGGCGGCGAGGAGCACAGTCACTGTTTCTTAATCAAGTTTGTGTCTCTCATAAAACACATAAGTGCTTTGAAGGCTTTGCCGTTAGACGCCTTCTGTGGCCATGGACCGAGGATTTTCTCCTCTGTGAAAGGACGGCTGTCAAGATGGTCCAGAGCCGTTCGCAGCGCATATCTTTCGCTTGAAAAAGCAGGGCACTCGCAAAGGAGATGCTGTGTGGTCTCTTCGCAGCCGCATATTTCACAGTTAGGGATATCCGCCATTCTCATCACATAAGCGTATTTTTTGGTGAATGCAACGCCGAGCCCCATACGGCACATCAGTGTTGTTTCGCGCCGCCCTTTATTAGGGGGAACACGAAGGCGCAGCCCAGGGTCTAGTTCCCTGAGGCGTCGATTGGAAAATTCTCATTTGTTCCAGGCTGAAAGCGTTAGCTCCGCCGCTAAGGAACAAAGTCGACAAGCTGCGTCAGCTCTAGATATAGGAGTGTTCACTGTAGTTCCGTCGTTGTGTGCAGAACGGGCAACTTGGTCTGCGTGGTGGTTTCCCTCAATACCGCAATGTCCAGGTAGCCACTGGAAAATTATACCATGACCTTTTGATGTAGCGTCGTGGTATAGCACGTGGATCTCTGCAGTTAGTTGTTCATGTTATCCACGACGTAGCGCAGCTTGAACGCCTTGAAGCGCTGCTTTCGGGTCCGTAAAAATGGACCAGACACCTGGAAGTTCCTGGCCGATGTATTCAATAGCTGCACGTAAGGCAGCCAGTTCCACACGAGTTGAAGAGGTGGGGTACGTCGTCTTGATCCTCAGCACGATGGACCTCGACGGTATCACTACGGACCCCGCGGAGCTTGTCGAAGCAACTGAGCCATCGGTGTAGACGTGAATGAGTACCATTGCCTGCCTTGAAGCAATTGACGGTGTATTCTATGCACAATAATCGTGAATGAGTACTTGAGAGCCGTTATATGCTCCATACCACCTAACGAAAAAATTAAGGTGCAGTGCAGAATCTTTATTGGAGTAATGCGAAAGCACGCATGCTGCGGTTGGTTGCTTGTGGTTGCTTCTAGTTGCTTAATTCACTTCTTGTTTACCCTTTAGCCATATTAGTCTCTGGTACTTTCAAATTGAGTGCCAATCCTTTTCTGTGCCCTTTTTTCGGCTCTACTTGCGGTTGCATGACGTCCCATCGTCTACGTTACTTTAATTCACTTCTTGTTTATGCATTTTAGTCTTCGGTACTTTGAAATTGCGCGCCAAATCATTCCTATGCCCCTTTACGGCCCTACTTCCGGTTGCGTGGCGTGACATCCTTGACGTCACTCTAACTGAATAAATTAATTAGCTATTTTATTCTTTGGTACTTTCTAATTACAGCGCCAATCACTTCCTATGCCCTTTTTTTGGCTCGACTTCAGGTTACGTCACGTCAGCTTAATTGACTGATTTAAATAATTTTGAGTATTTCATGCATCTCGACGTCACCCTAACTGACTGACTTAACTATTTTAGTATTTGATAGATTCAAATGTGGCGCTAAGCCATTGGCTAACGGTAGACAAGCACAATTATGAATAACGTTTCGTGATGCGGGCCTAGCACAGTAGTAAAGCGCCCGGCTGGAGGATTCAAAGGATGAAAGTGCACCTCCCGGTAGAGACTAATTTTTCTTTAATGAGGAGGAGTCACACACCTCTTAAACTTTGCTAGACCACGCTGGTAGAGCTTGGCAAGGGGTCTGCGCAGCTGGCCTTGGCTAGGACGTCACGCGAATGCGCGGAACTAGGCTATGTGGAGGCACGCGAGTCTGCGGTCTGACACGGGTAGTGAAGCTTTCGCTTCAAAAAAACGAAAAATTATCGTATCACCAAACAGACATGCGCACGAGGACATGCAAGCCCTCGTCACATTACTTTTGAGGTTTATGGAAGTATCGAGATGTTACAAGTACGCCTAGTATCGGAGTGTTTTCATGCGTTATGGTTTTAACCCTTTTTTGTTGTACGTGTTAGGTTCACAAAGGAAGTAGACAAGACAGATTCAGTGGTGACGCCGAGAAAACAATTGGTCCCAAAAGGATTTGGAAATTCACCGATGCGCTGATATTTTCCGCAGACACTCAAGCTTGACCTGCACAAATACAACAGCTATAAACATCCTATGGAATTATATTTTGCGTCGTCTTTGAACGCTTCGCAAACTTCCACAAGCGTTTTCTCTGCTACTCACTCTATGTTTTTATTTACAAATGCTACGCGATAGAATTTTTCTTCTGCATCAAATGAAGCTTAATAAGTATTTAAAACACAATCTTTCTTCCTCTAAGCTGCGCATGTTCGATATAAATAACATTCGGTACTAATAAGAATGATGACATGTGCCTTGCACTGCTATATCAAATGACATACTTAACAAGTAATATCACTAGGTAACATTTGATAGCTAAGGGCACAACTAAGGGCAAAAAGTTGCAGAAATAACGGCAAATGGTTCAATCCTTTCCCTACCGTTCAAATTGACAATGTGGGTAAGATGACTATCGGCCGGTTCCTCGAAATTGACACGTGTAGCATGCAAGAGTTCTGAGTTCTGAATTGCTGCCCTCAACAAGACAAACTAATTAAGAAGAAACATACAGGCCCTTGACTTCGAAGGAATATCCCTTTGCAACCACGTAAAGCATCCTGGACCAACACTCTATGGCCGTTTAGAATAAAAGAGTATCTTAATTTATTACAGCTTAAAAAACATTGTCTGCAAACTTCGTTCAAGAAGCCTAATATATGACTGCAGACAATCTTTCAAAGCTACCAAGCAATGGATCCCTGGCCGTGAGGAAACAAAACGAAAGGCCCAAGGTTATTGTGTAATGCCTAGCGGCTGCGTCAAGTCTAAAAGAAAAGCAACAAAACTGGCTTCAGGGAAAGGTTAGTTCAAAGGCACATCGAGGGGTAGTCTTGCTTGGGGGCAAAATGTAAGGTCTAGTAAAGGGACTGGTTTTTGCAAAGCCAAGACACGAACAAAACATGATAGGCGTTACCTATCCACTACATGGAAAGACTGCATAAAAGTGAACCCGTAGTGTACTACAACGGAAAATTTTTGCTTCAAGTGAAAAGCTTCAACAGTCCAGTAGGCGAGGACAGAAGCATAAAGCAAACATACCCAATTTAAACGGACAGAAGCAATATTAAAGTTGGCACCACCTCGTTTACAAGCATCAGTATCTGTCCGAAGGCACGCGGTCCTGTCGAGCAATGAGCGACTTTCTGCTCTGGAGTGGAAGAGCACGTTCTCTACAGCCCGGAGGACACAAAATAATGGCTTCGTTATTTCTAAAAGGTGCGAGTGTCACGCTTTCTTTTAAACCATATAATACGTGCCTTCGTCATTCCCATGTCTTTTTAGTGAGCACAGAATAGGTTCCTGACCGCTGGGACCGTCCGGCTGTTTCTAGGAACTTCCAACTCAGTTATTTCGGTCACGTCTATCATCTCAAACTTCCACTATATATTTTTGTTATTCTGACGTTCTTCTTAGCGAAGCCAATTCTGTTGGATCGGAAATAAAGAGGTGCGAGATGGACTCCACTGTTTCCTGACTTCAAGTCTACACTTGAGTTTAAAAAAAAGTTCTAGCAATACAGCAATATCTCATACGGTTCGGAAGTCACCAAGAGAAATGAGTTGTTTTGTGTTAAAGGCAAGGAATGAAGTTGTCGGAAGGCTGCCGTTGCAATTGGGCTCGAGGGGTAGATGTCAGAAAGATATCAGAAGTAAATTACATCTCGAATCTACATCTCTCCAAAGTTTTCAAACATATTCCATGTGCAGGCTAGCAGGAAGCCAATACAATTGGGCCCATCACACTGGCCCAGAAATTAGGGCGCTTATAATGAACATAATGAAGCGGGATCAAATCCCGGACGTGGTGGCCTCTTTTGGAGCAACGCAAAGCGCCCGTGTGCTGTGCGATGTCAGTGCACGTTAAAGAACCCCAGGTGGTCAACATATAATAAACTCTCTACTACAGCATTACCCGTAGCCTAAGCCGCTTCGTGACGTTAAACCACTTAAACAACGAAAAAATCAAACCCGCAGATTATCGAAAAATGTTAAAAATCTTAGTCTTAATACACTATTGGACCTTTCTTTTGAAGCACGGGAAGTTTTAACCTGAGCATGTATTTGTAAGCTCAGCTGTCCTGCGCCTACTTCAGTCAGAACAAGGCCATCCTGTTTCCGGATCACTGATACAGTCTTATAAGGTCATTTAATGGCAAACATTTGTTGCACGCTGCAGTCTGTTCGTACCGCAGTGCGGAAAAACACGAATAAGGAGCCTTTTTAAGAGGTAGGGGGACTTCAGTCTCTTCCCTTACATTTTGGAGGGGAAACTGCACTCCGCCATGTTTTTCCAAGACCATCGGGTTCGATGATTTGACTTTCAGCCGGAGGAGCGCCTGCTGTGTCTTGGTGACCTATGATGCGCCGCAGCTACTACCGCTTCGTTATTGCCATCAGTGCGCCATTAGCGAAGCCGCAGCTCACTAACTGTGAACGCATGAATAACCACGTGACGTACTGCCCGGGGAAAAGGAGATGAAGCCTGTCGTTAGTCGCGCGTCTCGCCACGGAGAGCCTGGCAGGGTCGATGTTTTCAGCGGCCTCGACAGCGGTTGTTTGTAGCCTAAGTGGTTGGACAGTTGAAAATACCCGGCAGATGTGGCTAGAAGAGCTGCTTCACTAGACGAAATGCGCGCAGCTGAAACAGAGAACGTTCGTGTGGAAGGGCTCGCTGAACAATAACTGTAATATCAGAAACGGCGTGAGTGGAAAACGTTTTTACGGCGACTTCTTCTACCACTTCGACGGAGACAAGCCCGTTGCTTAGAAAAGATCAAGAAATCTTCTAAAACTGCCTTAACCCGGTCTTTCCTTACTGCCGATACATGCCGATTTCTTACCGCTACAGTCTATATCATTATTGTCCAGAATACACCGGGTTCTCTATAAGTCACAATAAACTCTTCGGATAATTGAATTATTTGCCTCATATTAGTAAGGACCATGGCCGTTTGGATTAGCGCGTTCGTTCATGGGATTTGTGCCTATGCATATTTTGCTCTTTGCCGCTCTCAGACTATCACCGCCTTGTAGAGCATAATAAATTTTCTTTCATATTACACTTCCTTATGTCGAACAGCCTTAAGCCTATTACGTGATAGCGTAGCGCGCTCGGTTGGAAAGCCGAGGCATAGCAGTCGTCGTAGCCGGCACCGTGTGTTGAAAGTAATCGGAAGCAGCGTACGTAAAAAGTTATTTTTTGAAGCGCTAGCTTCGCTGCTTCAGGTCTCAGTGTCTCTTCAGCGTGCGCTTTCCGTGACCTTCAAGGCTCAGCCACTGTCAAACATTCAGTTTATAACTTTGGAGAACCAATGGATGGTAAATGGCTAGACCAATTATCAAGTGATTGCATATGTCAAAGTCAATTCAAGGTTATTTCAAGGTCAACAAAATCTGGTCACGGGATCGACTTGGCTGCCCCGCCGGGGTGGTGCAGTGGTAAGACGCCCGACCACTGTCCGGAGTTCCCGGGTTCGATCCCGACCTCGGCGGCTGTGTTTCGATGGAGGCGAAACGAAGAGGCGTCCGTGTGCTGTGCGATGTCAGCGCACGTTAAAGATCCCCAGGTGGTTGAAATTACTCCGCAGCCCTCCACTGCGGCTCCTCTTTCTCTCTATCCACTTTCACTCCCACCTTCCTGCCTTCCCTTACGGCGCGGTTCAGGTGTTCACAGCTGCAAGTGTGACAGATACTGCGCCTTTCCCTTCCTATGAACCCCTTATTATTATTATTATTATTATTATTATTATTATTATTATTATTATTATTATTATTATTATTATTATTATTATTATTATTATTATTATTATTATTATTATTATTATCGACTTGTCTGGCTCAACAGCCGAAACGCGGCGTTTACGTGATAAGACATGACGTCATGCCATTCTATACTGATTGATTGATTGATTAAAACTTTAATTTCCACCGATTTAGGAGGCCCCTTACTCCCCGCTCCTGTCACGCAGGCCTGAGGAACGGGGGCTGGAACTTCCGCGACTAAGGACTGGCGAATATACATTGGTTATTCGCTGCCTCAGCCGCCAGGCGGACTGCTTTCTGCTGGTCAGCGGGGACGTCGCTTCGCAGCAGGGTTCCTCAGGCTTCTCTACTTTTAATGTTGTCCCTAGCGCCCGGAGACTTAGGGCATTCCCAAATTATATGGTCGAGGGTCCCCCTCGCTTCGCAGGCTTTACATTTATCGTTTTTTCTCTCCTCTATCTGGGTGTGAAACAACCAGACAGGGTTCGGGAAATTTCCGGCTTGTAATCGCCGCCAGGCTATGGCCTCTTTATTATTTAAGCTAGGATCCGGTGGCGGCATCAGACGTCTTCCTAATCTATAATTTTCGATTATTTCTTTATAGGTTTGCAAACGTTCGTCCATCGCCTGGCAGTCGGGCGGCTCCGCGTTTGCTCGGAAGTAGAGATCTCGGGCTAAATCATGGGCCGCCTCGTTGCCGTGGACGGACGTGTGTGCTGGGACCCAAATTAGGGTGATTTTGCGATCAATTTTAGTTGCAGCTTTTAGAATTCGGGCGGCTTCTTGTGAGACCCTGCCTTTTCCGATATTCCAGAGAGCAGTTTTACTGTCGCTAAAGATCAATCTAGCCTTCGTTCCGACGCAAGCGAGCGCTATTGCGACCTCTTGAGCCGTGTCTATGTTTCTACTTCGGATGGTGGCGGAGACGACTGGTGCGCCGCTACCATCGACTACCGCGGCGACTGCCGCCCCTGATAGGCCGCTTGCAGCGTCTACGTAGGCAACTTCTTTTACTCTGAATTCTTTTGCACTTTTAACCAGTGCTTCTGCTCTCTTCTCCCGTCTCTCCTTGTGGTATTCTGGGTGCATGTTGCGGGGGAGAGGACGGACAATGATGTTCTCGCGACATTGTGGTGGTAGGGAAACCTTGTCGGCTGTGCCCCTATCTATTTTTCGACCCACCCATTCTAAGATGATTCGACCCGTGCTCGACCTACTTAATCTTTCATGTTGGGCGATTCTCACCGCTTCAGCAAGTTCCGTCCAGCTATTATGCACTCCCATTTCTATCAGGCGTTCCGTAGAAGAGGAGATGGGTAGACCCAGCGCCCTCTTGACGCAACGCCTGATGAGTGCGTCTATCTTATCTTTTTCATTGGTCCTGATGTTGAGGAACGGTGTGGCATAGCATATTCGACTTATTATGTACGCCTGCATCAGTCTCAAGAGGCTTCTCTCTTTGAGGCCTCTGCCTTTGAATGCAATCCTCCTAAATATTCCTGTTACTTGCGTCGCGTAGGTAGTGAGTTTTTTTATCGTTCCGTCATTATACCCGTCCTCTTGAATAAAAAGTCCAAGGATTCTGATTTGCTGGACTCTTGGTACGGTTTTGCCGTCGACCTTTATTTCTAAGTTAAAGTCGCCCTTTCACCTCATTGATTTTGGATTATATATGAAAAGTTCGGATTTTTGCGGAGAGCACGAAAGACCCCTTTCGGCCGCGTGGGACACAATGGTGTCCGCCGCCGCCTGTAGGCGTTCCTCTATGCTGCCATCGCTGCCGTTGTTCATCCAGAGATTAACGTCGTCCGCGGAAATGCTGAACTTCAGGTCTTTTATGACTTTAAGAGCGGCAGGAAGGCCTCTCATCACCCCGTTAAAAAGGAAGGGGGAGAGCACCGAGCCTTGCGGAGTTCCTTTACTTCCCAGGTGGACAGTGGGGGATTCTAGGTCCTGAAACTTTAGTTTCAACGTCCTGTTTGTCAGGAAATCCATTACGTAATTATATGTCCTCTCGCCGACTCCTAATTCCTGCAGTCCCTCGAGAATTGCCTGGTGTTTTACGTTGTCAAATGCTTTTGTTAGATCTGGTGCTAGAATTACCTTCGCGTCTCTGGATTTCGAGTTAATTATGTCATGTTGTAATCGGAGCATTACATCCTGTGTGCACAGGCCCGGTCGGAGCCCGACCATCTCATGCGGCCACAGGTCGTTTTTCTCCATGAAATTAGTTAGCCTTGTTTGGATTACGCGTTCATAAGCTTTCCAATGCATGAGGTTAGAGAAATAGGTCTGAGGTTTTCCAATTTCGGGGGCTTGCCAGGTTTTGGAATTAGCACAACGTTTGCAGTTTTCCACTGCTGGGGAAGACGACCGCTACTCCATACTTCTTGCATGTAGTTGGTGAGTGCCGTTATGGAAGCGTCGGCTAGGTTTCGTAGCATTTTATTTGTTATTCCATCGGGGTCGGGAGCTGATCGCGTCTTTACGCTAAGGATTTCGGCTCTAACTTCCGCTTCTGAGATGGGCGCGTCGAGGGCCTCGTTCGGTGGGCCCGCGTATTGCCTAAGAGGGAGAGATGTTGTATCGCCGACATATGTGTCTACGAGTTTAGTTATTAGTTCCGCGTCAGTCCCCTCGAACGCGTGTCTTGCCTTTGCTATTGTTGTGTTTAACTGTGTTTTCGAACAGTCGGGATTAAGAAGATATCGTAGCAGGCTCCACGTCTTTGAGAGGCTCATGTTGCCCTCCATTTCATCGCACCTGTTACACCAGTTTTTCTCGCAGAGTTTAACTGCATAATCCTCAATTTCCTTATTGTGCCTGGCTATTTTTCGCCTTAGGTTTCGGTTCCATCTCTGACACCGGAGGCGTCTTTCCATACCTTTTTTTGCTTCCCACATGTGTAGGAGTTTCCTGTCGACTGTTTTCGGTGCATCGTCCCTCTCTAGGGTAATGGTAGCGGATTTAACGTGGTGCATGATAGTTTCTGCCCAATCGTCGATATTTTCAATATTTTGGTCCATGTTGGCAGATTCCCTAATTTGTCTGAATTTCTCCCATTCGATTGCGCTGATGATCTTTTCTTGTCTTACTTTGACTCCCCGTTTAAGCGTTATTTCGAGGACGTAATGATCGCTTCCAAAGTTGAGCTCTGTGTTCTTCCACCTAAGCTCCTCTATGTTTTTGGTAAATGTTAAGCATGACGGATGGAGCACTGGCGCACCTATGAATAAGTCGACATGCGTTGTTCATGGCTTAGACCGTGACGTAATGGCCTCCTAAACCGAGTAAATAACGGAATTAGAGCCAGAGCGCATGGCACGAACTCCACATGTGGTGTTCACGTGCTAGACCGTAAGGTGAAGCGCTCAGACGAGCCTAAAACGCTGCTACAGAGGTGCCTGGCAGTTAGAGCCATGGAGTCCGGTGCTGAACAAGTGTGTCACCGGAAAAGATACAACCGGCGCTTAGCGTCGTCTGACGATCCGGACAACATTGCGATTCGCCAGGAGAGTCTACAGAAAGTTCGTGAACGTGAAAAGGTGAAGAGAGAAGCCGAGACGCCAAAGGATTACGAAGAACGTCTTGTCATGCCACGCCGTGCCGACGTAGCTAGGCGGGAATTTTATGCGGCTGAATCGGTCGGTGGTGCCTCTACATCTAGTAGTAGTATTTAGTACGTTACTGGATGAAGAAGGGAGCAATGCACGAACGTTTGCAGGAAAGTTCCCATCGAGAATCGAATAAAGAGCAAGAAACTAACATCGTGAAAATACCGTTTTTTACTCGATTTAATCAAATCTAAATCACCGTTAATTTTTATTCTAGTGGCTGATGATTGAATACTATGATAGGCAATGACAAATAATGAAATCATTGTAAGGAATTGAAGAATGAAAGAATTGATTTATTCTAGAAATAAAAATGTGTATAAAACAAAAGAAAAGAAAGGAAAGGAAATAGAAAAGAAATAAAAAGATCAGAAATAAAAGAATAATAATATTGTAGAAAGCAAAACAGCTCAAAAGAAAAAAATACATAGAATAAATTAACAATTAAAATGAGAAAGGTAAATGAAAAACAAAAGTATAAATAAGAAGTAAGAAAACATTGTCCGTACGCGCAAAACAGTTGTCATGCCATATCCACAAAGGCGGAGCTAAGAGTCCCTAATATCCTTCTTTTTTATGAGCTCAATTGCTCTACTAAGTCTTCTCGGTCTGTTGGGTTGGAGGCATTCATACTCTGGCGTTTCTTAGTCAGACCTTTTGTCTCCTTTGAAAGTTTGCCGACATCCTCTCTAGCTATCCTACCACCGAATTCTGCCGTGCACAGGGTAAGGATATCTCTCAATTAATCGTTGTTTGCTTCTAAACCATGCTCTTCTTCCTCCGTTACAACAGAATTGGTCTATTTTGTAGCGGAATTTCGAATTCTAGCTTCCTTCTAAGCGCTATGTTTCGATGGACTTCTTACTTATTAGCTTGTCCTCTTCAAATCAAGTCTAATTCGAGACCTTACTATCCTGTGGCCGTAGCATCACACCTTTCCAATTACCTCTACATCCTGCATAATTCCACGATTACAACTATTGATGCAAAGTGTCGGTAAATACACCATTCATAGAATCAATAGTTTTCTGAAACAATCAATTGTGTATAAAAAACAATCGCTAGTACCACAGTTGCTAAGCTGTCGATGGTACCATCGAAAACTATCGATAATACTATTTACAGTGCTGCTGATAGTTGAATCGATGATACTGTTGATAATATAACCCGTATTATTACTACCGAAAGTATTACTAGTATTATTACTATTGAATTACTATTGGTATTACTAACGAAATACTACCGGTACTGATACTACAAGTACTACTGGTGCCAGGATTGCTACCGGTACTATTAGTATTACTACCGCCCCGCCGGGGCGGCGCAGTGGCTGCGGCTCTCGACTACTGTGCCCAAGGATGCGGGATCAAACCCCAGCCTCGGCGGCCTTTTTTCGGTGTAGGCGAACAGCAAGGTGCCCTTGTGTTCGGCGAAGTCAGTGCACGCTAAAGAACCCCGAATGGTGGAAATTCCTGGAGTTCTACACTACGGCGTGTCTTATAGCCTGAGTCGCTTTGAGATGTTAAGCCATACAAACGAAATCAAGCCAAACTACAGGAAGTGCTGTGAATTATTAAGCAGTTTTTGGTCAGCGATATTTTCCAAAACATCTGCGATAAATAACCTACAATCAGCAATACTCAGTTTGTTTAACTTATGAAACGCTTTACCGAGTGAAACAAGTTATCAAATATCGAAATGACGTTCTTGATTGCACATGTACTCAAGCTCGTGAAAGGCCACCACGTTGTTAGTGGTAACAAGAATACGCTTCTCATGACATCTCTTGCATGTATGCAAAATAGAATGAGAAACAGGTCTCTCCACTTGAATGAAAAAAAAATACCTTTAAAGTTCGCTGAGGCTCCAAAAAGAAATAAAAAGAAAAATAGCCGATCGTGCGTACTGCATTACCCAAAATTTTGCAATTATTACATATTTTTTAAAAATTTTCCCAATTAACCCGAGTTGAAGTAACATGCGTTTCCTTGCCGCCAGCCACATCCAGCAGAAAAATTACTCGCAGCTACATTGGGACTATCGAATTATGCTTTCGAGGAATCTCGTAAGGCTTAGCCGCCCGCGAACAATACAGGTTGAAATGCAAGCTAAGAATCACGTACCGGTTTCGTACAATACGGCTCGTACCAGTACAAACTGCTAGGTTTGACATTTGTTAGACTACCGTAATCTTCTTCACCTGCGTCCTGACGCTGAACGTTTTGTACAAGCTTAACTGGCACAACTGGCCTTTGCTACTGTTTTCAAAGAGGCAGCTACGAATATCGTCAAGTTATACCCGCTGGAATTGTTAATTCCAACCGATTGCGGCTCAATACCAGGCACGGTGCCTTTCGTGTCGCAGGTGCTTGCACAAATTGAACATTTGCGAAACTTAACGCAATATCCAGCAACTCTACTTGCAATACAGTTGTGCTGGAAAAAAGTTTGACGCAATGGCGTTACCAGAGCACAGAAAATTTTACCACGCGGCTGGCGAGGAGCCGTGTTTTGCGAGCCAGATTAGCACATTTGTTATCGGCGCGTTCGTAACCGCTGCGCCGAGCGTTGTTGTCGGCCGATGCAGAAACAAATCTTTAGTGCAAATATTTTTCCAACAAGGTTGCACATCTTCACGTTCCGATGAAGCGTAGGGTGTGATAATGGCGATTTTTGTCGTAGTTACCACCACCACCATGGAACGAAGCTTACTCTACAATGAGTTCACGCGGTCGATTTTATATTGTCGCTATCACTGCGACAATTACTTCGCATAGTACTATCGATATGGCTATAGATATACAATCGAAATTATTATCTGTTGTATTATTGGTAGTTGTTTACCATCAATAGCTGGATAGTGACTCAAATACTACTGTATAGATTTCCATCACTAGTTCGAAAACATTATGAAATGGATTTCAATTTTAGTCTGCCTTTCACAGGAGATATGTGTATGTGCTCATTGACAAAAACTCTACAACTAGTTCTCGTTTTTCCTCTAAAAATCGATAACACAGTAAATAATCGGCATTTAGTACAGTATATATGCCTTATTTCGCCTCCTAACCTCACTAAGCATTATGGTATTGTATTTTATTCCATCTAGTTCATTTATCAGCTCTGCTGAACTAGCCTCACTAGCTAGGCGTATTGCCTAATCATTACCAGAGTGAGGTTTCAATTGCAGGTTGTCCGGAGCCAGATAACCTTAACACCCTGCTCTGCGTCCCAGGTCTGACCGGCGCCGTGGTCAGTTCCGCAACCACTGTGGGCTGAGGGCCGGAGATTTATTAGAGCATTCGCATGAGGCTGTAGTCATTTACTCCACCAGGCTGGCCATCCTGCTCTGTTGAGATAGTGCGCTGGCGGAGGTGTTCACCGGGATCAGGTCGGCGTCGCACTCCACACCTGTCTATGCATGTGCATCGACACACAAAATTTTGTTTTAATAGTTTGGAAAATATCGCGGCATGGGGTTCAAACCACGGTCACCTTGGATACGAGCTGGATGTTCTACTTCTACTGAAAAAATAATGCAAGCCTTCTTTTTTAACTTCGAGGTAATTTAAATATGTGCAAAAAGCTAAGATTCTGCTCAATTCGCCTTCTGCAAGCGTGGTTATGCAGGATTCCATTTATTCTGCCTATGAAGCCGAAGTCTATTTCATTCTTTATTCAAAAACTGTGCATATTCCCAAGCCTCCGGAAGCATGTAAATACAACCACGGCTTCTTTACTATATGCTAAATCTCACTACGGACTTCAGAGTGGGGAGTCAGTTGTAGTAACTGTATTAACTATCTTGGCCACCGTAATTAAAACTGATGACATTCAGGGATACGTTGTTATTATTTGCTAAATAATATACAGTTAATTTCCCTCCGTCCTTTTATAATGACGGTGAGGTTCGCCAGTTATGCAGTAGGCGAACATAGAGCCAATGTTTTTGAGACATGACAGATGCCAAAGACAACGTAAAAGAAACCAACATACTCGGTGCTTCTCAATCGCTAAAATGCTTGATTAACAAAACTTGATGAGAATATATATATATATATATATATATATATATATATTTATATATATATATATATATATATATATATATATATATATATATATATATATATATATATATATATATATATATATATATATATATATATATATATATATATATAATGTTTTTCACGGTAGATACACGTGCCCTTGAAAGGCATTCTTTAATTATTCGTAAAAAGTTTACCTTTTCCGGCCTGACATCCTATTTACCCATTCACATCCTATTTATCTGTTTAACCATACCATGCTGTTTAACCAGTGGTGATCGCTCTGCCCAAACGAAGACTATTCCACTTGTCGAAACATTGGCTCGACCTGTAAACTGAGGCTTCCCCCTCTACCCTTGTTTAGTGCTCTTTCAGATTTAACTATTTGTTACACATTTGATATTTGTGTTGAGAGGCATAGCCGGAGATAACAACCTGCTGGTACATTTATTTTACCGAGCAGCCCAATGCTTAACATAGTCTTTATTTATATGGAACTTTCATTACTGGGCCAGATGCGTCTCCTCAAGAAAATACGATAACACAAAGAGTTGACCAGCCGTTATCCCCGAAAAGCTTTCCAAAACAGAAATATAAAATCAAGACTGTGGACTTGTTCTGGTTGTTGGCGCTGAGTCAACGCCTCGCTGAGAGCATGCCGAAAAACAGAAGTGGCTACATGAATAATTTAGCAGCAGAGGTGAGACGAACGGGAAAGAGGAATGCATCAGCACTAGGCCATTATCACGATCAAAGAACAAAGAAAAGCACAACTTGCGCAAAAAAAGTAACAAAATCTAGTTCCCAGCGGCTTCGCTGAGTTGACTAATGCTTCCGCATGACTGGGCGAAATGAACGAGTGTTTATTCTGATCAGTGGTGAAGAAATACAACATATTGTTACAAGAGCACATCAAATGCAATGCCGCTACAAAAGCGCCAGCACAGCGCCGAAATCTAAGAAAAAACTATCACGCAAGGACAACAGGAACTTTGTTGCCATTGTCGACAAGAGCGCTTCCTCGACTCGAATATTGCACCAGAACGAACACAGCTGAGGCTACCAACCAAAGAGGACGCTTGTGAGCCGCGATTGGGCACGTTTTGCTCTGGCCTTAGATACACAGCAAAAAAATGGCAGAGTAAATTTCAGCAGCTTGGCGCCGCAATGAGCCTGCGCTGATTGGAACTTGCTTCCGAAATGCGTGGAGTGTTGGAAGGTTCTGCATCCAGGACGAGAGCACTGAGAGGGAAATTGTTCTTTCTATATCTGGTCTTTCTGAAACAACGTAGGTCGGCTATAAAAACCGGTGCTTCCTGTGGCGCGGCTTGACTGCTTAAAAGAATGCAGTAACACGTTCAGTTGTTTGCCATCACGTGCAAATACCTGCACAGACTCTCTTTATGACTGACGCGTGCAGAAATAGATGCTGATGAAGACGGTGACGCACAACGCAAGAAGTAGTGCATTCTTGATATGTGCGATACCAGGTTGCTGCGATGGCTTTGTTGTCCATTGCAGCGCAAATATGGAGTGACCTTTTTCTTTACTGATGGTTCAGGTTATGTTCATGACCTCGCGCTGTTCTTTCTTTTTTTTTGTACTTGCTCATTACGCACCAATAACGTGGTCCGTAATGACACGTTGTGATGACTGCAGAGTGGTTTCGGTGCCTCAGAGGTTTATATGAGCACTTCGTCCGTTTATGACCTTTCTTACTGCGCACGCGCGAAAGCAGATTGTTCCGAAGGAGAAGGAAGTAGTAAAAAACCCAGTTTGAGCTGCGCTCTTTTATACCTTATTCAGTTAATGGCTACAGGCAAGCCTGGAGTCGAGAGCGAGAAGTAGATATAACAAGGCATTGCGCACGTGCAGAGCACAAGATGGGGTGCGCTTGAATGTTATGGCCGCCTAATGTCCTCTCTACCTCGCTAATTTCTCCAGAGGAGGCTCCTTATATGGTAAGAGATGCTGCTAAGCTCAGGATTTGGAACGCGCAGAACAGCCTCATAATGGCGCTTCTACGGCAGCCGTCTTTGTTAATAAAATAATATTAAATATATGTTGAGACGCAGCACCTAAATAAAGCAGGAAGGAAAACTATATTATGCTTCCGGCAACGTATCAGTTCGCACAGGTGCACATGCGATCATAGAAAACACTAAAAAAAAAAATAAGAAAGAGCGAGTTGCATGAATGAAAAGATCCAAGAGAATTACGCTCCTATGGAGCGAAGTGTAGCGGAATTTCAATGTGGATATGTTTTGAGCAAGAGTGCTTTCTATCCTAAGTATATTGTCAATGAGTCGGCTGCTATGCTAAGATAGCAGCAGAAATGAACTAGAGTAAACGTAAGCATTTTTTCGAAATATCTTGTCCTTCTTTGTACCGTCCTTCCAAGCCGTAGTCTCGGTGAGTATAGGCACTCGGATATGCAGCTCTAAGGCCTTTTATATCTCCTTAAAGCCCTCTCTAAATTAAAAACAGCGTGTCGCATGTTTTAAACCGTTTCTATATGTTCTAGTAATTGGGTAATATTAACCTCATGCTTGTATTTGCTTGACGTTAATTTCTAATCTAACCCTGCTCTAGCTTTAATCTAACTTTTGCAGACGGGGGTGACTGGGCGCCACTGATGGCTGTCGTCTGCTGAAGAAGGCTAATATCAACCCGCGTCATGGTCAACGCTACCGAAACACCATGTGCTAAAAAGTGACATGGGGCGACTTGCATTACTTAGTGTTTCACTAGATAACGCATTGCGGCGAAAGACTGTCTCTTTTGTGCATGATGAGAAAGCACGATGCGTACTTCGGAAAGGACGTCCTTCTTGGAAACAGTATGGGCACTTGTCAAAAAACAACTGTGAAGCGCTTAAGTCTGTAGTCAATAAGAAGGACGAAAGAAAACAGAGTTATAGAAACGTATAGCTGAGCATGCTTAAAACTTAACAGGTTAATATATCTTGGCCAGCGATTTCTGACGTGCAATTTTTGTCGCGACCTAAAATATCGTGGCGAAACAGTGACAGCCATCTTGCGTAGGCTTGCAGGTATTCGATGTCAGAACAAAATGTTTCTTCAAATAATAAAGCGTTCACTGCGCTGGGGTTAGCATACTGCTTTTTTAACATTAGCATTCGCAAGGAATTTTTGAAGCATGTTTATTGACTTTCTTTTTTTTAGAGTAACGTAGATTTAGAGCTGATGTAGTGGCTTGTTTCCATTTTACACGGATGTTCAGTCGTGAAAATCGGGACTGCCCTCGGCCCCCAGCAGCCGCGTTTCGGAGGATGCAGGGCCATACGCGCCATGTGCTGTCCGATGCCAGCGGAAAATAGAGAAAATCGGGTGGTAAAGTTTATCCCGTTTCCTCTACAACGTCATTCTTGGTAACCTGATTCATTTTGGAAAAGAATTTCCAAAACCTAAACCAATTCAAAACTTCTAAGTTCAGGTTCCTACTATACTTTTTGTAAACAAGCGCCACCCTCCACCCTTGCCAGTTGAAATTATCACCATTATTTTATGATACCAAAAAGTAGGAAGCACTGATTGCACGATCATGTCCGCTACTAAAATTGTAACCTAGTAACGATAAGTCCGCCTCGTGCGGCAGAAGCCCATTATATGACCCTTTTTATCAGAACCAACAATATTGGTCCACCACCAATTTCCCAAGCATTTCTTGCCAGCGGAGCGGAGCACCGTACCGGTGGAGATCGTATACTCATTGTAAACCGGTGGGCACCGGACGGCCCCGGAGATCGAAAGTGGTACCTTCCGAATGGGAGACTGATGCTCTTCTACAATACTACCTGCATCAGTTACTAGCTACTTCGTACTTACTTAGAGTTTGCTTAATCCGTTAAGAGAAAGTCATAAAGAAAGGTGCTCAAAAGACAAGATCCCTGCGCCCAAGGGTATCCGAGCGGGACACGCTTGCCAATAAACGACATTATGCTATCTTCCTTGAAAGAATGCGGGACACTGAAAGAGAAGAAGCAACAAAACACAATACATAAGAACAAAATAACTCGACTAAAATAAATGCCGTGGTTTCAAAGTCCCTTTCCTATCTACATCCAAGAAAGCCACCAATTAGCCAGATTGAATTTGCCACCGAAACTCGCCTTCTTAACTTGACTCCAGAGACAGAGCTTTTATCCTACAAGAGGGTCCGTGCCGTCACATCCCCAACTCTCTGGGGAAAATAGCACAATAATAAGATACCCGGGTAAGGAAAAGCTTTTCCATAGGGCTTCCTCATACTTTCTTCGTCACTCTCCAGCGGCATTTCGTCACTCTGCGAGAAAGGATGGCTACTTAGCATTGAACTAACTGAATTCGCCTTTGAGTCCCATTTCTGTGGAGGAACTTCATTCCAAGCGGGCTTTAGCACACTGCGCTAAGGGCTCAAAATTATTCTTTATATATACACCGGTAAAAACAGAGATGTGGTATGCTCTGACACAGAATATTTGTTTTACGTTATTGCAACATATTTCATTTCCTTGAATTCTCATTACCGACAAGGGTAATGACCTTCCCGGCAATTTTAGCGGAAGCTTGGCTGGTTGGTTTGTGGGGTTTAAAGTCCCAAAGCGACTCAGGCTATGAGAGACGCCGTAGTGGAGGACTCCGGAAATTTAGACCACCTGGGGTTCTTTAACGTGCACTGACATCGCACAGCACACGGGCGCCTTGCTTTTCGCCTCCATCGAAAAGCTGCCGCCGAGGCCGGGATTCGATCCCGCGTCCTTGGGAACAGTAGTCGAGCGCCGTAACCACTGCGCCGCCCCGGCGTAAGGAAAACCCACTCTCTTCTAGGCAGCTTATAATGCGTTACCTAAGCCCTGTGCTGCAGGAACGCCTTGAAACTTTACATTGGAGATATACAAAAGCATATCATTTTCTGAATACATGTCATAGGACAAGTACAGGTCCCTATAGTGGTTTGTTCGCGTTCTGTTTTTGGGATTGGTCTCTGAGTTCAACGTGGAAGCTGTAGGTGTGTCCAGCAGACGCACAAAAAGTGTTTTTTGTTTTTTCCTGGAGCTAGTTAGCACATAATGCTTATGTTCAGACCGATCGCTCCTGCGTGGCAGTGTCTTTACCGCTTGGTTTTGAAGTGTTAAACCAAATGGTTAGTTTATAAAAGCAACGCATGGTTGCCTCATTACTGATTATGATAACTGCATCCTGCTCACACCTCTTGTTTTATCGCTTGCTGCAAGGTGAACTGAAGGAAGCCGCCAGTAAAATCAGAGGAACATTAGACATCGTTGAACAAAAGTATCAATAATGATAACGAAGAGAGGGATATTCATTCTGTAAAACTGATCATAAAATGCTTGAAATATAACCTGCCCTTATACATAGTATCGATTTTTATTAGAAAACCTCATAACCTCAGCAATCATGCGCAGATTAAGAAATCAGGCTATCCATGAACAATTTTTTTAAAGTACTAGGAAGATATCTATAGTGCTTGCACAGAAATATAGTCCTCCATGAGGGAAGTAATAAAACTCCCATAAATAGAATAGGCAAGAAGACAGGAGCTCTCCAGTAGTGTTCACCGCTCGCTCAGAGAAAGTTGTCAATCTTGAAATGGGTGCAGTTCAGAGTAAGTGTGTATTCAGAATACCTCAGTATTTCGTTATTCGCTGATGACATTGCCGTGCAAGGTCAGCGGATGAGCTACGAGCAATAATAATTGAACCAGACAAGGAAAGCAGAACGGTAGGCCTTAAGATAAACATGCGGAATACTAAGGAGGTGGTCAACAGCATTGTAAAGGAAGAGCTGCTTGCGCAACGCAGCGAAGCCCTTTACGTGGTAGACAAATGTGTCTACTTGGGACAGGTGGTAACGGCGAATTTAGATCACGAGAGGAAAATAGCCAAGAGACGAAGACAGATGGAGCGCATTCGGGAAGTGCTCGCCGATCACAACTAGCAGCTTACCTGTCTAGATTAAGAGGAAAGTATGTAAGAAGTAAATGTTACCTGTACTCACCTATGGGCCTGACACGTGGAGGCTAACGAGAAGGGTTCTGCTTAAGTTTAGAACAGCGCCTAGAGATATTGGACGGGAAATTCAAGGTCGTACCTTAACAAACTAAAACGTTGAAAAGTTAGTTAAAGAAATAACTGTAGGTAATGACACTATTGTAAAAATGAAGACAATGAAATGAGCATAGGAAGGACATGTAACGCGAAGAATGACCAATAAATGATCAATAAGGGTACCATTTTGGATTCTAAGTGAAATAAATCGTAAACGAGCGCAGCAACGACGCGTAAAGCAGGCAAGAAGACGACAAAACGACACAAGTTCTTGAGTAGTGTTGCCTCGTTTTTTTTTATGCTGTATTCGTCCTTCTCGCTCTCGTTTACCATATATTCCTAACAACTAGCCCAGTTCCTCAAGACAAGTAGGCGTAGCGGGTGGCGCAAGAAAGGGAGATGAATGGATAAGGGTTATAGGTTTGTAAAGGCAATGTAGGATGTTTGTAGTGCAGGATCGAGTTAAATGGAGGAATACAGGAAATGTCTTCGCTTCTCAAGTTATAGTCTGTCGAATCATGATGATTGTTGAGGTGTCCCCTTGCTTTTTATTAATCTCAAAGCTCGCATTATTATTTTGCATTAATCAATACCAAAATATGATCTATGCTTTTCTTGGTGGTAGTGGCTGCTTGCTGCAGTTGGTTGTGTCTCACAATGAGGCCCACATTTCTGCTGCATTTGTCTGCTGATTAGCTTAAACAAGCCCTCGAATATGATTGCTTCGGCGTAAGAGCGTTGCGGGGCTAAGACGCAGCTCCTTGTTACCCGTTTGATCGCGTTTTTGTTAACACTCGCCGTATCATGGGACATACCACGTCCACCGATATAGACGATTGTGACACTGCTAAATGCTGTGCGGGATAAGGCACAGACCTCATATCTACCTATAAAGTCAAAGATAGAAACCCATCGCTGTAGCTCAGTTGCTGGAGTGCGGGACGCGAAATTTTGAGGTTTGGGTCCTTAATCGTCTAGTGGAATTTGTTGCTTTTTCTTGTGTAGTTTCCAGTGTTCTCGAAGATTATAGTGTTATTTCACATTCGTTAACAATCCCGCTCTCCCAGAAAAAAAAAAAAGAAAAAATACTCCTGTTCCTTTTTTTCTGTTTTAGGGCAGTTGGCTCACCTCCTACGCCCATCCACTTAAAGGTCACCTCGAAAGGCCTCTTTAACGCGTACACTTCACACGATAGTCCAATGGAGTTGGCGCGCATATTAGCTTCAGTTCAAGCCGTAATTATGTACTTTCGACTGCGTACCAGATAACTACGCAGTTTCGGCACAACTTGCAATGCTTGAAATGATACCACCTGGTCGAGCACAAGCGGCTCCAGTCTTGGTGGAATGCCGGGAATGCCAGCGTCATGAAGTTGCATACACAGAATACTTTGCCCATTATTGTATCTTTGTAACGGGAGAAGAACCTGATTTCAGCAACTTGTGAATCGATATGCCGAATGGGTCTTTCCCAGCTGGGCGACGTCGGTGGCATGGCCGCAGTCCGTCACATGACAGCCATTTGTAAGCGCGTCCGGCTACTGGTGGCTATTTTGCATGTCTGCAAATCACGTTATCACGCGTGTCAAGTCGCCTCAACCAACAGATAACGCCATCCATGCATCCAGTGTCTAGCACTTTATTTTTTTAATTTGGAATTGGTTTATTGATTCCTCGTACAAGCGAGAGCAGGCAGGGACTAAAGGCTATGTAAAAGCCTGACAGAGGTCAGGCTTTCAATAGCCCCCACAAAATTTCAAAAGCCCCCACACAGATTCTGGCATTAAAAATTAAAAACATGTATCAGTAGCAGTTTGTCATTTCACCCACTGTTAGGAAAGTTGGAACACCCGTTGCTCTCGGGTGGTCCCAGAGACGAGAATATATTTGCATGCTTCAAGATTATTGTCGGGTTTTCTAGCCCTGTCTTTCTTTGGAAACTAGTTAGGCTTAGAAAAGGCTGCTGTAGAGCCAGCAACCGGCTTGGGCACCCCCAACACACTCTGGAAGCATACGGCGAAGGGCGTGTAGGTGACAGGTCACCCTTATGGTAGCCAGTAAAAAGGGGATAAAGTGCAGTTGCTTTAAGCTCACAGTGCTATGAAGACAATTTATGAACATAGCCGAAAAAACGTCTTTCACAGAAGCGCCGCGCTGGCGTCTCGAACATTCATCTGCGGTAGCCGTCCTATAAATATCCAAGCACCGATGCCTTAGACTTCAATGGCGACCAGGCATTTTAAGCCCAACGAAATGTGTGAGCTCCAAAGCAAGAAGCTCAGCGCAGATTATGAGAAGGCCATGTTTTGATGCTGCTTGGTCACATCAACTTGTAAACAAAAAAAATAAAAGACTACGCAAATAAGGGTGAAGAAATCACCTGCATTACCTGGTTTGCAGTAACGCGTTAGCGTATACTGTGTATGTTCAGTGATTGTATTATTTTAGTCTATAGTTCCGATTTTGCAACGTCTCGCTAGTTCTCAATGCACGGCGCATTGAAACTCAGCATAAACGACGACTGCGCCGAAAGCACAACCACAATTTCTTCTCAATAATATACGTGCCGACCACTCAGTGTACCACATGCATGGGAAGGCCTTCTGAGAAGTGAAGATTAGTTCAAACGAAGAGAAACAAGTTTTAATCATTACAAAGTACGTACCGATTAGAAGGCAGTCGCAATAAACGCAAAACATTATACAGCGATAGTAAAAGTTGACGTCCGCTTGAACACTTTCATAGTCTATTTGAAGGACAAGGAATAGTCCCAGGTGAACTTGCCTAAAAAACAGGTAAAGCCAGCGAAAACGCAGCAGTAGACCCATAGAGCAAAGCCAATTTGAACACGTGTTTTTGCGCATATTTACAAGTTCAGCCAGGGGTAAGCCACATATATGTTTTAAATACTGGACAGGGTACTAGAGCAGTGCGCACAACTCTCAAATTCGCGTTTAATTTATTTTGATATTCGATATTGTTTGGTGCTCCTGTGGTATCTATAAATAGATGACATTGTAAGAAGCCTGCAGTACTCACGTGCAAGCGTTCTTCCAATCACCAGTGGACCACTGGAAAGTTCAAATTGAAAGTTGTCTCTCCCATTCGGATCATAGGCTTCGTATCCAAACAAAACAAGAAGCGACCGCATCTTTTGAATAAGAAGCAGGCAATATTTACAGTAGATTTCTTTATAACTTTAAATAGTACCTCCATTGTATGCTGTAGGCATTGCAGAATACTAAGAGTATAGCCAAAACAATCACAGAAGCAAAGCTGAACTCAGATACTTGAAAGACTTATTGCATGATTCGTTTGTTTGGGCAGCTTTGAACAAGGTTCACCGTCATAAGTTTCATCAAACTTCAAGAGCAGTGCTCAGAAAAAAAATTAAAAGAGCCACGCCTAGATAGAACCTTTTCTTTCACTGAAAATTGGCAAGGTTCTGTATAAACACTTGCCCTGTTTTTTTGAGCGTGTCCTCTAAATTAGATTCTGGGAAACCAAAACACGTCCCTGTTGACCTAACGCTTTTTTGCAATATAAAATTCACAAGCCTTAGTCATATTTTCCGATGGTAAACACCTTAGCTGCGACAACGTAAAATGCAGGGCAAAATATTCACAACTGGCATAAGCCGGTGTTTGTGCAACATAGGATGTTCTATTTTTTTGTGAGCATTTATGCAGAAATACTTCCTTACCTACCACCTTGAAGATATCGAGTTCCCATCGGAATCCCGATGCAGGCCCCACATTTGTTATTTGAAAAGCACCAGCCCTCAAGCAATACTTTCATTTTATATAATATTACAACTACAATCATTGCCACCGACATAGGTGGCGCTATATCGCATAGTTTTAAGCTGCTGCTTTCTACACATATATATTGTGGTTCCTACAATGGACCATGTTTCTACATTACTGTTCATTAAATGCACATAGATACTAGAGATTTGATATCCTCTATCTTTAATGTGCATTTGGAGGTAAAACATTCACTTTCGAATCGCAAATTACGACCATGGGTTAATACCTCATTATGTCTTCATGTCTGTATAATCCACTTATGCAAAGACGCGTTGTGTCACAAATTTGCAGGTGTGTTCAGGGTACTGCGTCTTTATTTCTGAGTTTCTAATCTGGGATGGTTTTAGATTCCTTCGGCTCAGGGGTCATCGTTTGGGCAGCATGTTGTACGTCTCTGCCAAATGCTTGAAAACTCATCTTGAAAGCTGTTCGAGTGCATTTCTTGTGTTTATAAGCGTTCTTAACCCGCAATCGTCATTTTCTTCAACTGGCTACGTGTTCAGTAGTTATATGAACCGAATGAAATGTTAAAAATTAACGAAAGGTAAGAGGTAGGTATACGTAAAAAAAGCTGAGATGAGCTCACATGCGCTCAGTAATCCACGTACAGAAAGGAGCAACTTTACTGCCTGTCAAATGAGCGACTTGCAGTTGAGGAGCAATTATATAAAATAATTTTACAGTATACTTTATACGATAACTTCGTATCTTCAATTAAACGTTGGCTACATGACCTACTCTGTGTAATGACGAAAATAGCATCACTGTTTAGCCGACGACCCTCCTAGTATACTGTGTACTTTAAGGGAAGTTTCTCGTCGTCCTGCATAGTAATCTATATCCGCAACTATGTACCAATGACTAAATTTGCGCGTAAAAAAACAGCAAATGCGTACATTATTTCTGTGCTCAACACTGCGTATTTTCGTCGCCATAAGGCTCAAGTTGTTTCTCGTATTCGCTATTTTTAGAAGCAGAGAATAAAATACACTGTACTATTTATCTGAATCCTTCAAACGGTCCTGGATTACAATTTGGTTACCCTTAATGATGTTAATAATATTCAATTTCCAGATTCCGCTACAGTGACCAGCATTAGGCTTTGCGGTTTTGCGTAGAAATCTGGCCAATATATATATTCTTGGCTAATTGAAATTTGTCTTGTTTGTTTGGTTTTGGGAGCCGAAGCACTCGAGCTTACTATTAAGACGTGATAATTGTCACAATCTGTCATAGTCCTGTGTAAAGTAGTTGCTGATAAGATCTTTGAGTTGAATGGTTTATGAGCTGTAAAATTCTTTAGTGTAAGACTCAGAAAATGTCTACCACCAGGGCTTCTTTGTACACTAACATCGCATAGCACACGGGCTCCTTGCTTTCGGCCTGCATCGAAAAGCGGCCGCCATGGCCGGAGTTCGATCCCGCATCCTTGAGCACAGTAGCCAAGTGCCCAGGCTATCCCACCATCAAGGCAGGGTCTTTCAGCTGATGTCAAATTGACCAAAATTTTGGGCATTTCCGAAAAAAGTAACTTATGAGCTTGATTCCACTTATGTTTCAGTCGCGGCTGTCTTTTTGATTTGGTCATAATTCATGCTGGGTATCATGCAGCGCCACAAGCGAAGAAACAGTTGTTTTTCCACAGGTCGAAATTGCATTGGTTCGTTCCTGCATGGGGGGTGCAGAACTACTCAAATATCTACGCACTCCTAGTTTACAGAAAGGTAGGTTAGTTTTGTTCGATTCCTGTGTTGTGGCAGTAAAGCGAGCAATGTCGCTCAAAAATGTTTGAGTGCTTCCACAGCTCACAATGCCTGCATGACAACTTCAAACATCTTCTACATTTTCTCATCTATAAGAGAGCCAGGACTCATCTATAAGGAGCCAGAGAGCCTGACCATTCTGACAAATACAAGAGGCCCCTGAAGGTATTTTGAGTAAACGAAAAGATCAGGAACTGACATTCTTTTTGAAATAATTTCAAAATATAAATTGCAATAAAAATAGTCAACCCAAAGGTTATGTTTATTCAGCTCAAATATGCTGGCAGCGCTGCTCAATCCCGCGAAGAGTTGTTTGTGTTTACTTGCTTCTGTCTCCAAAAGCATGTGATAAAATACTTTTGCTACTCTATTTTACATATCCTAAAAGTCGAAGGTTCAAGCAAGTGAAGAGTCACGCGAGGAAATTCTGCAATAGTATTGCTACAGTAGTCAATAATTTCAGAGCTATCACGAGCGTAATTAGCAACGCTCGAAGTTTCTATATCAAAGACCAACTGCTAAATCTAGTGCTCAAGCGCATATTTTTGCGCTAGAGTCATACAGCGTATTGCGCTCCCCTTACCGGAAGCCTTCTATGGGTTGCAAGTTGCGCACATACGAGTGCACGCTGCCTCACTTCCGGCCTTCGCGAGCGGCCGTGTTCGAGCCGCCTTGCCAACAACAGACGTCCAGATATAATTACCGTTGCGCACGTGCTGTTGGCGGGTGAACGCTATTAGATCTGGGACGGCCGGGCATTGAGAAGACATCGCACACAAAATTTTGTTTGTTTATTGATATTTCTCTCCTCCTGGAGCATGGCGTTGTCGTGCTCTAAGAAATTTACGCAACGCTTTTGTACGTTGTTGTACTCCGTTCTTAGAGGCGATCGATGTCAGCTGCAGAAAGCGAAAATCTTACGTAGTAAGATTTCTTTTGAACGGCGTTCCATGGACCGGAGGATAGGATGAGGAAAGCTGCAAGGGAGGACTTCGCGGATGCTTTTGATCCTGTGCTTGCGTTTTGAGAGTGGCTACAAGTTTTGTTTTTGACCTTCTATGAGTCGTGGTGGTAGCTGGGGGAGTTTAATACCGGCAACAAGGTCTGTGCCCCACCGCGTTGGCACAATGGGTAAGATGGCCGAGTACCTGGGTTTGACCACGATCGTCGGTGGCTTCATATCGATGGAGGCGAATTGGAGAGGTTACGTTCATTATTCATTATATTCATTACCAGTTTAACATAAGATAATGACTATAACGCGAAATTGTAACTTTAGCCACTATAATCATGCAGAGCTCTGACCTAAGACGACATGAAACGTCACGTAGGAGTGACTAGCACGAATAAGTCGCTTTGAGATTTGCTGCCGGCACCGTGCCGTTGTCCGTTTCTGCAGAGGGAGGAAGGTTTTGAGGAGCGCCATGTTGGCATATTGAGAATCGAGTGAACAGCCAGGTATTAAAGATAGCTAGAGAAGCGTCCTGGTGCCAGCTCTCCTTCGCCGAACCACTTTTGCACTAAAAGACTAAGAATAATAAGCTTAAAGAGTGGAAAATAGTAGGCGCCGCAGTTTTCACGCTGATGCCAGAATTTCGTTTATTCGAGTCAACCTCAAAGCCATAAACAGAGGAAGCCCACGATGTAGAGGCATCGTAGAAATTCATAGTTAAGAGCGGTAATTGTAATTGGGTCTCGAGTGCTGTCACTACTCACCGAGCACAGGCTGCCGTACTTTGGGACAATATTTTGAAGAAACCCACTGCAAGCAGGCACCAATCCAGGCGGGGACCTCCTATAGTAAAGAAAGCATCGAGCTAGTTACACGCGTTGAACGGCGGGCGGACGATTCTGCGCAGTTCAAAAGCGAGATTATTTTTGAACCGCCGTCGGAAAAACATTTTCAAAGAACGCAACATCTTGATTCTTTACCTAATGACATACCGTTGGAGCGAGAATTCAAAAGAAAAAGACAGATGTGCATTCACTGGCTCTGTGCAAGACAAAGAAAGCGAATAACAGAGAGCCTCCCTCAAAGAACTCATAAGTGGAACTTTTGGAAATAACGTGCGGAAGTCAGATGCCTCGACAATAATTCTAGTTGACACGCTGACTTTTGCACTGCTTGCGAAAGAGGCCGAGGTAGCAAACGAAAATCTTGTCTCCAGTGTTATTGCACAAACGAGAAAACGAGGTCGGGCAATGCCACAAGCACTTATGCAGCGTGCAAGGAAGAGGAAGAAAGGCAACGAATCATTTAACAGCCTGCTAAAGTGGCGGAAGGGGTTTCAGAGGCACATAAAGAAAGCAAGGCCTGTGCACAGGAAACGAACACGACAAAAACCCTGAGAATTGTGTCAAAGTCGTGTGCTGCGTTGTGCTAGAGTGTGTGTATGAGTTTTGTCAGCGTTTACATCATAGATGTGCGTCTAGAATTTCGACCTGCACTGTGAGATTCCAGCGTTAGGATTACAAGTTTATGCACGTGAAAATAATCGATGCTTCTTCTGCTTGTGCCAGGCGGCCGGGAAAAAAGAATCTGCAGCCATCCAAGTAGCTCGCAGTGAACCTTTTTGCCAAATTATCAGGTTTCCTGCAAGTAGAACAAGTGATGTCACAGCCGATACCTGAAAAGATGACGCTCTGGTCGTCGCTCAACTGAACTGGAACGTGGAGATATCGTGTAACGTTGGTCTGGGTCCAATGGGTACGATGAGGCGCAAGCATATCAGCGATCATATCGAACTGTTATAACTATCAGGCGGACCACGACGCGAAACCACCGGACGAAGCTGTTCCACCTTCGAGCCTTTTTACGCGAAAGTAAGGTTTTTACCTCGCCTCATTTCACGATACCATGGTCGCCAAAATATTAATTTTGTTTGCAACGTTTCGGCCTGGCAGCAGGTTGATCTTTACAAGCAGCGCGGAAAGAAAATGCTTTATATTCGAAACTTGGTTCCAAATATGCCGCTTAGGGTATTCTCAACAATGGAATTACCTATACAAACTCTTGTTATAACCATGTGAAATACGCGGTGACATTTGCTCGGACAAGCTACCGTCATTAGAAAAATAAATACAAAAAAAATGACTCATACTGAGAGCAGAATACGGGTAGTGTAAAGCCGCCTTCGTCAGTGCACGGGTTTTTGGCATGTTCACCATCTAAACAAAGTAAAACTAGTTGAGTCTATGGGTGACGTAACAATTGTCAGCGCCTTAAGCCCCCCACAAAAGTCGGCCCTCCTCTTCATGTGGGGTCTGCTGTAACGGCGTGCACGGGCGAAAGGGCATCAGGGTTTCAAGTGTATTCTAGAGGACCGTGAGAAAGGAGCATAGCAACGTGTAAGCAGCAGGAATTGCACTTTCTCTCAGAGTTCATCTAATTTCTGGAACATTCCAGTGTGACTAAAGAGCGTGTCGTGTTGTGAATGTTGTTTCTCTGTCGGCGTACTGGAAAGCAAGTCGATAGGCCCTGGGCTTAGCCGAGTCGTTCTGAGAGACTTTGGTAACGTGCTCGATTAGCTGTGCATACAGTTTTGAGGCTGCTTTTGTACCTGGAAGTAAAGTCGCTTCTGTTACTGGTATGTTCACTTCGATTCTGTTATTAATGTTATATGATGTTCAGTTCCTCGATTATCACATTTTCATTGTCCTTGGTCTCTGCGTGCCAACTGAACCTCAACCGCCGAGGTTCAGTTACCTCAAAGGACCGACGTGGAGTGCAAAAGAACACGTGAATCTTTATCACTGCGATGTAGCAGGCTCATATGTTTATAGCTTTAGGGGTCACTGACCATAATTTTAAATGCACATTTGGCATGAGTTATACCTCACTGTAATAGCGCGACTTCAGTATAGGTAATTTTTATTGCGAGGTGCTTCAAACATTTTCGTTTCCGCTGTTAGCCCACTTGCACGGCCATCAATATTTGCAGAGCAACCATCTTAACAAAGGAACAATTAGGTATTATTTATTTTGGTGCCGTAATCAATGACAAAAATGTAAAATACTGGAGAAGACTTTAAAGCTACTTTTTTTATGATGATTGGCCAAACCGATAATGTTGATTATTGATTAGCCAAGCTGACTGAAAAAAGCTTTTGAATGGGCTTAAGCTTCACCTAAAGACTGTGTGTGATAGCTACCTTGACACAGCATTTTGATTGATCGAATTGTTTGGTATTAAGAGACTGCCGCAGATTTTGAATACTCCTGCAGTTTTTAGTTCGTTCGGATCGTGAGGAAAAAAAAGAAGCAGCATCTGAGTTACTGTTCGGTTCACACCTACACCTTTAAAAATGGTTATACAGTAGGAGATACAGATGCCGTTGTTTAGAATTCGTGTCATTAACCAGCCTGCGATTTGACTATGCGATGGATGTTGAAAAAGAAACGAAATGATATGCCACCACCCTGAACGCTACACAATGAAAAGTTCACTCCCAATTTTGGTGTGAATTCACGCCCGTGCCTTTCTTTCGACAGGTATCTCAAAGCGGGAATGTTGCGAGTGCGACTACTTTTTGGTACCACAACCCCAGTACGGTATAGCTAAAAGGCTACAAAGTGTGATATAGTTTGATACGCAACTGTTCACATCTAGCGCGACCGCTATAGAGGCAGGAGCAGGCCCGTGCAGTTTGTTTTCCTTCTTCCTGCAGTCGCAACAACAACTCGCCGTAGCAATGGCAAAGTGGGAGAAAACGTGGACTCGAAGGCTCTCGCGAGAGATAGCGCACATAAGCGCTCACTGCATGCGACGGCGTAAAGAACATTCACCACAGCAGAAGAAAGTGCACAAATCAATGGCTAAATATTTTCATGTATTTAATGACAATTCTGATATGGAGTAAATCTTTCTAGAGCAATATTGGTCATAACACAACATGCGCGCACTTTATACATAGATCACATGCGAAAGACCACTGAATATACTCGCATCGCTGCGCTCGGTCCACTGCCTCTCCCACAGCGTACCCGCTCTTCCGCGTGCCGAATTGGACTGCGGAAGACACGACGCAGTAGCGACGCCGTCCCCAGTGCAACGGCTCTTTGGTATGAGCCGGGAAATTTCAAAAGGTGCGCCCCAGCGCGCACTTGCCTCGCAAAGGTTACAAGCAAAAGGCGTAATCACCTGCGCAACTATAGTAAGCTGAAACAAAAAATAGATTCATAGCGTTAAACGCTCCTTGCGAGCCGGCAAAGAAATAGGAGCGGGGTGACAAGTTATGGGGCCGGATTTCGAAGGTCCCGAGCAGAAAACCGAACAGTGTTGTGGCTGTTGTTGTACCGACAAGCTCATATTGCGAGCACGTGAAACACAAAAACGACAAACTGACCAGCGCTGCGATTTACCGGAGTCCAAGGCAACACCGGCAACACGCCTAGCAGAGCTCACGAAACACACAAATCATTCACATGACTCCAACAACGAGCGAGATTCAAACAGTCGCAGTGCGTCGGTGGCACGGCGGTCGACATTTCAAATTTGATAAACAAAAGGCAGAAAAGAGATTGGTATGAGAAATAGTAGAAGGGATGACTCCTCATTCTCGCGTCTACGCCACGGCATCGAGTTATAAAAGGAGATTCATCTAAGCCACAGAGACGGAAGTGGCTCGGGCTTTTCTCCTCATGGTTGCAGTATGAACTACTACAAATACGTGCAAAATAGAGATCAGTGTAAAGTGTAGTGCACTAGTCCAAAACTGCTAGCTTTTAATATGGAGAATGGTGTACGAAGCATTTTAATTGGATAGACTACGGAAGATCATCACCTATCATCTGATTGCCCCCAGTGTGATTTAAGTCTTAGTCTTTGTCTTCTTCCTGTTTTAAATGGAAGCTGAGGGCACGCTGGAGAAACTTATTACGGTGCCATGTCCAATGCTAAATTTGCACTGGTCTATAATCCTGTTGCCCCAAATAATTCAATTTTTTTTTTTTTTTTGCTTTCAACAGCCTCTGGCAAGCGGCCTTGTCCCTGTGATCGTGGCGGATGGACCTGTTTTGTGCTCTTTTTGTTAGTTCACGCTGGGTATCGCTAAACGTTCCTTTATCACATTATTTGTATAGCGAGGTATCCAGAGAATCGTCTGGAAGGATCGCTAGCAAGCACAACTGTTTCAGCACTATTCTTAACGTTTTCCAGTATCCTTGCTTTATCTAGACGTTTTTAGGCTGACTGAACTGAGCACTGCGGAGTGCAATGGTAATTCGTATTCCAATGTTCGGTGAGCCCGATTGCTGCTATCCACGTCAAAGAAGTTCTTATTTTTCTTGCGTGTACAAGTGAGCCCCAATAAAGTTTTATTTGAGTGAAATACAAGCCCATTTGATTATCTTTTATGGTCTTGTCACTACTAGCTGACACTGTCACCAAATATTCTACCATGTTTTCGACTCGCTGAAGGAGTCATACTATGTACTTGGTCACCGTCTACCTCATCCAATCGAGCACTTACACGTATTGCCCAGTTCAACACCCGGTACTTTCACTTATCAAGAGTCGTTGTTGCAATACCTCAATATTTAGTTAAACCTGCAGCCGATCTCAAGGACGCAGCTTTTATTTCATTATCCGAACACTGTACTATGCAGTGATTCACGGCCGATGCCATTTTGGGCCATTCACTTGTATAAACTAACGCAAGTTAAATTTGTGACTCAAGGTACACCATTGCGCAAAAGTAGGAGAAACCACGCGTTTTGTCAACGTTACGACAGATATTTTTTACGGTGAAGCGATTACTTCTAAGGGATGCATAGGGTAGCCTCACTAATATGCTTTCCACATTGCCCAAGGAAATTATTCAGGTGCAGCCTATTATACTGAAAAATAGTAATTGCAGCGCTTAGCGTGCTGTCTACGTTTGCGCAGGGGTGTTATGAATAACGATCTTGCCCTGCCGGTTAATTGTATGACTCCTCTTTAGAGGTCGTGAAAATTTATAAAAGGGTTACTAACAATGAATTAAAGTTACCTTGTGAAGTCTGATTAGCAGGTTCTAAAGACAAAAGCTCCTGTTTCATTGCAAGTGCAATATTTTGAGGGTTTCTTAGAAGCGTACCAAGGAAATAGGCAGAAAAGTAAACGTGGTTCTTGACACTTCAATTATTTCAGCCCGCAAACGCACTTAGGTTCTCGTGTGCGGGGCTGTGTCAATTGGCGAGAGTGTTAAAAACTTCTGAATGTGAGCAGGGAGTCTAGTTTGGTCTCGTTGATACAAGTGTTGGTGAAGTGTGGGAAAAGCAAAAGACATTAGTGAAATATCTAACCTTACCACATATAGCGACGAATCTTTTTGCCTCAAATAAGAGTCTCGCACCCAGGAATACCTATTTCACTATTTTAATCACACACATTTAATCCGGTTCGTTTTATCACAAAACGTAAATAAATATGTTCGGATAAGTTACATATGTGGCTGATAAATGCCTCATCTTGACGCGGTTATGCCAAAATAAATAATTTTCCCAAATAATCGTAGAGCGGTAAGATAGCTGATGCGTAAAATTCACCCCGTCTGTGGACAGCGGGCTGTAGGCAGGCTTTCGAGTCAACGGTGACATGTCGGCTTGAAGGGATAGTTTCCACTAGGAAGCGGCGACGCGTGGAGCTCCTATTATGGCTTAGGTACACCATGCGAAAGGCCTCCTTCCTGTGCTCCAGATGAAATATGAAAAAAAAAGCGGAGTAACTGCAAAACGGATGCTCGTCTCAAAGTTGCGCTCAACGGAGCGTATTACCGAACTCTAAGCCGATTATAAGACTGCCCGTCGGCCCGGAAGATCGAATTGCAGCCTAAGCGTGTTTTTGACGACACTTGACATCTTTCTGCTTTGCCCGTTTCTCAGCTTTGTGAGGAGTAAACAGCCACATATACCAATTTCTTTTATGAAACGTTTACATTTGGCTCCCTAAAACTTTTTACGTTTTATCGAGCCGGAGTAATTTGCGGTTTCAGGGCGCTCGCGTTTATGTAGCCGTAATCCTTATACACGATGAGCTTGGGAGACATCTTAAATTTTAGTGTTTTTGTGAACATTTTGTGAACGCTAAACTACAGAAAATATTGTCCAGAAATTACTATTAGCCCAATTAAGCTCAAGGCAGTTTTCATGAAAAAAAGTATTTCCAAGTGCCCAAGTAGCCTTACTACGCGCAGAAAATAAGTAAATTTGCCGAATTTCATTGTGGACCAAAATTAGTTATGAGGCGCACTGAGTTAGGCATAGTCAATTAAGTTAGCGAAGCAATTTTGTTGTTTCGCAAAAAATAAAAAAAAAATTTGTGTGTGCAGGAAAAATGTTTTGAAGTTAGTCCACTTAAATATTGAAGTCGCCACAGATATAGCCATACTGAAATTAGGTTAGGCGCCACTATTGGTCAAATTCGGATAATGACAATTTTCGGAGAATCAAGGAGGCCAAAACTTTCGGGGCGGCCTCCCTAAATATTGAAGCCATAAACGAGTTAGCTGTATACTCAAATTGGATTTGACACTGTTAATTGCCAAAGCGTAACAGGGTGTACTTTTAGGTGTGTCATTTCCGCTATTTCGAAGTCACCATTTTTCAACATAAAAATGTCTGTTGGACATCGATATTGCTCAAATTATAATGAGCTGAAATTTTCACAGTGAAGGGGGACAACTTACAAGGATGGCTTCGTTCAAATTTGAAGGTTTTAGTGAATTCCCCAAAACAGAATATATATTATCCCCCCATCAAATTTTTATGGCATTAAATTTGATGTTGCCTCGACAGTGCCCAAATTAAAATATCCATTTTGGTATCTGAAAAAGTCAAATTTTAGGGGCTCAGGGGTGCAAGTTTTGAAGGTTGCCCGTTCATACTTAATGGTCATCATTGAGTTGGCCGTATTCTCTAATGATGTACATCAAACTTGGTAAAATCAAACTTCGTGCTGCATAGAGCGAAATCTGCAGGTGCAGACATACACCTTTACCGCACACCTTTCACTGACGTCTTTTGTTTTGCAATGTGAGTACATTTATCCTTACGCATTAAAACTGGTGTTGTCGCCATTCTCAGTGTTGTCAGCGGTGAGAGCGAAACATAACGAGCATACGTGTCTCTGCTGTAGGAAACAAATTGGTGCGCGGTTTTTGTGACATTAACGAACACGGCTGAGTTAAAAGCTGCCACCGATTCGGGTAGTATTTTGAAATGAGGCGGTGAGTATAGAATTGAAAAGAAGAAAGTTGTGCAAGTTGACATTTATGGCTGAAAAAGGCGCGAACTGGGGACAAGCACGGAGAAAGAACGACAAGGACAGGCGCTCTTTCGTTCTTTGTCGTTCTTTCTCAATCCTTGTTTCCAGTTCGCGCCTTTTTTAACCAAGAAATCAGAATTGAAACTAGAGTGACGTTTACGTTCCGTGGCCCACATGCCACCACAAGGATGCACAGGCATTTCAGTACGACTTTCTGAAAGCTGGGCATTATACCTACATTTGGTGGCTTTACCCATAAAGGTGTACCTTAAAGGTGTGGCTTCTCAAGTGTCTGATGATTTTACGAGAACGCGGTGTTCTCCCCTCCCAGCCGATGAAAACAAATTAGCTGGGGCTTAGCTTTAGTTAAGCCTGGGAATTACGAAAGCAATGTCCGCTTGGCTACGCAAAGTGTTTCGCTTGTGGTGGTGCTCATTGCTAATCTCCTGTGTACCCACGCAATGAAAGGCGTAATTTTAGACGTCTCCAAACATTATTATTCACTCACAGATTCTTCTCTCTGTAACCCAATGAACTACAGTAAGCCCTGCAAGCTCTTGCAACTTGTATGACGTCAATCGCTTTCCGCCATTCGCAGGTGGTCGACCGGCCGTGGAGTGTAGCTGCGGCACGCTGAAGAGCCGACTTGGTCCTCCGTCTCTCGCTTTGGTATGACGTCAGTAGTCACGTGACCAACCACCGCCGCCGCTCGACCGTGGAGCGTAGCTACGGAGCGCCGAAGAGCCGACTTTGTAAAAAAGCCCAAATGCATATTCAACGATTTAAATCCTTTTTTGTGAGAACAAAATATCGATTACTGTTCGTACACCTGCGCATGCTTCTGATACGGGTTGTCTTGTTTTCTAATTGCGATTTTATCTTTGAGGTGCGTGTATGTTTGTGTGCATGAGTTTTTATGCGGAGACGGCATAATGTTACTTGATTGAAGCCTTCGAGATATATACATAATTTCCATTCGTTATAAACTAGTTTTGCCACTAACTTTATTTTCACCCAGTTTTTTCACGTGGATTTCAATTTTTTACAGAATAATGTGTACTGGTTGCGTACAACCTGTAGCAGAATAGATACTTATATTAGCTTGTTTTGACCTTGAGGAAGGTATACATCTCGGCTTCAGTGCCTATAATTCAAACACGACACGAGTCCCGGCGGTTCTTTCCTTCCTGATATTATGGTGTTGCATTTTTCATTTATAGCTCCATCTATGATGTGAGTGCAACTTAAGGTTGAAGTGATTTTCAGCGCACTCAGTGGAACAAGTCAATAATACTCTTACTTTATTACCTAAATAGTTTCTCTACAACGGATATAAATATTCTGCGCTGAATATAGAAGCGAACTAAAAGTCCGCACGATATGTCTAGGGCGGTTTATGTTTTATGCAACTAGGGTAAAGCAAAACTAGAAATGTAGGAGAATTCAGGGTAGAACGAGAGAAAAAAAGATGTGTGCAGAGTATGAAAAAGCACTGCGAAAAAAGTGAGGGGGAGCCTGAGTTCGCAAGCCGAGTCAACGTTTCGACAAGTGGACATGAGTTCACCTGGGCAGCGTGATCGTCATTGGCGGAGGTTTAGATACGTTGTTTATTCCGAAGAAGAAAAGCAAGAGAGGGGAGATGGAGGAACGTAGCGAAGGAAGAGATACGGCAAAGAGTTGAACATTGTTTCCCTCGGTTTGAATTTCTGATCCAGGTGCCGGTGATTGCGTGGCCTGAAAAAACCATTACAAAGGTTCAACGCTGCTCAACCAAATATTGAGTGAAAGCATTAACTGCGTGTGCCGAGCGTTCTTCTTGTTCTCTTTTTCTACATCCTCAGAACACATATAAAGCCCCGCTTTATCCAAGCCGTATGAATGTGCCTTAGTGGCCTATAGAGGTAACGTGAATGCCAGGGTCCTAGCAGGCTGATTCTGACATAACCGTCCCATATGAAACGAGAGACCCAAGTTGGCAGCTCATGCCAGCCCACACCCTAGTGTCACGTGGGGTGTGACATCACAGAGTCACGTGGGTAAGACATACGTGGCTACTGCCGGGCTATGCTGAAGGCTCGAAACCTAGAGTGGTTGCTTTCGCAATAATATAAAATTACCGTGCAGCAGCACGAGAAGTTACAATGCCGGGTCGACCATAGGAAGCAGGTTCTATGCTGGAATACCAAGACATTGACATGCTTCAGCAAGTTTATATTAACTACCCCCCCCCCCCCGCTTGCACTGGTAGTTTAACTATCTCTCAATAAACTAGTCCTAACTATAAATGATTTACATTCTGTTTAATTCTTTTATCTGCAGATACTCGGAACCAGCATGGGGTCTCATTTGGCGCCAACTTACGCGAATATATGAATGGTAGTTCTCCAGTGCAAAGCACTAAATAAATTTGGTCAAACATCCCTCATATAGCTTCGCGATTGACAATATATTTAATAAATTGGAGCCTCCGATCAGAATCACTCCAGTCGTTCGTCTCCCACCGTAATTATCACCATGCTAGCATTATATGTGTTTGTCAGTCTTCCCAATTCAAACTCGATTTTATCGACACCAGGGTTTCCGATGGAGAAAGGACAGCTAAATCATTCTTGTAAAAAAAGCCAATGGATCAGCAACAATACCTATAGGTTTCACTTGTCATCATCCGTGACATTGTACACAAGGAATATCTTTATGACAGACGCCTCGGCTCAGACGAATAGACAGCCATGATAATGATTACTTGAACATACTGCATTCATTGAAAATAACCCTAATTTTAAGAAACTGTTTAACTCCATTAATATGACCCTCAAGAAATCAACCTCATTAAACCGCAACGATCAAGGTGGTCACGAAACGAAAAAAAGCCAACACTGAACTCCAGCATTTTTTTGTAAATAGATACTCGAATGCCCTCCGAATATAAATAAAAAATTGTGGGGGGGGGGGGGGGACTTTGGGCCACTAGTGAGGCGAAAACCTTTATATTGCTGTGGAAGCGCCTGAAGCGGATTCATCGCGTACGGCCTTCCTAGATATTTTCTGCCTTCGCTCGACCGCGTTCCCACTACGAGTCATCGCTCCGCCGCCTTCTTCAGCCCTGTCACGTTGTTGCTAGGATGCGCCATGACGTCAGCGGCGATGGTCACCATGACAACCGCGTTGGCATGAAACTAGACAAGAAGAACTAAGATACATTTTTCTCGTGCAAGGCGTTAATAAGCCAGTTAAAGTGCTTGTCTGGTGATTGGAGGGGTGATTGTCTCTGGTACACGATTCTTTGAGGCAAAAGCTTCACTACGGCAGCTTTAAGAGTCGTCAGCTTCACAGAAGTTTTCACCATCTAGGTACCTTTACAGATACTGCTCCTTCCGTTTCTTATAACCCAATTTACAATAGAAGCAAAAGCTTAGCTATGCTAGGTATAACAGGTCTTCGTGTGACACTAAAGTTGCTCTTCAGGAGACCTTTACCTAGTTTAGTCAGTTTTTTCACGCTTTTATGGTGTTCGCCCAGACGTATACAGCGCCTTCCTTTCCCAAAACATAAAGTAAATAGTGAACCAACCCTAGCTTATGCGATTTTTGTTGTTGCGGCTGTAGGAAGAAGGAAAAGCCAATGCACGGGCCTGATTCTGGCTGTGCAGCTGAGCCACCTGCTGTAGCTGTAGGAACTCCCCAAAGCAACTAAGGCTATGACAGAGAGACGCCGTAGTGGAAAGCTCTGGAAATTGCAAAGTGTGAAATCATTTACATAAAGAAAAAAGGTGAAAGCACTGCAAACGATTTCACTTTTCCCGTACAAGTACACATCGTAATCATCACCTTTTATTGTGCTCATTTTTTATAAACAGCATATCGTAGATACAGGGCGATAAATAAATATAAGGTTAAATATTCATCGGGAAGACACGGGCAAAAACCTCGCGAAAGCAGATTCCCAGCATATCAATGAGAATTACCATACGCTCCAGAAAATAAATTATTCATTCTCCAGTTACAGGAAATATAGGGAGGCATATTTAATCCATAAGTTTAAAACATTGGAACCAGCAGGAAAAAATATCTCGAAAGGAACGTTAGAATCAATTATATTTCCTCTACCCCATCACTAGTCGGGAAAACAATCACATATAGCACTGATTGTGCACAATGTTCGCAGCACGTGTACACTTTTTCCTTCTTCTGCAATAGCACTAGCTGCCCGTGTTATTATAAACATTTTTCCTTGTTATCATTTAGCCTCATGCGATTGATACTGGATGCGCTCGCCCGATCAGACTGATCCTTTACCGCGTGTCACCAACCGAACGTCAGCTAATCGATGAGCAAGTTCGTGATGTGCATCAAAGTGGCGTCATCCAGGAATCTTCAAGTCCTTGGGCGGGTCCTGTTAGCCTGGTTAAAAAGAACGACAATATGTGGTGATTTTGTGTTGATTATTGTCGTCTTAATGCTGTGACAAAAAAGAAAAGACGTGTATCTACTTCCACGCATCGACAATGTCATCCACTGCCTTCACGCAGCTTCATACTTCTCCTCGATTGTTTTGAGATCAGGCTACTGGCAGATACTAATTCACCCGACCGACAAAGGAACGACAGTATTTGTGACACCCGATAGTTTTTATGAGTTTAACGTAATGCCCTTTGGATTATGCAATGCACCTGCCACATTTGCACGTTTCATGGACACCATTCTGCGCGCACTAATGTGGCAAATTTGTTTAAGCTATGTGGACGATGTTGTCATATTCGCCAAGACATTTCATGAGCATAACAGCCACCTTGCCATTGTTCTTGATTGCATCAAAAGAGCCAGCTTTGTACTCAACTCGAAAAAAATGCTATTTCGGAGAACGCTAGACACTCCTACTAGGCCACTTGGTTGATAAAAATGATGTTCGGCCGAATCCCCGGAAGATTGCGGCTGTAACCAGCTTCTTTCTAGCTTTCTAGGACTATGTTCCCAGGTTCGCTGACATCGCCAATCCTCTTACGTGCCTTTTGCACAAGGATGCAGCATTAAACTGGACTGCTGACTGTGACTGCCTTCCGCCATCTGAAATTCCTTTTGACGTTGGGCCCTGTGCTGCGCCACTTCTGCCCTTCTGCTACAATCGAAGTTCACATGACGCTAGTGTCGGCGTGGGAGCAATGCTCATACAGCGCAACGGTTGCGCTCAGCATGTAATAGCTTATGCCAGTCGTTCCCTGCGAAAGTCGAAACGCAATTACACAGTTTCTGAACAAGAGTGTCTTTCAGTTGTTTTTGCTGTGCAAAGAGTTTGTTTTTATCTCTATGGGAATTATTTTACTATCATCACCGACCACCGTTCGCCTTGTTGGCATGTAAACCTTCGTGATCCCTGTGGCCGTCTCGCGTGATGGACTTCGCGCCTCCAAGAGTTTAACTTGACTGTGATGTACAAGAGTGGCCGTCAACATGCCGACGATGATTGGCTCCCGCCCTTGCTGCTCCCGAACACTGGTTGCGATGGCAACATCTTTGAAGACTATCTCGCGCCTATATTATCTCCGTTTGCTGCTCTTCACCACTTCCGGAATGAACAGCGTAACGTCATGACTTTGGAAACACTATCCGAAGCCGCTCGTAATTTACCGGATGCCCGGTTTTGTGTTCGCAATGGCTTACTTTACAAGCGGAATTTTACCCCCGGATGTGCACGTTTTCTTCTCGCCGTTCCCGAAAGTATCCGCATTTCAATTCTTGAAACGATGCACGAGGACACCACATCTAGCCACTAGGGTTTTGCCCGGACCGGAAAGGTTTTACTGGCCAAAAGTGCGCCAGACTATTCAACGTTATAGCTAGTTGTGTGCAATGCCAGAGTTACAAGCACACTACATCACGCCTACCGGGGCCGCTACAATCTGTTGCCCCTCGACAACACCTTTCGAGTAAGTGCGCATTGACCTCTTAGGCCCTTTCCCACGGTCTTTCAATGGCAGTCTATGCGCTGAAACAGCTGCAGTACCGTCCGCCACTGCTTTCGAGGTGTACAAATTTCTTCTGCGGTTTCTCGTTCCTCGATACGGTCCACCTCGAGTTCTAATCAGTGACAGCGGACGGCAGTTTACAGCTGATGTTATTGCAAAACTTCTCCTCTGTGCTTGTCATTCAATGTCGTACTGTCCTGAAACGAACGGCATCGTTGAAAGCACCAGCCGCACTCTCACCACAATGCTGGCAATTTATGTCGATTCCGACCATAAGAACTGGGATGATGTCCTGCCTTTTATCACGTACGCAGTTAATACCACTCAACAAGATACTACCGGCTACAGTACATTCTACCTCCTCTATGCCTGTGTTCCCTGCAGCTATCTGGATACCCTCCTACCTTTCACTATCCATGACGACCCTTCTATCGCCGCTACTCTCTGTCGAGCTGAAGAAACTAGCCGCCTTGCTCGTCACCGCATTATTCACACACAGGCCCGCTCCAAGGAGCGTTACGACAACCGATGCCCGCGTGTCTGCTATGCATCTGGCGATTTAGTGTGGCTGTGGACGCCGCTACGCAAGCGTGGGTTATCCCAGAAGCTTCTCTGCCACTACTCGCGCTTTTGTTATCTTTGAGCGTCTGAGCTTGACTTGAGAGAGAGAGAGAAAACATTTATTGCTTTAAAAAGTTTCTGGTTTTAGCGGCGGGCCGATGTCTTCATATCTTCGGCCTCTTCACAAGGTCGGCGCCCCTATTCCAGGGCACCGCTGAGTCTTGCTGCTTCGCAGGCGTGCCGCACCAGTGCCCTTTGGGCCGTGAGCTCGCTGCTGGTCAGCAGACCCTCCCATTGTTCCGCACTCGGGTTATTTAGTTTGTGGAAGGCTCTGTTTCGTTCGCATTTCCATGTGATGTGGTATAGTGGGGGGGTTGCCCCGCACCACGGACATGTGTTCCTGTATTGTGTAGGGAACATCTTGTGTAGTATGTATAGATTGTGCAATGTCCCTGCTTGCAGTCTCCGCCAGCAGACCACCTCGTTCTGTGTTAATGATGTGTGGGGTGGTGGGTATTTGAATCTCCGCCTTCTGTGGCAGTTTAGTATTTCTGTATACGTCGGTTCCACCGTTATGGGGTCCTCCAGGGCTTCTGACTGCCCTGCTCGGTTCGTGATCTCGCGAACTAGGCTGTCTACCCTCGAGTTACCCTCTATCCCGGTGTGTGCCGGTATCCAGAAAATCCTGTGTCTTAAGGTCTTATTTGGAAGCCTTGCTTCGAGGAGGATGCTCAGTGTTTCCTTGCTTATTTTGCCCCGTGTGTAGTTCCTGCATGCTGCTTTGGAGTCTGTTAGGATTATGAGAGACTTGTTCCTACGTTAACCTTCGGCCGCCGCTAGAGCTACGGCAGCCTCCTCCCCCTCCGTTACCGTACAGTTTCTTAACGTCGCACTGCTGATATCACGCCACACTCGAAGCTGGCGATGCTGAAAGACACAAGTGGTCCATGTCACCCGGCTGAAAACGTGTCACCCGAGACAGCCTGTCGAAGTCGCCCTGGGGGCTGCGTCTGTGAGGGGTGGAGGGAGAGTGTAAGATGCTAAGGTTCGGAAGCGAAGAGGAATCTGAGAAAGAGGTGGGAGAAAAAAGGAAGAAGTGAAATCTGGTGAGCCTTGGACTCTCGATTTCCCCAGCTGAGAATAAAAGCCTGGTTACGCCCTCGGCGCGTAACAATATGCATGGAGCGCTTCCTAATTTTTTTCGGTAAGGCATAACAGCTGTTTGATAGCTGCAACGCGTTCCTTACCTTTATACCGGGGACCGGAGACTTGTATCTCAGAGCAAATAAACAATGCCTAACTCCCAAGCACAATGAGTCCACACGGAAAAGGGACGAGCGTGGAGAAGGGGCAGAGCTGCAAATATGCAATTTTGGTTAAGGAAAACAAAGATATTCATCATTTTTATTCATGACAGTGAAGTGTAATTAAAAAAAAAGCAATTTGCGACAGGAAACAGTCAACTTCAAACTGTAACGAGTAAAAAGCTAATTGAATTTCTGACCACCCGTCGGAGCGAAAGCTTTTGCCTGAAAGCCACTAGAACACACCTCAGTAAAGTCCGGTCATACAAAAAGCACTTCGCGTAACGCGTACGGAAAAAGCATTTCCTCCTGAGAACTGCGGCTTTAAAAAAAAGTGATGAGTTAAAATTAATAGGCTCTAATAAGTGCATGCGCTCAGTTAGGCGATTAGGCAAGAAGGCTGCGAATGGCTGCAGATGTTACAGATGCACTTATGCAATAATAAGAATTATTCCTAAGATTGTGCAATTGAATAAAAATGCCGAAATGCATTCTTCACTGGCAACAGCAAAGATCAGTGTAGACATATGAAAAGACAAGCACAGTGCGCGCGAGCTGCACTCGGCAAAATGTAATCCAGGTGCTTCACTGTATTAACACTAAGATATGAAACACAATTATGCGCATATCGACATATGTTAGAAAAAACATAATTAGGCAAATATTTGCTTGTTAAAAACAGAAATATGGTCGTAACGAACATTTGGGGACACAGGATATTACTTCAGGTATGGAGAATCATGGCCGTTTTATGGAACCCAAGAAGTTTACTTTCAGCGGAATGGCAGATGGGATCGAAAGCGATTAAAATGACGTGTAAAGAGAACTTGAAGTTGGTATATGTTTTTTTTTATGATTTCAGTTTATAATTTAGAAACTTCATGTATATAATTGAGTACCCTGCTACCTCCTTTTTAATATAACGGTGCTATAGCGATCTGTGGCGCTCTGATACGCCAAACTTGCATTGGCCGCGCAGGCAGGCTCGCCACTAGGAAATCCAACACATCACACAAGATAAAACAGCACGCCACTGCGTAGAACAGATCGCGCGTGTTCCAGAGGCCACCGCATGCAGGCACCAATATACCACAGAAAGCAAAGAGGATATCAAATGCTATGCAATTTGCTGCTGCCATAATACCTAGAGAAACAGTCGCCTCTCAAATTTTCTCTGTACTGTGTAGCATCCAGTCGTTAGGTATCTCTTTACGAGTAGGACGATACGCCACAGGTGAAAATCGAGTATTGCTAGATCGTGATTAGCTCTGTCGGCCTATAGGAACGTGCAAAATTAAAAGATATGAAAAGATTCCGCTGCCAGCTACTGCTTCCAGACCGGATAAATAATCTGTAGCGGCAGACAAACCTCCGAGTAGGCTGGTATCTTTTTCTGAAAGCGTTCAGAGCAGGACCAGGCTCTTCTTTATTAGAGTCAGTAAGAACGATAAATATGTAAGAAATAAAGCCAAGCAAACAAAGGAAATGTAGCGACATCTTAACATTAACCAAATAAGATATCAAGTAAATTTTGTCGCCATGATTACTTTCGTGACGAGTTCCCATAAGGCAAGGTTCCCGTAGCTTATGCGGAAAAATTCATGAAGACGAGAAGAGATTCAGTTCAAGAATTGCCTGTATGCAGCAAAACAAAATGTGGACCTGGGTTTTGTTCACAACGTGCGCATAAATACTTCATAGGGAATGTGCACACAACAGCAAAAGGGACTATCCCAAGCGATGCGAAACTTTTTAAAATCTCTGGATGAGCGATGTTAGTTTTCTTTTTTTTGTATAGAGTGTGCACACGACTTTATTTATACGTTTGCCTCCCCTTACAAAAATGTCTATGATCACTTTATGCGATATCTTTAGACAATATGATCATAGAAGCTATCGACCATCAAAAGAAAGTCTTTAGAACACGTATGATCTATGCATGACCTCCCTTCCGACAATTGGCCACCGTGATTGAATAGAATGTATTTACAAAGAATGTATTTATACCTCCTATAATTAGCCTACTGATAGCGTATATGGACATTGTAACGACTGTGTTCCGATAATTGGACACCGTTATTTTAAAGAATCGTGTTCATACAAAGTATTAATATCTTGCGTTATGCTAACTTTATTTCAAGTGTCCAATAATGTGTATTTTACTCACTGTTCACATGCGTGTAATATTTCGTGAAAAGTGAGAGTGGTGAAAGAAACAGATACAAATTCATACCTTCATTTATTGCACAAACCCTTGACACAGAAACACTTGGTTTCCAAAGGCAACGACATTGTGTGTTTGATGTAGCAGCCATATCAAATTTATCATGGTGTCACCTAGAAAAGAAATATACGTGCTCAAAATTTCTCTGCCAATTTCACACGCTTTGTGCTAGCATCATACACATCTCTCTTCACTCAGATGCCTTTTTCCTCAAAATATGCTAACTGGTTTCCAACCACTTTCTGTACAAACTAGTACCTGCAAAACACCCTCAGGAGATAGAGACTATTGCTGTGTTTAGTTGTATTCCTTTTGGTCCTCTATATTAGTCGACATTAGTTTATCACAATAGGGGCCCAGGAAACAAAGGAATGAAATTTACACGCCAGTATGCTTGGTCATCAGATAAACTCTCTCCTCTGCCATTTGCTACATCAAGCAAATACACATGTTGAGCGGCAACGTATCAGTATGTAGACATACATTTTGGTGCATGCTACCAGCAAGTGATGCCACTGCATGTTTGCTCCCATTTTTCCTGAGTGATGCCTATGTTAGCCATAGCAGATAACACACACACCTAAGTAATTACTGAAGGAGACCAGCTATACCAAGCACCTAGGTGAATACAAGAGCAATAATAGGGAATGATGAAGTATATTATAGTCACCCTACAATATACAGTCAGACATACTTTTTGCTACATATGCAGGTGACAAGTCTCAATAGTGTATTCCCAGAGAGTAAGAAAGTAAGAAAGTGCCACTCATGCCCATCTTTTCAAGAGCTTGTCATCAAGGTAAAATCTTTATCACATATGAAAGCAAGATTTAGAGTACCTTTCTTTTATAAGAAGTCCACATGGATGCTGAAGAAACAACACTGCTATGTCCCACTGCTACATGTCCCGGAAGTCAGGTTGCCTTGTTACTTGTCGGCACAGACCACGGCAACAGGGTGTCTCCAGATATGGTCGAATGAAGCAACAAGAGGAATGCATGTACATATGAGAACACTAGTCAGAACAGCAGGAAGAAACATTTCTTGAATAATAAAGGAGAAGTCAAATGCACAAGTATAAGAAACATAGGAGGAGTATTTCATAAGGTTGCTGAGTGACAGCATGAAAAGCCCAGAATTGGAAACGCAATGCTCCACTGAGGAAAATTACATAATCATAAAATACATAAATACATAAAAATCTAGGCAATCTCAGGAATAGTGGCAAGACTTATGTAGGCACTATCTTTTGGAGATACAAGTCAGATGGGGTGGTAAAATATGACTGGTTTGGTTTATGTGGTTTAACATCCCAAAGCAACCCAGGCTATGAGAGATGCTGTAAGGGAGGACTTCAGAGCGTTCGACGAGCTGGGGCTCTTTAACGTGCACTGACATCGCACAGGACATGAATGCCTTTTGCTTCAATTTTGAGCTTAGTGCTGAACTGGTCGTACTCAAAATAGGTTGGCGCTACTTTTATTTAAATTTAGACAAGGTCCTTTTGAGGATACAAGACGTGCGTGTGTCCCAGACACATTCAGGGAGACACGTTGGCCTTGTACAAAGGCTTAAAACGTGTGGGATTCGGGCTTGCTGCGGCTGCCCTTTGAGCGGCCGCCGCCCGCTTCCCAGTTGTTCTCCTCGTTCCCTTTCTCCCGCCTGAGGCGGCGGAGAGAGGCTCGGACGACTTGTCACTGTCGTTCGGGCCACCGCTCCGCCCTGGCGTCCCAGTGGCTGTTCCCATTGGCGCCTTTTGGCGGGAACACGGCACCGCTTCGACGGCCGCGCTCGCGCGACCCTCTGAGCGGGACCCGAGACCCCTCCGAGACATCGCAAGGTGCGTACGCAACTGTTCTTGTCTGCCGGCCTTTGTCCGCGCAGACCAGTGTGTGCTCGAGTTCGTCTGCTCCAGGTCGTACCTGAGAGCGAAGCTCGAGCCTGTCGATCGTGATCCAACGATCCGCGACAGGCGTACCTTGCGGTGGTTGCCCACTCTCTCTCAAAGGAACCCTCTGGTCACTGCCAGAGAGAGATCACAGCACGCCCTTGCGTGCTTGCGGTGCGCACTTCGTGTCACTTCGTGCGCACAGGGGAGCCTTGCTCCTCGCGCGCTCCCTTGACACGGTGACTGAGTATGTGTGTATGTGCGTTTGTATACGTGTACGTGTGTGTGTGTGTGCCGCTGGAGGATGGCGTTTCAATAAACGTCTCCTTTGTGAACTTGGAGGTTTGTGTCCTTGCAGCGCAGTGCTCTCCTCCCGGTGGAGGTTGAGTGCGCGCTGCGGTGTTTCAGTGTGCGCGTGGTGACGGCTGATCGGGGCTGCGGCTCGCGCGACGCTCGAACCCGCGGTGGTTGGTGGCCTATGTCCACGTAGAAACCACAAACGTGGAGAGCTTGTCTCATTAAAACCCATCCGGCCCCACATAATCACTTTTTTGGTACCTAGTATTGCGTGCTTTGGCTAGTCAATAATAGGCTACCGACAATTGGAGCTAAATTATTTCATCCTTAAAAAATCATGCAGCTTACTGCTGGAATATGCAGTCACACATAATTTTTGCTACATATGCAGTTAACAAGTCGTAATAGTGTATTCCAGAGTAAGAAATCAAGAAAGTGCCATTCATGTCCATCCTTTCCTTCAAGAGCTTGTCACCAAGGTAAAATCTTCATCACATATGAAAGCCAAATATAGGAGAAATACCTGTCTTTTATAAGACATCCACATGGATGCTGAAGAAACCATGCAGCTACGTCCCACTGCTACTTGTCCCGGAAGTCAGGTTGCCTAGTGTTTACTTGTCGGCACAGACCACGGCAACAGGGAGTCTCCAGATATGGCTCAATGAAGCATCAAGAGGACTGCATATGCATACGAGAACACTGGTCAGAACAGCAGGAAGAAAGTTATTTTGAATAATAAAAAAAGGAAAAGTCAAATGCAAAAGTAAAAGAAACAAACAAGGAATACTTCATATGTTGCTGAGTAACAGTATAAAAAAAGAAGCACAGAATTATAAATACAATGCTCCACAGAGGCAAACTACAGTAAAATGCTTGTGCACAAGATTCTCTTCTAGAGTGGAAGATTCAGTGATATATGCAAGGGGTTACGTTTATCTATTGTGCATGCATACGGTTCTATAGGAATACATTACTGTCTGGAAAGTCAACCTCCACACCACCAGGTATCAAACTATTTCAGAAGTTTCTGAAAGATTTCTATGCAATGACAAGAAGATCTTTTACTATCAAACAGAGTTGCAAACAACACTAAAATCTAATGAGCCCATGTGTGTTTCTCTTAAAAATGTGCGGACGAAGCAAATGTAGTTGCTGCTCCTTTTATTTATTTACTTGTAACTAATACTGCATCATTTCCAGGTATAGCATGCGTGAACACAATGCAAACAAACAATAGAGGTGAGCAAGCTTATCTAAAGGTTTAGAATGACTTTTTGTAATAAAATGAACAGAACTCATTTAACTAGCCATGTACAAGAGACAATGCCTGTACTAAAGCAGAGCTGCACAGATTTAAACGCTTTGAAAGCTCTAGCAAAACACCTTTCTTGTCACTGTTGCCCCTTCACAAACACTGCAGGCTGGCCGAGAGCTAGCTTACATACAATACCTCTAATTATCGCATTCAAACTGATCATTTCTTCAAATTCATTGATAAACACAGGTACACATGGCTGAGCTTTCAAAACATCATCTGTTGGACAAAACCCTCATTATACTCTTGGATAGGTCTGATAATAAAGATCAGCATGGCGAACAGCCATTCGGCGCTTCCATGCGCTATGCAAGCCTTATCATATCTCACAGAACACTGTTGTAATTTTCAACACCTGAGAACCAAATTCCATGGGGATTTAACGGTACATCTTTGAGCAAAGTTCACTGTAGGATATTGCCCCCAAAAAACCCAATCACAACAATCTATAAACACATGTTCGACAGCCCCTGGCTTTCTGCACAAAATACAGTTGACACCCCATGGCAAAAAGATCTCTCTCTGCCATGTATGTTTATCCAAGCAGAACCCAAACATGCAATTTAAAAAAGAAGGTTTTTAGCAGGCTGTAAAGGCATCCGTTTTACATGTTAGGATGCATTATTATTTGATAAACACAAAAGGGCCGCCACACTGATACTTCCCTTCGTCTTGCAGCCCACCCCTTCTGTAACAAGCCCCCTCATGTTTGCAGAACTCAAAAACACACAAAACAATTAAACAAAAAATGTTCGCCAACAGATATCAACATATTACTTTTGTTATTGCTAGTAACTATTTGGCTCTAGGGTTAACGATGCATTTATTTAGGTTGTGAATAAAATGAGTTCGGAAGTTAATTGCAAATCTTGGTGACTAGCAAGAGACTAAATATTCGTGTATATGTTGCTTTGAGCAAAGTAAATGTTCTCATTTAGTCACAGAAAAAGAGAATACCACTTGAACGAACGTCACTTCGACTATGTATTCAGTTGTACGAAGTTTATTAAATCCCCCCACTGAAGCTCTATTGAACGCTATCCAAACGCCCTTCATTTTAACAAACTTGTTATTGCTCATTTCAGTTCAACGAAAATTTTCCGCGGTGCTGCCAATCCTGTGTCTTCAAAGTCATACTGAGCGCTTAAAAAAGCACAGTCCGCACTCTCTGTAGCATATGTTTATGTTAAGAACCACTCTTCATTATCGCGTGAAGAAAAGTGGCCGTTATTTAGCTTTAAAGTGAATTGGCTGTCCAAACTAGCTTGTGACCAGATGAATCCATAGCTGTCTTTGCACGCTTAATTAGCTGTACAGTCATAGCCAGTCAAAGCCAGATCTTCAGCCCTACTAGGCCCTTTAGCTCCAAGAATTGCGAATGTGTGCATTTTGGTTAACCATGATCTGCTTGGAGAAAATGAAAGCCTTTTCTCCTCAGCAGGCCGTTGTGATAGGCAAGATTCTCAGGAGCTTGCACAGTAATAGAGTTCAAAACCACTGTAGTCCTTTCAAAAGTGCTGCAAAAGGTTACGCATTCTTCACTTGCAAATCAGCGCAGTGACAAATAAATGGGCTCAGATAAGATTTGAACAACCTAAAAATCTGCGACAGATTTTCTCTTCTTGGGCTCCAAGATTACCTCGGAAGGAGACTGCAGCCATGAAATTAGGAGACGCCTGCTTCTGGGAAAGAGAGCAATGGTTAGCCTTGACCACCTAGTCAAGAGCAGAGACATTAGTCTGCCAACCAAGATCCGTATAATTCGTGCTATGGTCTTTCCAGTTGTGATGTATGGATGCGAGAGTTGGACTGTGAAAAAGTCTGACCACAGAAGAATTGACGCGTTTGAATTCTGCTGCTGGTGAAGACTCTTGAGAGTTCCTTGGACTGCCAGAAGATCAAATCAGTCAATATTGTCGACCATAAACGCTGACTGCTCATTGGAGGGTCAAATTCTAAAGTTAAAGCTCAGCTACTTTGGTAATCTGATGAGAAGAGAGGAGTCGCTGGAGAAAGATTTGATGTTGGGAAAGGTTGAGGGTCGCCGGAGAAGGGGTAGGCAGCTAACGCGATGGTTAGATGGCATCCTCGAGGCACTGCAGATGAAGTTATGTAATGTTATGAAGATAGTGAGAGACCGGAAAGCGTGGCGTGACAAGGTCCATAGGGTCACGAAGAGTCGGACACGAATGAACGACTGAACTGAATAATTCTTGAAGCTAATGGAAACAATCTTGCACGCATTTATTTCAGTCCAATGAACTTCCATTTCAAAAAACTTTTTCCTAAGGTCCCTTGAACTTTGTTCAAGTGAAGCATCACTGTATGTGTACATATGCTGAGGCAGTCTAAATAAACAGTAACTGAATGTCAGCATGAACATGCACACATATGCACAGTGCAGTCAGCTATATTATGAAACCATGTTTGTCACTGAGCTATTAAAACACAGGTTTACTCAATTTTGCCTCAACTAGAAATAGTAGGTACTACTGCAATAAAACAGCTAAGTATATCTCCTGTTTTAAAGCTCTGAGGAGGCGACAAAAAATTTTCTTTAGTGCAGACTATGAGCAAGATTCACCAGCACGTCAGTCTTGTGCTAAAAACAGAGCAAGAATCATATAACAACACCGAGATGGTTTCAAGCTTTGCTTTAATGAAGCCTGTTACACATCCGCCCTTTATACTCTCAAAAGAAAACAATAAATGCAAGAAAGCATGAACCAGTAAAAATTTTACAGTTATAAAGCAAACACATGAATGCAAAAAACATCAGCATGTGATACCTACCAATTCAATGTCTCCTTTACAGGAAGGATGCTTTAGGGCAGGGCACCCATGGCTGATAGAATAAACTACCTCAACAGATTCATGACGCTGTCTGCTTCATATTCAGGCTGCACTCCCTCGATGGCAGATGAAATCTGCTGCAAAAGCAGTCTGACAATACAATTGCATCAGCTGGACTGCAAGCATTATTGCCAAACAAGCCGTAAACGCAGTAAAAGAAACACTTCATTAAATCCATGCTTCTCAAAATCCATAACATACCATAACTTTCCCTATACTCCTAAAGAAAAGCTGTCTCAGAAAATGAATTCCTAGCAGGTCTAGGTCACAAGCCATAAGTTACCAAAAAACTCGATCCGATCATCTGTTTCAATTCTGACCCTTGTCAGCAATGTCAAATATTAATCAACGAAGAACTTCCATAGTTGAAATTCACTTTTCAAATAATGCTGTTTCTCTGTGAAGCTTAAAGGTTCTTAGAAATTAAACAAAACAGAGGACTAAGTTTGAAAGTTCTAATCACTTAATTCACAGCCAATTGTTAGCTTGACCCACATCACTTACCACGCCTCCGTAAAAAAAAAAAAAAAAAAAAAACCGTTGGGACTTAAATAAACAATACGTACTAACCTACTGAGGATACAAATATAACTATTAATGTGTAGGAGTCTGCGAATTGTTATGAATAAAATGATATATCACCCCAGCCCCCCCCCCCCACCCCCCAATCTGTGCTTACTCGAAAGGAAAGCTTAAAATACAGTATAATTTTACGCGCAAAAGTCGTTGCTTATGGACTATTCCAATCAACCTCGAATTACCGGCTCTATGTGCAAATAGCTCAGCAAAGAAATCCTATAAATAAAAAAGATAGGTAGCGAGCGATCGCACACATCTGATGGAAGATAAAAATAGCGTCTACATCGCTTTTACGCAGTACAAGGCCTCTCTCAATATTTGAAGCTGGCAGTTATGGCTGCGAGGCAAAGCGGTTGTTTACGTTTGAATAATTGGTAATAACTCCGCAAAAAAAAAAACGCCTTAACTATCTGAAGTTTGTTGCAAAATGATCGGAAAGAGGCCGCGGACCATTGAGGATCACTTTTTAGAACTTAACTAGGTGCTAAAAAGTCTAGACGATGAAAAATCTTCCTAGCACATTGGTCGTGCTGTGTGCAGCAAATTAAAAAAAATGGGTAAACGCGTCTAAGCTAAAAACTGCTCAGTTCAGAAACATTAAATTTTCCGTGAGTATGCGCAAGGGGTTTATAAAAAAGGAATGAAAACGTTTGGCAACTTACATTGAAGATTTCTGGCAGAAAGAAGTATTTTTTTCCACGCTCGACGTGACCAAACGCCGCCTCCCCGAGAAGTTTTTTTGCAGGTCTTCGGGGCACAATCACGTGACACAATCACGTGACGCATGCCTCTATTTTTGCAGGCATTTGGCGAGCAATCACGTGACACATGGGTGCCGTAGCCAAGCCGTAGTCTCAGCGTTCGCTCACGCGAGTATCGTGGAGTTCGCTTTTTTTTTTTAGTCGCGCTGCCGCGCTGCTCAGACGAAAGGCGGGAAGCGTGGAATGCCGAGCGAGCCCCGGTTCTGTGCGTTCGCAATCTTTTGCTTTCGTTCTTTTTCTTCCGGTGGTTTTTTGGGGTGGCTGGTATTCGAAGCGACGCAGAGACTCGGAGTGGCGAGCCCGTTTCTTCACAGCGCGCTGCATGGATCCTGTGTTTGCTTTCCTCATTGTAATGAAAACTTGAGTTCTGACCGTATGCGGGGCCACACATATTGAGTACCTGCGCATAAGTTATTTGTACACACGCCCGCTCTCACAAATGCAGATTTGCAGTGGCGGAAAAGATATAGCTCTCAAGACTGAGAGCATTATCCGTTTATGCTAAATAAACACGAAAAACTGATTGCTGATTTGGTTACTTTTACTCGGAGACAGCTTCGTGAATATTTTGTGAAACTTTGAAGCCATCCTTTTTGCTGTATTGATGACATCACTGCGGTATTACCATGAAATTGCGCTGTTACTCGGTAAACACATATCTATTTTCCTTTTTTTTACTTTTGATGCTGTTCATCTCTGTAATGCCTGCAATGTTTATGCCTGTAATGTGTTCCATGTAAACTCTCAAGTAGTGTGCAACTGCTTTCTTGCTGAGGAGCCCCCCCCCCCCCCTCCCTCGTCCTCGGATTTGAAAATAAGATTGATTGATTGAGTGATAATTTGCTTGATTGATTGATTGAAGGGCGCGTAAATGTTGACGTAGCAGTCAAATCGTCAGCGCTACCTAGCTGCCGATCAGGCTAAAGCAGTCCATACCAAACTTTAAAAAAATAAACGAAAGGAAGAAAACGTGCAACCTGCTCTGTGATTTGCCGAGGGCAGCTCCAAGCCGTCACAGGTTTGATACCATGCTGTCTACGTTGGCAAGCCTGCCCGCTTCTCCTTTCACACCTTCCGCACTTCAAGGGGGGGGGGGGGGGGGGGGTGAAGAATGCGTGCGTGCGTGCTGCTGTGTGCTTTGCTCGCAGGACGGCTAGACGCTCCCCTTCCTCCAGCTCGAAGGCGGGCGCTCCGATGGTCAAGCGCCTATTTGCATCCTCCCCGCGCATTGGATTTGAAAGACACCTTGCAACCACCCTCTCGAGAGGGTGGCTACAGCTAGAACTAGCATAACATTCTTAATGGATCACAACACAGGGAAGGATGAATATGTTCAGCTACAGCTGGCTCATATTCCGTGGTCCTGCAAGTTAATTGCTGTTAATTGTGCCGTAAGGACGCTTAATTTATGCGCAGAGCAAGGTCAGTGCTGCGGACCGCAAGTTGCGCGGTGATATAGTTCACCAGGCTGAATGAGCGCGATGCGAAGGCAGAGTGCGAATATGCGTGTTTCTGCGGGCGCATTCTATGCTGTTATGTGTGCTAGTTCGCCCGCACCGCCCCTTTCTCTGCGCCTTCCCTCTTCCGCTCTCTTCTCTTACCATTAGCGCGCTTCCCTTCTCTACCCTTGCCCTTAGCACGCACCTCACCCAGACACCACCTCCAGCAAAAACATAACAAACAAAAGTAGAACCTGTAGAGCACTCGCTCGGTTGACGCACATGACCAAAGGCTGCTGTGTGGTCTCGGATAACCTCCGCGAGCGAAACATACGATGCGCGCGGTCAGGAACAGATGGGCTGAGATATGGCCGCTGCCTTGCAGGGAGCTGTGGAGCAGAAGTGAATAAGACAATTGCTAACATATTGAGCGCGGAGATAGAAAATGTCGGCGACACGGAAGCCGTTTTGTTTGCATAAGTGGAGGGCAGGAGTGTAGCGTGAACAGTGGGGTGGCTCGACGGCGTCTGGGCGCACAGTTCTAATCCCAGTCGTGTCGATAAAAGAAAAAAAAAAGAGAAGTTCATTTTTTTTTCTGGTGAAAGTTTTGTCCTCGTCAGGGAAAAGCACTCTCCATTTTCCAGTAATTATTTCGGCGCGTGAAAAGGGAAAGGGGGCGGAGGGGGGGGGGGGGGGGAGCTCGTTCGGTATTTTACTGAACATGAGCATATACTCAATAGTTATGTGTATACCATTAAATAATGCTAAAGTCCCGCCCATACAGCTTCCGGGCTACGTGGATCCGAGCGTCCAGGGCGTGCGCCTCTTGGAGAGCATCGCGCGATGTAACCCAACACCACACAGCGCACAATCGCCATCGTAAAATCGGCGGCGCGGTGGCTGACGCCGTGCTGTCCGCGTTTACCTTCCATTTGTGATGTTTTAGTCTTTAATGGTGGGAGCGAGCTCGATAACAGGACTCAGTGCGTCCTCAACAAGAGCGGACGCTTGACGAAGAAATGCGCGATGAAGAAAGAGTGAAATTGTAACCAGTTAAATTTTTCAAAATATAAACTTATACATTTTTATCAATGATTCTTGCAAATTGGTCGTATCAATTGTTTTTTTCTATTTCTTTTTTTAACAGATGTTACTCATAATAAAAATTAAAAAAGTAATTCAAATATGATCTGCAATGAACAGCATGCACTCGGTCAGTTGGGACTATATACTTTCGATCTGAACATTTTTTCTGACATACCAAATTGATTCAATATATTGCTTCATATTGCTTCAAATTGCTTCAAATTGCTTCAATATGGATCACTGCCTTGTCGTGGCGGAGGGGCTTGCGAAACTCGATGAAGTCGTGAGCTCTGCTGTGTAGGGCCACCCAAGATAGACAGGTCACGGCAGAGAGTTCTGACAAAATGTGATTCAATGGAGAAGGTAATGGCAACCCACTCCAGTATTTCCTGCCAAGAAAACCCTATGGCCAGTCACAATACCATTATCGATATGGCGCCGGAAAATGAGCCCCCCAGGTTGGAAGGCGTCCCACATGTTACTGGGGATGAACAAAGGGCGATTCCTAGTAGCTCCAGGACGAATGAAGCGGCTGGGCTAAAGCCAAAAGGACGCTCAGTTGTGGATGTGTCGGGAAGCGACCGGAAAGTCCGATGTTGCAAGGAGATATACCACATAGCAACATGGAATGTAAGATCTATGACGCAAGGTAAACTGGATATCGTCAAGCGAGAAATGGACAGATTGAACATTGATATCTTGGGTATCAGCGAGCTCAAGTGGACCGGAATGGGAGAATTTAACTCCGGCGACCATTTTGTCCTTTATTGTGGGCACGAATCCAAGAGAAGGAATGGGGTCGCTCTCATAGTAAACAGAAGAATGGGCAAAGCAGTGCTAGGGTACAACCCCAAAAACGACCGAATGATTTCACTTCGGATCCAAAGTCACCCTTTCAACATAACAGTTATCCAAGTCTATGCACCGACCACTGCTGCTGAAGAAGCTGACGTTGAGAGATTTTATGCGGACCTACAATGCCTTTTAGACCGCACCCCATCATCAGACGTCGTTTTTCTCATAGGAGACTGGAATGCTAAGGTCGGGAGTGAAGAAATATCCGGAATTACAGGCAAGTTCGGTCTTGGTGAGCCAAATGAAGCTGGGCAGAGGCTAGTAGAGTTCTGTCAAGAAAACAACCGGACCATAGCGAATACTCATTTTCAACAGCACAAGAGGCGCCTGTACACATGGATTACACCGGACGGTCTGTACAGGAATCAAATCGATTATATTATTTGCCGGCAGAGATGGAGAAGCGCTATACAAGCAGTAAAAACAAGGCCTGGGGCCGATTGTGGCACCGATCATCAGCTTCTTGTTGCCAAAATTAAGCTTCGATTGAGGAAAACGCAGAAAACTAGAACGCCTTTCAGGTATGATCTGGATCAGATTCCATTGGAATATGCTGTGGAAGTGAGCAATCGATTTCAAGAATTAGATCTAGAAGACAAAGAGCCCGAAGAGATGTGGACTGATGTTCGTGATATAATACAAGAAGTTGTTACTAAGGTAGTTCCAAAGCAAAAGAAATGCAAAAAAGCAAACTGGTTATCTGAAGAGGCTTTGCAAATAGCTGAGGAAAGGAGAATGGCAAAAGGTATGGGGGAAAGAGAAAGATACAAGGTTCTGAATGCGGATTTTCAGAAAATAGCAAGGAGAGATAAGAATGCCTTCTTGAACGTATAGTGTCAAGCAGTTGAGGACAACAGCCAATTAAGGAACACAAGAGCTCTGTATAAGACAATCAAATATATCAAAGGAAGCTTCTGTGCTAAGCTGGGCGTGATAAAGGACAAACGAGGCAAGGACCTCACTGAAGCCTCAGAGATAAAGAAGAGGTGGCAGGAATACACAGAACTGTACAAGAAGGACCCGGATGTGTAAACCCAACATAGGACGGTTGTGATTACTGATCTCGAGCCGGCCATCCTGAAGAGTGAAGTTGAATGGGCCTTAGCAAGCCTTGCTAAGAACAAAGCTAGCAGAATTGATGGTATTCCAGCTGAGTTGCTTCAAAACCTCAACCACGACGCTGTTAACACACTGCATACATTATGTCAAAAAATTTGGATAACCCTGCAGTGGCCACAGGATTGGAGGAGGTCAGTTTACATCCCCATTCCAAAGAAAGGCAGTGCCAAAGTTTGTTCCAACTAACGCACGATCGCGCTTATTTCGCATGCTAGCAAGGTGATGTTAAAAATCCTGCATGGTAGGCTGCAGCAGTATGTGGATCGGGAGCTTCCGGACGTGCAAGCTGGGTTTCGCAAGGGCAGAGGAACTAGAGACCAAATTGCCAACCTTCGCTGGATCATGGAAAAAGCAAGAGAGTTCCAGAAACCCATTTACTTCTGCTTTATTGATTATGCGAAAGCGTTTGACTGCGTAGATCACAGCAGATTGTGGCAAGCTCTCCAAGAGATGGGAGTTCCAATTCACCTCATCTGTCTCCTCAGGAACCTTTATGAAGGGCAAGAGGCCACAGTCAGAACTGGGCATGGTCTTACCGATTGGTTTCCGATTGAGAAAGGGGTGAGGCAAGGCTGCATACTGTCGCCCTGCCTATTTAACCTATACGCAGAGTGCATCATGAGGAAGGCCGGTCTGGACGAGTCTTCAGCTGGAGTGAAGATCGCTGGAAAACGCATCAACAACCTTAGATATGCGGATGATACCACTTTAATGGCAGAAAGTGAATTGGATCGCAAGAGACTTCTGATGCGCATACAAGAAGAGAGTGAGAAGTTTGGGCTTAAACTGAACATTAAAAAGACGAAGATCATGGCGTCTTGCCCTATCAAGTCCTGGAGCATCAATGGACAAGAAGTGGAAGCTGTGACAGATTTTCTGTTCTTGGGCGCCAAGATTACCTCGGAAGGAGACTGCAGCCATGAAATTAGGAGACGCCTGCTTCTGGGAAAGAGAGCAATGGTTAGCCTTGACCGCCTAGTAAAGAGCAGAGACATTAGTCTGCCAACCAAGATCCGTATAACCCGTGCTATGGTCTTTCCAGTTGTGATGTATGGATGCGAGAGTTGGACTGTGAAAAAGGCTGACCGCCGAAGAATTGACGCGTTTGAATTGTGGTGCTGGCGAAGACTCTTAAGAGTTCCTTGGACTGCCAGAAGATCAAATCAGTCGATATTGTCGACCATAAACCCTGACTGCTCATTGGAGGGTCAAATTCTAAAGTTAAAGCTCAGCTACTTTGGTCATCTGATGAGAAGAGAGGAGTCGCTGGAGAAAGATTTGATGTTGGGAAAGGTTGAGGGTCGCCGGAGAAGGGGTAGGCAGCGAACGCGATGGTTAGATGGCATTCTCGAGGCATTGCAGATGAAGCTATGTGATGTTAAGAAGATAGTGAGAGACCGGAAAGCGTGGTGTGACATGGTCCATAGGGTCACGAAGAGTCGGACACGACTGAACGCCTGAACTGATTGCAATAGCTGTGTATGAGTGGTATAACCAGACATAATTGTCGAGGGCGTTATACGGCATCGATAAAAAAAAATTGCAAAAAAGGCCGAAAAAAGGAGTTCAAAAACTTTCGGAAGGTGTTTTGACCTCGAAACAGAGCCCTGGCTATGCCCCTGCTGTATATTGACAGGCGTATATACAGAGAAGTATATTCACCTAACAACTTGCTATGTACTAACTTTATATGAACTGTTATAAATACACAAAAGTAACCGTGTATGAACTTCGTATTTACACATGTCCATAGAGATTAAAAGTACGTACAATATTGATAGAGTCAATAAGGTGTTATTACAAATTCTAAAGACTGTTGACGACCATTAGTGTTCTGAAAGAGCTGGAATCCGGGCAGACCGTAATACAAGAGCAGCTAAAGTGTATAGAGCTGAAACTGGCTGATCATGATAAAACATTTGGCGAAATTAAAACAAGGCTGGAAAAAATTGAGACCGCCTGTGCTTGTATCGATGACATGCAGATCGAAATAAAAAGCCGGCATGAGACAACCAGTGAACACACTGCTCAGATAAAAGTACTGTCTGCCCAGATCATTGATGCAGAAAACCGATCCAGACGAAAGAACCTTGTTTTCTATGGCATTGAAGATAAAGAAAACGAAACATAGCTCGAATCAGAAAGTATCATCATTGCTCACTGTGATCAGTACTTAGGCTTTCACCTTGAACCGCGTGACATTGAGCGTGCGCATCGTATTGGGGCTTTCCAAGCTGAGAAATGCAGACCTATTAATGTGAAGTTTGCTCACTTTAAGGACAAAGAGCAAGTACTATCTTCAGCCAGGAAATTTAAGGATACAGGTTATGCTGTTTCACAAGATGTCGCCCCAAGCACGCGCCTAGCTCAGAAACGCCTTATCGGGTTTGGAAAGGCCAGAAATATCCGGTACAAACGGCGGCTTGACGAACTTGTTGCAAATGGAAAGACCTACCGCTTTGACCAAACTTCAAATCAAGTCGTTGAGGAATGCTCGTAGCCATCACAAACTCAACGTCAAAAACCGAATTCACATAAACGTCACCTTCTATCATTTTTGCTTGCTAACATTCGAAGTGTCATTCCAAAGCGCGATTCCTTGTGCAGTATGTTAGGCTCATCTTCATGCGATGTCTTGCTACTAACTGAAACCTGGCTTAACATATCTATTCATGATGCCGAGATTCTTCCTTTCCTTTCAGATTTTGACATATTCCGAAAAGATAGGCCTGATAATTCCCGGGGCGGGGATGTACTTATCGCTACTATCAAGAGTCTGAATTGTTCACTTATCAACATCTCATCCCAACTGGAAATGATCTGGCTTCGCTGCATTTCTTCGCACCCGCACACACTCATAGGTATTTGCTATCGGCCCCCTAACGCTAACAGTTGTTTCACGCCTTTACTTCATGAAACTTAAACAACATTAACACAAACGTATCCAAATAGTCCTGCCCTTGTCTTTGGTGACTTTAATTTTCCTTCCATAAATTGGTCTAACCCTTCCTCCTCATTATCTAAAAGCAACGCTGCCAGCGATTTCTTGAACACGTGTATAACATTTGGCCTAACGCAACTTGTAACTGAACCCACACGCGTTACCGATAGCTCGTCCAACATTCTAGATCTTGTATAACAACTCACCCGGATAACTTTACTGCTATCACCCTGCTGCGTGGTCTGAGTGATCATTTAGCTGTACACACTTCCTTTCATTGCAACATACAAAAGAAACAAAAAAACAAAAAGACACTTACTTTATATGATAGAGGGGACTATGCCAGCATGAACAGAGCATTATCTGACTATTTCGTCACCTTCGCCGCTAATTTTCCTCTGAATTCTGTCGAGACAAACTGGCTACTTTTCAAAGCAGAGATGCATCGGGTTATGCATCTTTACATTCCCACAATTACAATAGCAGAAAAAGTAACATCACCATGGTTTACCGCATCCTCTCAAACGTCTAAACAACAAGAAAAAACGCCTTTTCCGTTCAGCTAAACGATATAACACCCCAAACGCATGGCAGAAATATTACGCAGTCCTAAAAGAATACGACAAGTCAACTGCTCAAGCTAAACGTCAGTTTTTTTCTACCACTTTACCCTCTATGTTGCAAAATAACCCTAAACGCTTTTGGAAGACCATTAACCCTAATCAAATTACTCAGATTTCACTTCTTAACAGCTCCGAGCTTCCTATACCTGAGAACGAGGTCGCAGATATTTTGAATAAAACATTTAGTTCAGTCTTCACTAACGAACCGCATGACACTTTTCCAGATACACCATACCTTACGCACCCACTGATGCAAAACGTCACATTTCATCCCATGGGCATTGTTAGTCATTGAATCCTTGAAGAACTCGTCATCTACTGGTATAGACGGTATTAACGCCAAATTAAAAAAAAATACTAAACATCCATGTAGCCTGTTTTTGTCCCTCATCTTTCAGGATTCACTCGAAACCGGTTCAATCCCACGTGACTGGCAGGTGGGCAAGGTCATCCCAGTCTTCAAGAAAGGAAGCCGTTCATCACCGAGTAACTACCGCCCAATTTCAATAACAAGCGTTTCTTGTAAAATAATGGAACATATTTTGTATTCTCAGATTGCCAAATTTTTAACGTCCGTAAATTTCTTTAATCCTAATCAGCATGGTTTCCGCAAAAATCATTCTTGTGACACTCAGCTTGCTCTTTTCCTGCACGACCTACATTTAAACCTGGACAGCAACATCCCGACTGACGCGATATTTTTAGATTTTGAAAAAGCGTTTGATAAGGTTCCCCATTGTCGTCTTTTGTTGAAATTATCACGTCTTAACATTCATCCCTGCGTTCTGAGCTGGATTCGAGGATTCTTGGCTAACCGTCAACAGTTCGTGTATGCTAACTCACATTCTTCCTCCTTAACCCCAGTGCTTCCAGGCGTACCGCAAGGTACGGTGCTTGGGCCTCTTCTTTTTTTAATATACATTAATGACCTGCCTAACAATATTGCTTCTCATATTCGCCTCTTCGCTGATGACTGCGTCGTTTACCGAGCAATAACAAGTTCCGCTGACTCTCTCTCTCTCGTTACAAAGGGATCTTTCTCGCATACAGGACTGGTGTAACACTTGGCTCATGTCTTTAAATGTCTCTAAAACTGTCCACTTGCCCATTCACCGCCGTCGTAACTACATTGCTCCCGATTACTGCATCAATAACATCCAGATTGCAAAAACTGAATCAGTGAAATACCTCGGTGTACATATTTCATGTGACCTAACATGGATACAGCATACTAACCAGATAATAAATTCTGCTAACCGCGCTCTAGGTTATATACGACGTAACCTTTCTATCGCTTCTCCCCCTATTAAACAACTTGCTTTCCAAACGTTTGTGCGTCCTAAACTAGAGTACGCTAATGCTATTTTTGACCCATACCAAAATAACCTTGCTAATGCCCTCGAATCAGTTCAGAACAGAGCAACAAGATTCATTTTGTCAAATTATTCCTCAAAGTATTCCTACTATTCGAGTATTTCGGCACTAAAAGCACAATTAAACTTACCCTCCCTAGCCTTACGGCGTAGAATCGCGCGTCTTAACCTTTCTCATAAATTTTTTTATTCTTTGCCATCTGATAACACGTACATAAAGAGAGCCCACCGTATCTCCCGCGCCAGCCACATTAATGCAGTGTACCCCCCTCAAGTTCACACTACTACTTTTCAGCAGTCTTTTTTCTTGCGCACCGCACAGGACTGGAATGGCCTGCCCACTGAAGTCGCTACAGTCATCGACCTCAAAATATTCAAACGGCTCATTGAAAACATCTCATATTGATCATCGACCCCCAAATTTTCAAGCGCATCATCGAAAACATCTCATTAAGATTTTTGTTATGCTTATATGCCCTGTAACGCCCACTCCCTCATGTAATGTCTCATCAGAGACCTTTGAGGAATAAATAAATAAATAAAATTAATAAAGAAAATAAAATTTTTGTAAGGGTCTCTTCGGCTTTCCAGGAAAAAATATATTGAGCTAGTACGCAGGCAGGAACTAAATATAATTTTTATGCGATTTTATTTTTTGAAAAATCGGCAGTCTTTTCAAAAAATTTTAATGGCTTCGAAGCACCAAGAAGTTGGCAGGCATTTTAATAATTTTCTCTTAGCTATTCATGGATGCGAATGCTGCGCACGTTAGACGTGTCTTGAAATAAATCTTTCTGCCTCACAAAATACTCTGATACGTTCATATGCAGCTCATGTCCTGTCAACTCTGTTTGATCAATGAAATCTGATTTACACCGAAGAAGCTGAATAGGTGTCATAGATTTTAAAGTTAAAAGTCGTGACGCTAAAACAGGCGAGGCGATTTTCATTGCTCTGTGGCGTTGGTTTAACATCGAGTAACGAAGATTTTTCAAACTTCAGTCATTTCATGTCATATGGCAGCCATGCTAAGTGGCCTGAAGCAATGAGGTCCCGACTGGCAGCCTACTTATTTTATGTGCAGGCTCATAAAAAAGGAATTAATGTGCAATAAATAGCCGGTAGTGGAATTAAATTCCAATAAGGGGCCAATAACTCCCAAAATTGGTCATTGACTCCCACATGACAACGTTAGCCAAACTGTGAGCTTCTTGTTCATAAGAATGTTGCTAGGCTGCCAACACTGTTGATTGCAAACGCTTTCGGTAACCAAGCAGGACTGTCGATGGGCCACATGAGCAGTATAAGCAATTGAACAAAAACGTGACTATTTTCAACCTGTGCTGCAAAGTTCAAAGTTTTTTATCTTGATGATCTGTACATCCTTTAATGTGAATTAACTTATCATTATCAACATCTGCCTAACAAGGTACTTTGTCTGGAAACGGGTTTTCCAATATTCATCCAATGAACTTTGTACTATGAGAGTTTTGGCAACTTTATAACCACACACTGCCTAATCTGTTCCACAACCGTTTTTTTTTTTTTTTTTTTACTGGATATTCGAATATACACATGCCCTCAAAAAAGCTTATTTTACTCACTGCCAAATAAAAGCGTAGCTCTACCTTTGCTCATCTCCAAACAGTCGATTGCGACTACTTAACGCGAATACAGATGCTGTCATAGGCGGAGTAAGCGAATTAAAATTTGCACCTGCTGACTAGTAGAGTCAACATGTCTTCATCGTGCATTTTCATCTCTGATGATTGGTCGAATCACCTACGACAAAAGTAAGTTCTACCGGCGAGGAATCTGTCGCTGCAAAATTGTACGAGGCCTTATTTATGTAAGGATGTCTGTAACAGCGGTACCCGGAATGGAGCCGCGAGTTGTTTCTCTTCTACATGCACTGTTAAAGAAAGTATGTTTATGTTATAAAAATTTGATCGTCTCATTTCAATGAACTGGCCCAATTGAGCTGTTGTCTCCTTTCCCTGCATGACTAACGAAGGAACACTGCGCTCAACTTCTAACACTTGCGCACTTTTTTCTCAGCTTCGGCAGCGTTACAGCAAAGGAGAAATTTGCATGGGCTGGGACGGTAGGTCAACGCTGCTTGCAGCGGGGAATCGCCAGCCACCGAATTTTATCTGTTGTAGGCCGTCATTGCACCCTCCACTGCTTCGGTGGTGGACGACGGCTCTTGTTGCGGTGGGCGTCTTTCTCTCGCTCTTCTTTTTTCTTTCTTCTCTATTTTCTCTTCTGTCTGCACGAGGCAGCGGAGGTGGCTCAGCTACAGAGCCGGTAGCAGGCCCGTGTATTTTCTTTTCCTTCTTCCTACACCTACAGTGCCTAGCCACTGTACTGCAGCCCCAACAACAACAACATCTTTCAATCCTGACGCGTGAACGAAAGCCGCAATTATGGCGATCAAGTTCGGCGAGCGTGAGAGAACAGATCAGAAGTGTACGAACAAGAGAAAGCATGCTATTTCAGGATTGGTTCTTATCCCCTCGAGGAAGAGATCACGGTGCAAAATGGGACGTCAGCAGCAGCCAGGGGCAACTTCCCCGGCATAAAAGACAATGGTAGGATAAAAGCAACAAGAAATATAGTACATACATTGACACCAGGCCCCGAGCACTTGGTAGCTGCTCGAGATTGGTTCGCAATCGATTCCTCTGCTTGTCTTGCCTGCTTTCGCAAAAATATGCCTTGCTTGCTTGTGCCTACACACTTAGCTACTCTTGTGCTACAAAATCGATGATCCTTTTCTTTTTTTTCTTGCTTCTGTCTGTACCTTCATCTACCCCTGTGTTTAAGGATCACTGCTTTGTTTGTTTTTATACTGCCCTTCTTTCGCTCAAACAAAAATGTAGTAAAGCCGGATGTTCCCTTTGCGGTAGAACACAATTTGCCCTTTTGCATTCCTCTTACCTTATATACGTGTAAGGACTCAATCCAATATCGGAGCACACCAAAGATGCAGCGCAGCATGGCTGTGCAGAAGACATTTCCCATTCTCCCCTTCCTATCGTAAGCTTCATCGCGGTCTCATTGAATCGCAGCACTTTCACGGAAATCATGAGGGGGGGGGGGGGGGGGGGGGGGGCAGAGCATATTCTATATTCTTTCAATCTTCTTTGCTATCACATTTGCTCTTCGATCTTCTCTGCTATAAAATTTGCTCTTCCATGGCCACGGCGTTGACAGTTCCGAGTGAATGACATAGCCGTAATATATTCGGAAGTATTTTGTCATCATCAGCCGCGCTATACCCATTACAGGGTGATGACCTCTACCATTTTCTTCCAATTATCCCGGTCCTGTGCTAGCTGCAACTACATGACCCCTGCACAGTTGTTACTCTCATCCATCCACCTAATTTTGTGCCGCTCTTGCTATGCTTACCTTCCCTTGGAATCCAATTGCTCACTCTTAAGACCATCTGTTACGTTCTCTTCGAACTACATTGTTTCCCAAGGCCATTTTCTCCTAATTTCGGCTAGTATGTCAGTAACTTGAGTTATTTCTCTGACCCACACTGCACGCTTTTTATCCCTTAACGCTACACCTACCATTTTCCGTTTCATGGCCCTCTGTGTTGTCCTCAACTTAAATAGAACCTTTTTCGTTAACCTCCATGTTTAAACCCTATAGGTCAGTACCGGTAGGATGTAACACTTATACACTTTTCTCTTGAGTGATACTTGCAAGCTGCTAGTAATATTTGAGTGCCTTCCAAGTGCGCTTCATTCCAATCTTATTCTCTTACTTATTTCCCTTTCGTGGTCCGGATCTCCGGTCATTACTTGTCCTAAGTAGCGTGAAAGCATATAAAAGCATTTAAATGACAAAGGTAGTAAAAATATTCCTATATTGCAATTGAAAAAGGTATAACGTTCATCGCTCCTTAACCGAATGTGGAGCGAAATGCCCCGCCGCAGTGGCTTTGTGGTAAGACACCGGATTACAGTGGCGGAGTACCCGGGTTCGATCACGACCCCCGGCGGCAGCGTTTCGAAGGAGGCGAAATGGAGAGGCTTCCGTGTACTGTGCGATGTCAGTGTGCGTTAGAGACCCTCCGGAGGCCGTAATTACTCTGTAGCCCTCCACTGTGGCTCGCCTTTCTCTTCCTAAACTTTCACTCCCACCTTGCGGTGCGGTACATATGGCCATATGTGAAGACTGACAACAAGGAGGGAGAAGAAGCAAAGGAAAAGATGGGATACATTGATTTGTGGGGTTTAACGTCAAAGAGTGACTCAGGATAATAGAGACCCCGTAGTGGAGGACTCCGGAAATTTAGAGCACCAGGGGTTCTTTAACTTGCACTGACACCACAGCGCACACGGGTGCCTTGCTTTCACCTCCACCGAAAAGCGGCCACCGAGGCCGGGATTCGATCCCGCATGCGTGGGAACAGTTGTCAAGCGCCGTGACCACTGCGCCAGCCTGGCGGTTGTAACAGGAGGAAGTGCAGCCAAACAGCACTAAAAACAGCAAACTACAAAGAAATGTCGAGCGCGCCCATTGAAAACGCATATACAAACAGATTACAAAATGTTGATTTATAAGAAACAGAAGATGACATTGAGAACATTGAATTTTCTGTGAAAAAACAACCAGAAACGCAGGAATAAGCAGTGCCAAAACTGCATGTATTCCTGCGGAATTGCTGTGAATCGTACAGCTCAGCAGTATCTCATATCATCTCATATCATCTCAAATTATTTTAAAACACGAATTCGTTCCTAAAGAGCAACGGGGGCAATGTAGGTTTAGGCTAGGGTATCTCTCCACCTTATATGGTACACTACACCAAGGCTGAAATAGTTTTAGGTGGCAAATATACCTGCAAAAGACTACAAAATGATGTCACAATAAAAGTAATCAATCCAGGGAAAGGGGATTTTTTTTCTGGAGAGTGGTTACTGCTTTAAGGAAAGTGACAGATATAAAAATTGGGGAGAATAAAGATTACTTTTTGATTAAAGTGTTTCAAAACTCTAGATGAAAAGCAAGCATTTTATTATCATAATTGTTTTTGCTGTTCTTGTGGCCGTAGTAAGGAGCAGAAGGAAATGCACAGGCCTGCTAATTGGCTTTATCTGAGCCATCAACATTGCTTCATGCGTACGGAGGGGAATTGAAATATATGAGAAAAAGAAAAAAAGGAGACGCGCATTGCACGAGCCGTCGTCCTCCGCGGAAACAGCAGCGAGTGCAATGAGGGCAAGCACAACGGATAGACACCCCTGTGGCAAGCAGCCTTCGCCACAAAGGCTAAGGTTCCTAACTTTTCAGCTAAAGATGGCAGGGAGGAGCCACCCTCCATTTTATAATTATTAGCAAAATGCGCGGTGTAAACAAGAAAGCTATTATAAGAAACCAAGGAAAATGAGATTTCAACTGCTGTCATACGCGTTCAGGAGCAGTAAGCTACCTGCTCTACCGAAACAACAAAGCCCTGTTTACGCTTATACTCGTGCCCATTGGTATCCTTTACCCCGTAAGACGGTGCAGTTAACCACTGTGCGGCGCCGTCGCCACGCTGCTCAATGATCCGCTGTACCCGGAGCGCTCCCTATTACAGTACTGACTGAGCACAGCTCGTCGGGCCTTTACTACACACCGGCACCTGGGCCCACAGGCCGAAAGGCCTCACAGGTTCTAGCAAACGGTAGGAGGCTTTACGACAGCGGTCGACAGCGACCTGCCTGACCTCAATATTTTTGAGGTGCCCGCAATGAAAGTTAGCCAGATGGTTGCCTACTCGCTTCTAAACCGCGACCACCAGCTCCGGACGGCCGTCAACAAGTGGCGTCGGTGGGTGGTCAGCCGTGTGCCTTCCGAGGTCAGCGATTTCGAGTGGCGCCGGCGATGGGGCGTGTTACCCACGCGAGAACACCTCGCCATGTGGCATGTCGTACCGAATGACCAATGTCCAAACTGCGGCCGCACGGAAAACATGAGGCACGCGTTCTTTGAATGCCCAGTCGCGCTGGTCATGGGGCGCTTAGTGAGAGGGATGTTCTCCGTGCACGGTGGCCCTGGCGCCAGGCCACCACGCGGATGTTTTGCGCGGCTGGTAGTCGCCTGTGTGTATTTTGTGCTGGGGAAGAGGCGTTGCCTTGCTGAAGTCCGTAGACAACCAGCCAGGGCCATGTACCCAGCTCTGCAGCGACTGCGTCTTCTATTGTGGAAGCATCTCTCTGATCACCTTTACAGAGATGGAGAGGCGCGGTTTCTGCAGCGCTGGCACACCCGTTTCTTCATCGTTCGGGACGGCAGGCTTGTTAAGCCAGCTTTGCCATACTACCCCCCTCCCCCCCCCCCCCCTTTGTTACGTACCCTCGAATCATAAGGAAGTGTATTGCCATATAAGATTGATTCATCTGTCATTAAGTTTCTCATTGTAATTACTTTTGAGCTTGTGTTCTGTAGGTATGGATGAACACGGAATAACTATTAATATGTGATTGTTGCTAGTGTCGCACCTTTCGTTGTCCTCCCATGTATGTACTGCAGTGCGTGTGTGTGTATTTATACAAGTACCTATGTGTGTGGAAGACAATAAATTCCCTCTACTCCAGTTCAGATATGAGCTGTCGCATCCTGCTCCTAAAGGTATATAAGCGCCCCCATAATTAGTTTTCTAGCTCCTACGCCTCTGAAGCACTCTACAACCTTTAAAAAGAAGTAAGCCAACGCATTTTGCCGATCTTCTCAGTTCACAGATAATTAAAAACATACATGCTTTTTTATTCGCAAGACACTTCGCACCTTCAATTTGACTGATTGAATCACTGACAGCCTAATGAATTCATATCGACGCTAGAAGCGAGTCAGCAATAGTCTGTACAGTTATGACGTCGATGCGGAGCTCAAATTTAATCCCTATCTTTGCTGTCAGCTCCTTTTTGGGCAGTATCGAGCTCGTAGGACTTCTGTGCGTGTAAGCTGATCAAGGACCTAAAGTAACATAAGAAGTCACATGTGACAAACGTATGTATGCGAGCAGGCCGGAAGGAGGTGACGCGTGTGAAGAATTTTTGCAAAACTTCTCGGCGGCAAGAAGGCCCGGATACGAAGAACGTTTTTGACGATTTCAGCCCACTAAGTTAAATTTTCTCACTGTTTATGCTGCCATTGATTACATTTTACGAACATCCATGGAATCGCATTATTATAATAGCGCGAAGACAACCTCGGCGCAGTAAAATGCTGAAAACGATAATACAAAGTCAAATTATAGCACATTATAACGTGAGAGAAGGACTAATCTTTTAAAAGGTCAACGGACTGCTGCCATCAGCAGAATATATAAATTGTAGACGATTATGAAAAATGACATGTTAATTTTGTTGTGCTGCGCCAGCAGCCACGTTTTTTAAAACTAGGTGCAAATGCCTGCCAATTTCTTGTGGAGAAACAAACCGGTTCGTTTGAGTCGCAAGCGAAATAGGTCAGCATTAAATATTGTTAGCGCCAGATTTATAATAATAATAACAATTGGTTCACCGGAAAAGAAAGGCACAGTATGTGTCACATCTGTTCTATGGACACCTGAACCGCGCCGCAAGGGAAGGCAGGAAGGTGGAAAAGAAAGCGGAAAGAGAGAAAGGGGTGCTGGGCGTTGGAGGACTCCGGAGTAATTTCGACCACCTGGGGATCTTAACGTGCAGGGTGGCTGTCTCTGGCCCTACGGAGCTGGGACTTGTAGGTCAACACCACTTGCGGCGAGAGCTAGCCTTTCACCGAATTGTTATTTGTTGTAGGCCGTCATTGCACCCGACAGCTAGCGAATTAGGTGGTGGACGAAGGCTGTTGCGGCGCACGTCTTTCTATCCCTCTTCTTTTTCTTTTTTACTACTTTCTCTGTTCTTCTCTTCTGTCCGAACGGAGGTGGCTCAGCTATAGAGCCAGCCCCGCCGGGGTGGTGCAGTGGTAAGACGCCCGACTAACGTGCCGGAGTACCCGTGTTCGAACCGGACCTCGGCGGCTGCGTTTCGATAGAGGCAAAACGAAGAGGCGTCCGTGTGCTGTGCGATGTCAGCGCAGGTTAAAGATCCCCAGGTGGTCGAAATTACTCCGTAGCCTCCACTACGGCTCCTCTTTCTCTCTTTCCACTTTCACTCCCACCTTCCTCCCTTCCTTTACGGCGCGGTTGAGGTGTCCACAGAAAACAAGTGAGACAGTTACCGCGCCTTTCCCTTTCTATAAATCAAACAATCAATCAGCTACAGAGCCAGTAGCAGGTCCGTGCATTTTCTCTTCCTTCTTCCTATAGCAACAGCAACATCAGCACTAACATCGCGCAGCACACGAATGCCACTTCATTTCGCCTCCATGGAAACGCAGCCGCCGGCGGTCGGTTCTAATTAGGGTACTCTGGCACAGTAGTCGGTCGTACACGCCAGATTTGCAGTTGCGAAAAATATAAGAAAATAACAGAATCTACAATTACATTTTATCGATTTAAACGAGTGTCCAGAAAGAAGGGACGTTTGCTTGCTTAGTAGCGTTTAGCCTCCGAATTCGACTCGAATTACGTCGTAGTGGGACGCTGCGGATATTTTAACGTGCCCTGACATCGCACAGCGCACTGGCGCCTTCCTTTCGCCTCCCCTAAAACCGGCCACCGCTATCAGAATTTAATCTCGCAAGCTTAGCCCCATGGAAATAGCCTTGCAATCACTCAGCCGTCATGGCATGGTGGCAGTTGTCGGAATGGTATGTAAAAATGTTTAGGATAATAACGAACGCCACCGGGATGCGGAAAGAACGCGTTCGAGTATATAAAACGTTTGCTCGCTGACAGACAGGACTAAGCGAGAATCCAGAACGCAGAACATGGTCCCTTTTTATCAGGCTCGAGAGGAATGCCACAGGGAGCGGTGCTATCCCCGCTGCGTTTCTATGCTTGTTTGCATCGATGTTTTGTTTTTGCAGGAGTGCAACTTCCGAATCTCCGTCATGTCCTTTCTTTTTGTTCTCGCTTTAATGTTGAGGCCTTTTTTTCGTTAACGAACTCTCGCTGTTGTGTTGTGGCGTAGGCATGATATTTTGTTCGCCAGCATATAGGGAATGCTCATTGTACATATTGCATAGATGGGCGCGTGATTCTTATTGACGTTTTTCTGAATGGCCACAGGACTCGTTTTGTCAACGTATACGCAACAGTCAGGCGTAGTCTGACAAACGAGTTCTTTAGGCCCATCACGACATACTTTCTCGATGGCGTACCTTACTTTCTGCTCGGGGATTTCAATTATGTTTTAGACAAAATGCGCGACATCAGTGGGCCTGGTCAGGGCGCCACCAATCACCACGCGAAGAAACTTGGAAAGCTAGTGCGATCATTAAGCTCAGACGACGCGTGGGTCACGCTTCACGGACACCATTTCGAAGTAACACGAGTAAGGGGCCAGAGCGCCAGCCGAATGGATCGAGTTTACATCCCCTCTGTCATGACACCTGACTTGCTACAGTGTGAGGTATTGCCTTTCCCATCAGGCCTTAAACTAAGTGATCAATTCCCGGTTATCGTTATTCTGTGGGCAGCCCCGGGCCGTGCAAACAGCCCCCTCATGTGGCGCATGGATGCAGAGTACTTCGCGATGAACAGTAAATTGATGATATACGCCGAGAATTGTGCTTGTCTGTGGCCGCAGTTAGTAACGCAACTCGTGCTACTTGGGATGTGCTTAAAACACGCTGGCGACCATGCTGAATGACGTTCTGCGCCGTAAGCGCATCGTACGTGGCGGTGAAACGCTTACGTTTACGATGCGCGAAAATCTCGAGACGCTGCGCAAGCGTTATCACCGCATCCTCGAGGACAGTTCAAGCGCATTACTCTACGCGGGTCCATCCAACGTGCCGCTTGAGGATGGCGCAGACCTCGGACACGCTCGAGCCGTTCGTCAGCGCACTAACAGGAGATTGGTTGGTTGTACAACTTTTATATCCATCGGAAACGGGAAGTCGAGCGCCCGCGGATTAGAGGCTGGCAGGTAGCCCTTGGCTTGTTGCGGCTTCTTCCGCCAGATGGGCGGTGCGGTGCTGGATCGCAGGGTCCAGGCGAACTCGCATGGAGAGCGTCATGCTTGTGGACGGTACTACGTCTTCGGAAGCCGCGGACATCTACAACTTGTTTAGCGAAAATTTTTCGGCCCTCTTTTCGTCGCAGGGCCTCGACCAGAAGGAGGATTTTCAAGAAGCTGTCGGATCATTCTGTGGGCATCTTCCTCAACATCCAGAAGACGCACGTTCGGCACTTAATGAGCTGGCAACTTTAGAGTAGATGTATTTTGCCTTAGGCGCCACGAACCAATCGACCGCTCCCGGTCCTGACGGGCTAGTAGCCGGTTTTTATTCCATTTTCTTTGACATTCTTGGTCCTTCTTTACTTAGGCTAGTAAATTGTTTTCGCGAGAGCGGAGCCAAGCCAGCCTCGTTCAGTGTCGGCCGTAGTGTTCCAATTTCGAAGGAGGGCATGACACCGTCGAGTCCCTCATCGTGGTGACTTCCAGAAGACGCATTTGGTTTTCCTGACAAATTTGTTCAGCTGCTACGCGGCCTTTACACAGGCCTTAGCAGTGAACTATTACTGAAGGGCCAAATTACAGGCAGCTTTCTGATTACTCGGGAAGCGCGTCAGAGGTGCCCGTTCTTGCCGGTACTCTTCATACATTCGGTCGACCCGCTGCTTCGTAGCGGCAGACAGGCGTAGACAGGAGACTCTCGCTGTATCTGCATACGAGGACGACATTTCACTCTTCGTGCGTGACAATGCCAGTTTCATTGTTTTTTATACGTCTTTTCGGAATGCGCAGCTTTATCTGGAGCGCAGCTCAACACGAAGAAAAGTAACGCACTCCACTTCCGTCAGTTCAGGGGCCTTTTAACCGCCGCCGTACCGTTTGTGGACACAGTGCGTGTACTTGGCTTGCTGCTTGGGCCAAGCGGGGTTTATCCCCGTACCTGGGACATAGTTCGCTAGCGAGCAATGCGCGCCCTTTTTGACGCAGCGCGTTTCAATTTCAGGCTCAATAATAAAGTCAGTGTCGTCAATACACGAGCGTGTGCTTTCACCCTTTATATGGCGCGTATCGCGGCAATCCTGCGCCGTGTGACGAACAAACTTGCGTTTTGTTTGGGAGGGCAGGACAGCGCTAGTCGCCCGTCACATCCTACACCTTTCGAGGAGCAGGGGAGGCATTGGCCCGCCGTGCATCCCGCAACGGTGTCTCGAGTACTCGCGTTAAGGCTGGTGGAGAGGCTATTGGCTGATGAGTCTTACCCTGGTCGCTCGCTCATCCTGTACTGGATTAGCACGGCGCGTCGTGTGATTACACCCGAACATTATCTCGGTCCACAGGCGGACAGACCTCTGCCTTTTTACCGCGAGGTTGCCGAGACGAAGTCGACTCTTGATGCAGACCTGTCAGATATTAATGTAGGCGAACTACCAGCCATACGCATAATCGAATTAATTGCCGTTCGCAGGCTTTCAGCTGATGAGCAACGAGAGAACGCTGTCTCCAAATGGCGAGCGTGGGCAGATTGTCGGCTGTCAAATGAGGTGCGAAATTTTTACTGGCTTAGGCGCTGGGGCGTCCTCCCCGCGAGACAGCGCCTTGCCAGATGGGGTATTGTATACCCAATGACCAGTGTGCCAACTGCGGTGCTCCCGAGAACCCCTCTCATGTTTTTTTTTTAGAATGTGTAGCTGAGAGAAGAATGTGGCGGCTCGCATATAGGATGTTTAACGTCCGCATGAACCCCGGCGTCAGGCGCCGGCGCACCCCTTTTGAACACCTTGTGTTCACTGTGGTTCTGTTTGTGTTGTGGCGTCGCAGTTGCCTCGCTGAGATGAGCCGCACTCCCGCCCGCGTAATGCACCCGGCTTTGCAGAGGCGGCGCCTCGTCGTCTGGAAGTATCTTTCTGGACAGTTAGAAAACGGACGGCGAGGCGCGGTTTCTGCGGCGCTGACACACGCGCTTCTATGTTGTACGGGGGAGCATACTTTAAATTCCTGTCGTCCTTTATTGGACCCCCCTTTTATTGTTTTCCCCTCTCTGGGGAATCATTTTTTCAGTTTATTATGTATATGTACCATAAAGTGTTTTGTATAGTGCCTTGGGCTCAGTAATGCGCGTTTTTGTATGTATGTATGTACCCAATAAATTCTCTTTACAAGAATATCCTCTGTTTTTTTATTTGCAATAACCTTCTCTTGGGTGAAGGACCTCCCTGTCCACCTGGAGGAAGTCTCAAGTGTTCAGCACGCGCTGTCCACGGACGACATTTCCATATGGGCCACGCAGGGCTATCTGGGAGAAATGGAGGCCAGCTTGCAGGACGCAGCCACCACTGTGAGCGAGTACGCGAAAAAATGCCGCATTGCCCACCAAAATAAAATCCGAATTCGTCCATATTCATCCCTCTAAAAAATGCACAGACAAAAGCGAATCGCGATTTGGATCAGAATCAATACCCGCGAGAAAGAAAAAGGAGTGCTGGGTCTTTTCATTCACCAAAGAAGGCCCTCCACCTCTATATAACCACGTCGAACCTGAGACTGCAAGGTTTGGGTATGGCGAACTCGTTCGAGGAGCTGAGAGAAGCTCATTTCACAGTTCAATACACGCGATTATCGCAGACACCGTCGGGGCGTCGCCTATTAACCCGTCTACACATACAACACACGACTGTAACCGAGGAAAGAGTAAGCCTTCCCCAGGAGGTGCGATACACCCTGCACGTAGAATCCCTCTCCACTAACATGTCCAAGGACGAACACGAGGGTAGGCACATAGACTACCCCCCCCCCCTCCCCCCCCCCCCCGAGAGGACCAGAAGGCGACCCTAGTCGCCTGCTCAAGACCTGAAAGCCATTAGCCACAAGAGTATCGGTGGCAGCGGAAGCAACTGGGGTCCTTTACTAAGGACTCCACCTAGTGTTTGTGAGGCGAAGGGTACTAAGACTGACCATGGCGCAACCTCCATGTAACTCTGTATAACCGCCACAGAATCTATTTGCTTCGTAAAAGCTCATCACTTTAATGCAGGTCAAAATATCAGGTCACATTTAGATGCTTCTTTGGCTGTCCCTCCAGGCCGCGAAAAAATGAAAAAATTGTCTGCCAAGAGTGCTTACACTGTCGCACGCAAAAAGTAGTTGAAAGAAATTGATACAAGAACGAAAAATATCAAAATGATGTACGCACCGCAGCAGTCGCGTTCGCACAGGCTCCGACTGCAGGAACAACCCCCCCCCCCCCTCTAAAAAAAACAAAAAAGAACTTGGAGAACTAAGCGGCAGTGTCTAAAACAGATAACCCTGAACAAATTTAAGGAAGGCGATTTTGCAAAGTTTAGTTTGTAGTTAATGAAAGTCTGGCAACATCAGCTCCGGAAAACATGGCGCGAAATTTGCGCTTACTGGAGATCAAGAACGCAAGCTATGCAAGGTACACAGATATTGACCTATTAAAAACAGCACCTTTCGAACCCTTTGGTAGCGTACTAAGACCGACCGTCCGAGATGGTGACAAGGAAACAGGCGCAAGAGATGAGCCATCAGGCGCGCTCATGACCGTGGCGCCGTGATGAGCTACGCTTGATTCGTGGCAGTTACACGTGACTGGAGTACGAATGAGTCTTTAAATACCTCGTTGGTTTGTTGCATTTAACATCCCAAAGCGAATAAGGCTATGAGAGACGCCGTAGTCGAAGGCTCCTGAAATTTCGACCAACTGGCGTTTCTTAACGTGCGCTGACATCGCACAGCACACTCGAGCTTAGCTCTTTCTTTGTCGCCACACAAAAGCGGCCGCTGAGCCCGGGATTCGATCCTGCATCCTAGAGCACAATAGTCGAGCGCCCTACCACTGCAGCACTCCGGCGGGGTTAAATACCTCGTGTCCTTTCGCTTCCATGCGGGCACTTCAGGACCATTATGACCTACCGTCTAAGAAAAGCGCTTGGAAACGCGGCTGCGCCATTGCGCAGTCGTCGGAAAGTGGAACACATACGGAAGCCACAGACACAAAGCATGCCACCGGATGAGGGTGTTTCCACCGTCACGATTTCTCTGCGTGGCTGGACACACTGGTTGAGCAAGACGTTTTCTAGACGTTTTTCCGCTCGGCGTGTCTGATTGCTACACCGCCGCAAGAGTCCCCTCCCCTGATATCTGCTACACAGACAACACCACCAACGCGTACAGATATGCGGAAAATCAATTGCAGTCACAAACACACTTGTGTCGAGGGACCTGAGCAAAGATTTTAAGCAGATATATCGCACACGCTAAAAGTTCCCAATTGCCGGATGGGTGTGCGTATGACGTTTCACAAGAACCTGTGAAATTTTTTTTCAGTAAGATCCTCATTCTTTGGGTTCCTTGTATAAAGTCCACAACCAAACTTTCAACTCTAAAGATGGATTTCTACAATCGGCTAATTTACAGTTAATGGGGAGTAGACCGCAACTTTTCATTGATGGAGATGAGCTAGAGTGGTACAGATAAAAAGCTTGTAGGGAAATGAAATTGATGCCTACCCTGCGCCTGAGAGAAGCCCGAAATTCGGTGCTCCATTTCGTGCAAATATCAAGGAAAGCGACGGTTCCTCAATATATAAGCCAATCAGCCGAGGCGAGATACGTCAGTGGCTAAAGCGAGTTTCGGGGTCTTAGCTTTTCGGTGTTTGACATCCGTCGCTTCCAATTCCCTCTGACCATACTGCAGGCCTTTTGACCTTTTCTTCGTGTGAATCTCCAGATGCGTGAGCAAGTAATGGCACAAGCGCGGCTGCCAATTTCCCTCCAGGCATATGAGCCCGAGGTCAACTTCGACCTTTTGACAGCGATAAAATGATTTCCGGGAAAAACACTTCCGGGCTGCACTTCCACATTCTGCCCTGCAAGCGCGTTTTTTTTTTGTTTGGTATACCCACGTCCGCCAAGAATGTTTTTAGCTTTTTGCTTAGTTTTCGTACTTAGAATTCACACTTTCTACCTGTACTTCTAATACTTATTACCTGCGGTTAAACATGTTTAAAAACATTATGGATCGTAAATAGCAAAAAAATACTACCCTACTGGTATTAACAAAATATTTCTTATTCCTTACTAGAAGCGATAAGTTCTAGCTTTAAAAACGTGAAGAGGAAAAATAACAGAAAAGAGATCGTGGATACTGTTGATCACGTAGCAAAGAATTGAGATACTTCTTTTTGGAGTAGAGTTTACCGAACGCTGAGGATACCGGTAGAGTTGCGACATAGTACAAGAGGCGTTAAGCTCTAGACTGTTTGTAGGGTGTAGCTTAAAATTCATGTCATAGAAAGTGTTACAAGTCACAGCTAAGATAGGCTCCAACATCTGCCGTCGACGCGTGAAAACAGCGCCCAGTAGCCTGCATTCGTTGGTTAAGTTGCAGCCAGTAGTGAATCCCGTGGAGGCTCCTTGGACTGGATGATTATAGTGTTACTTTAGAGCTTTGCTTTTTACACATAAGAGCAGGAGCACTTAAAGCTATATTTGGAATAAAATCTATATGAATTATTCAAGTAGGCAGAACAAATAAATTATTCGTCTGTATCAGCTCAACGCTGACGCATTTAAATGATTTCAACTCAAAATGCCATTTAGGTTTCTTTTGTATCGCTTCTGTATCATTGCAGGACTATTCAGTATCGGCGACTCTAGACCCGAGTCGCCGATACTCCCAAAGTTAAATCATTGTTAAACATAAGTAGCAAACTATTTGTCTTTTTGCCTAAGGAGCATTGTGTCAGTGCAAAATTGCAAATCATTTTGGATAAGGACTACTAGCGCTGTTTTCATTAAGGTATCATCTACACATCTTTATTTTTGTCCTTCAAAGAATGCCGTAAAGTGGTGAGCTGGTAGCTTCAATCTCTCGACTATAGTGCTCGGGAGAAGGCGCTGGAGAGAAAGGTGGGTATATATGACGTTTATTGTGACTATTAAGTAGCGTCGCATTACCGTAGAAGAGTTCTTTTATTGCGGCACTTATCATTTTTAGCCTATGAAAAGATAGCTTAAGGAAAACAAGGTTTCGTAAAACAACGCTTCTAGCCGTTTCTAACGTCGATTTGCAAAGATTTGTATTGTCAACGGTTTCCTCAATCCAATAAATAAAATAATAGATAATTAATCTATACTTAATCTTTAACGTTGCCAGACGATATATACGGAATCGCTTGACAATTCTTAGCATCCAAACTACCTGTTTATGAACTTTAGTTAACCTGAGCTAATTTGGGACGTTAAACATCACAAAACAAACTAAACTTTAGTTGCACTTAATAAACTTCGCAAAACTCAAGCCGTCTGTACTAACTAAATCGTGAAAAAAAAAATCATTCTAAAAAGCTCCCTGTGAATACGGACTTCTTTTATGTATATTGATGGCCGATCCAGCGGAAATTTCACAATTTTTAGAGCTACAAGCGCTCCGGTTATCACTATGTTTCAAACAATATGAGAAAACTGAGGTGCTTCACAAGAGTGAGTGGTAATTTGTATTACAAGTGTCTACTTCCCAAGATCCACTGCTACATAGCAGCACGCAATCAGCTGTAAGCTGCTTTTTACGTCTATCAAGCAGCACTGTGTTCCTTAGAGCCATTCAGACAGTGTGGAAAATGGTAGGGTGCTTCGACTGCCCAAATTTTCACTGCAAAGCATGAAACAAAAAAAAAAATAAAGGGGCAACCACTAAGAAGTTCTGAATATTTTACGGAGTTCTTGTAGTATACTTTCCTCGAAATGCTGAAAATTAAACACCTCAGTTTGGGGCAGTAGAGGTTGTACACATAGCTGACTGTATCAACGTAACAAAAATGCATGTGACTCAATAGGTTCTATGCATTCAACTCCTATCTATTTTCCGCAGCAAAAGAAGTTTTCGTAATAACGAAATTTAAAGCCATTTAGGTAATGTTATCCTCGAAAAAAGCGCTTCAATATTAACGGATGTCGTAATAACGAGGAACGAATTTGCATAAACAGATATATGTACGCCTGCGAAAGGTGTACTGTACATGCAACTGTATGGCGTCCATTGTAAATGTAGGTGTTAATTGGTGAATTGCGACCTATACTCCGGAGAAAACACGGTGTATTTTATTGCACTTCAGGGCTTAAGAAAATGCGTTTGTCTTCGTTGTAAAATTGATATGGCATCCTCTTCTAGACGTCTTCAATCACCACGCTAGGACCAGGTGCCCAGGTATAACTAAATTATTAGTTGGCGGGTTGTATTTGATTGAGTAAACCAATTATTGAATTTTTTGAGAAATTATGCCAACTGCTGCTTAGAGTTTGTTACTGTATATTTTTTATATTTAAAATTGGGCGTTTTCAAGAATTTTGAAGGTATTCCCTGAAACCCTTGGTATAAAAAGGTAAGGCTAGCGCTGTGTGTGTCTTCTGTCTCTGTCCTTGTCTTGGTGCGCTACATTTTGTTCCCTTAGATCATGTACCAACAAGCCCAAGTATCTACCTTTCTAAGGCTAGCAACTTCGCACAAACAATTGAGCCTTCATTTCTGCAACTTTGAGGAAGGCAAACACACAATGGCACCTCCTGCCAATGAAAGTGATTAAATGTGGCTACCTTTTTTTCTTGGCGGCCGGAGAGGGATCAAGGACTCGGCAGTTGGTTTATAAACGTCAGTACAGTATTTGTAATCTGAGAAAAAAAAGAATTGTTTTAGAAAAATAAATTTTTACAAATTAAAATCTTCAGAAATAGACTTCGTGGAAATGCTTAACCACCGGTTTAGAAGCTGCCCAGTGTTTCCTGCTTCCAAACAAAGAGTACTATGTAGGTCTCCTTTCTGCTTCTAATAGAGTTTTTCTACCATTCCCTTTCCGAATTCTGGTGCCTTGAGTAATTAACCTTTCGCCTCTCGCGTTTAGGCGTTAATTTCTAGACTTAGGGATCGAATCCCAGCTTTGGTGTCCAAATTTTGTTGAGGACGAATACATAACCTCAAGGATGCGCGGTGCCAGGGCACATTTAAGTACATCAGGTGACATAATTGATTCCAGGTCGCCGCTGTACGGCGTCCCTTTGTGCACTATGCTTAAATTGGAGGTCGTAAAGCGCGAAGTACTGATACACAGCAAATGCAGAGCTAGGGGATACCAAAATTATTTTGCAGTGAACCTAATTATGCGCGGAGAATAATTCCCCCTCGTGTTTGCGGCGAGTGCTATCAGTGTATTTTAACTGGGTATTTCTTTTATTAATTACATGCCTCTAAATATTTGTCGCTGGTATCAAAATGTCGCTCTTAGGGAAGCCAAACTTGCGGCGAGAATTTTAAAGTACTAAACCATTTCATTATATAGAAACCTTCGCGATATTCGCAGCTCGTAAGTAAACATTTAATATATTCAGGCGAACTATTCTTTGAAATGATCGGCAAATTTGTTGACTTTTATTCCTGCTTAGACAAACCAGAATTTTGTGCAAACATGATTCGTAAATTCCAGATTAACAGAGCAAACTAGTTCGTGAAGCGCTCACAAATGTTTCAGCTTCGCCTGTCCGCACAGGGATTTAACAAAGGATATTCGGGCCCAGTGCCATCAGGAACAAGCAATTTGCAAAACACGACCATTTGCGAAAACAAACAAAAACAACTGGTTTCCGCTTCTTATCCTCGCAACTATTAGCAAAATATTTAGTTTGTCGTAGAACTATCAGCAGTGAACTAAGAAGCTTTAATGCGGCTTGTGGCCTTTTCAGTAAGCAGAACTCCATATCGATCTAGCGAACCAACTTAACCACCAAGCTGTGGAAGCTGCTCAAGCAAGATAAGCAGGAATGTAAAAGCCTTCAGGGGATCTCATCAAACATGCATGGTTTGCCGGTAATCCCCCAAGCCGCCAAACTCCGATGCGCCAGAGGCGGAATAATTACACCCTTGTCAAATATTGGCTGTCGCAACTATATACTAATTACTTTTGGTTTCTTATTCTATGCCCTCCTTCGCATATAATTAATTAAAAGGTGCATACCTGCTTTAAAAGTCACGGCTCTCACGATCGCAGTTTTCTGGAATCAGAAAAAGGGGCAATATTGATATTGGCATTTGTCTTTCTGAGAGCCAAGGTAGCGTATTTAAACCGACCCCTTTAGAAAGCAGTTTTTGCGTACTCACATCAATAAACTTGTCCGAGAAACTTAGTCGAAATCAGAATGGGTCATCTTCGGAGATAATTTAGTTTTTATTATTTTTATAATAAAGATTATGGTACTAATTTAGGTGAACCAATAACATATTGATGCATCACAGACTGAAGGGCCCCAAATAAAATTGAACACCCAAAGTAGCATGCAGCATCCCTTTTTGCTCCTTCTATCAGTGTGCTGGTGAAATTTCAGTCTCTGAAGACACCCTGGAATAACGAAAATTACATACATAAGTTTCGACAAAGTGCAATGTAAGTAAACTGGATTTTTCGTGAGGTTTAAGACTGTTAACTATAACAAACATAGGCCGCAGGATCAAATCGCAAGGTGTTAGTGGTGAGCAAGAGAGAAAGTCTTCACGATACTCCTATCTTGGCAAATATAGTGTCAAGAATGGAAACGTGGAAATTACGAAAAAAATCACAATTACGCGATTCTTTTCGATTCTAACATAAGTTTTATATTGGTTTAATGTACGGATCTCGCACCACGCATGAATGCTCCAGCATAGCCGTGACAAACCGATTATAGCCGAATAGTTTAACCTGAGCGGGGATTTGAGAAAGTTTATTCCCTGCAAGACATAGCTTCCGAAAGGCGGATGAGAGGATTATTCTCACTGCAGGAACGCGAGCGTAGCTGGCTAGTAGCATAGCGGACGTAGTAGCAATTTTAAGCTGTAATTTACAAATTCCAGGAAAAAAAAACACTATACCTTGATTGACTGTTTCATAGCTTTTTGATAAAAACGCTATCTAGGCTAGTCGGTGTGAAAAATTAAATAAATAAATAAATAAACAATAGTGCGCTTTAAATCTGCAATAGACAACAGCTTGCTCGGTTCTGGAGGGTTTTACAGCAAATAGGGCAACATTTACGTTATAGAGCATAATTATCAGACCCTTATTAAAATTATAAATACAGCCTTCTAATTTTACATCTTAACGGGCGATACCATAATAGAAAAAAAAAGGTCGGCGATGTCAAGGTGAAGTTTTATTTTCTTTTTAATTTTCCAAACCTGCTGAGCAACCTTAAATACTAAACATAACATGAATTTCGCTGAGACAAATGAACGGATTTTTTGGTCAATAAACGCTAAAAAACAGCGCTTATGCCATGTTTCCATCTTAGTCCGCGTCTTTACTGCGCTGTTGTATCACGATGAACATACAAAATGCCTCTGAGTTGGCTTTTGCAGACATAAGATTTTGGTCATTTGTATCTTCTTATTCGTGCAATAGACACTCAATATGTTCGCAAGCAGACCCAACGTTTCGACAAGAGACTTGTAATCGCCTAGAGGTGTGCGAACAAATGCTGCTCCTCAACCCTTCTTAAGTTCAAGGAGCGAAAGCACGCACAGACACAAGAAAGGTAACCGGACAGCGCTCCGTCCCGTTAACTTTCTTGTGTTTGTGTGTGCTTAGGATGAACTGTCATCAATTGGCCAAACAAGACCTTCTTCCTCAACCCTTGTTCAGCTATTTTTCACACTGTGTAGCCGTTTGTCTCTCTTGAAAACTTCAACTCAATCTGTGTATTTCATAAAGTAGAAGAAAATAGCACATTTTTGGTGACAAAACTTCCAAGCGCTACGATGAATTTAATGATTGTGGAATGCGTGAAATCAAGTCACCGAACTTTCTCCGTGTATTTTGATGTTTTACATTTCGAGCTGCATTGTGGAACATAAATATTTAGGAACAATGCACATCTGGGCCATGCACTTACCTCGATGTTAAGATGTAACAATGCCCCTTAACTATGATAGAAAATAGGTCGTGTAATTTTAACACATTCAGAGGCGGTGTGTAGAATTGCACACATCAAATTCGGTGCCACTCTGCGCTCGTGCCCTTGTTCAAATGGGCCTAGAAGCAACGTGAGCACTCAAAATTTCCTTCTGTATGAGCATCTAGCGCCATATACACTAAGCTGCTCACACAAAAAGCGCAAACCAAAATCCAGACCTCAGGTGACCCTTGTGAATAAAGGTTTACGAATGAATGAATGAATGAATGAATGAATGAATGAATGAATGAATGAATGAATGAATGAATGAATGAATGAATGAATGAATGAATGAATGAATGAATGAATGAAGACAGAGGTCTTCACCTGCTGGGGATCTGCATGTGAGTGCATTGCACGTCTTTGTCTTTCTCGGTTATTAATGACATAAGGGCTATCATAAGGAGCCATATCATAAGGAGCTTCTGGTGAAGGCCATGCCATGTTAGCGGTCGCCAAAGCGAGACCGCACCTCCTGGAGCCTAGGTGACGAGCTGACGGCGTTTATCACACTCTGCCTTCACGCGTTGTTGAGGAGAATGGTCCGCAGGCGGACTGTTCTCCGAGCTTCTTCGGCACTACACAAGATCAGTCAGTTCAGTTCAGTCGTTCAGTCGTGTCCGACTCTTCGTGACCCTATGGACCATATCACGCCACGCTTTCCGGTCTCTCACTATCTTCCTAACATCACATAACTTCATCTGCAGTGCCTCGAGGATGCCATCTAACCATCGCGTTCGCTGCCTACCCCTTCTCCGGCGACCCTCAACCTTTCCCAACATCAAATCTTTCTCCAGCGACTCCTCTCTTCTCATCAGATGACCAAAGTAGCTGAGCTTTAACTTTAGAATTTGACCCTCCAATGAGCAGTCAGGGTTTATGGTCGACACAAGATCAATGTAACGCAAAGATGGTCGCATACAAAAAACGGAAAGATGATGTCCAGGGTGTAGAGTTATGGACGGGCGTACAAAAAAGTTTGTAGCCCGGCGTCCCATGGATCGCAATACTATAAGACCGCACGGAACAAAAGGCAGGATGCTGTCTCAGTTTTTGTAATCCACGACCCCATACATTGAAGTATTATTGGCCAACATCCTGTTTATGCACTCAGTCAAGTGGTTCGTTTACCGGGGATAGGACATCGAGTGGCGAAAATTCTTTGCGCACAGACCCAGGAGCTCCTCAACTACATCCACAGTGAACTGACACCCGCTGTCACTTATGACCCGCGATGGTGTATGTCTTACGATAAGAGAACGGAATTAAAATAGAGAAACTTCTTAAAATACAATTGATGGGACAGCGGCCGTTTCGAACAACTGAATCAGATAATTGGTGGAGACGATTATCGGGTGGTTGTCAAAGCAAGACTGGAAGGCCATGTTTGGAGGTGGTACATCACGCAGCAGTCCAGCTGGAGTGACTGTAGGGTGTTTGTGGCGTTGAAATTTCGTGCAACTGACCACGTACTTTTCAATAACAGATCGCGTGTTTGGACAGTAAAATCGTTTTTTGGCTAAGTGTGTCGCACGAGCCTATCCGAGAATCATACATAGGATCGTCGTTGTATTACGCGCCAAAGAAATGAACAGAGTCTTTAGAGAACTACGAGTTGTAATCATGGGCCCCCAGTCTATAGTTCTTCTACAGCAGGGATCATCGCGTGCACAAAAACGGCTAGGTGCCCGCCAATCCACAGATCGTCGCTTTACATAGCACATGGCGCCTCATCATCTTAGCGGCCCCTGAAAATGTTAATGCAAAATGAAGACTAAGCAAGGCTAGGTGATCCTTGTGCAAGTGGGTATAATCTGCGGCCGTGAGGCGCCATGAGTACAAATGTACACACCACACAAGTAATTGTTGGCTCACTAAACATGTTCTTATTGATACCAGTCAATTTGGGCTCCGAGTAGAAAGTATTCGAAGAAATCAGAACAGTCCTTAGCGTTTTTTTTTTTTTTTTTTAAATTTGTGACGGAATAAATTATTCTGACAACTTCTAACTTCAATGTAAGTACTTAACTGATCGAAGCGAATTTGAATGTATTTAGTTGTGTCTGGTTAGGTATAATAAGGCACACCAACAACAAAACAAGCACCAAAAACATTGGTCACAACAAGTCCGAAGGCTTAAATTACGTGTGATATGAGCACTGAAGGCAAGGCCGTGAGCGACATATGCAAGAAAAAGAGTCCTGTATTCGCGAACGAAGGGCGATTCCTAGTAGCTCCAGGACGAATGAAGCGGCTGGGCTAAAGCCAAAAGGACGCTCAGTTGTGAATGTGTCGGGGAGCGACCAAAAAGTTCGATGTAGCAAGGAGATATATCACATAGCAACATGGAATGTAAGATCTATGACGCAAGGTAAACTGGATGTCGTCAAGCGAGAAACGGATAGATTAAACATTGATATCTTAGGTATCAGCGAGCTCAAGTGGATCGGAATGGGAGAATTAATTCCGGTAACCATTATGTCGTTTATTGTGGGTACGAATCGAGAAGAAGGAATGGGGTCGCTCTCATAGTAAACAGAACGATGGGCAAATCAGTGCAAGGGTACAACCCTAAAAACGGCCGAATAATTTCACTTCGGATACAAGGTCACCCTTTCAACATAACAGTTATCCAATTCTATGCACCAACCACTACTGCTGAAGAAGCTGACGTTGCGAGACTTTATACTGACCTGCAATGCTTTTTAGACCGCACTCCATCATCAGACGTCCTTTTTATAATAGGAGACTGAAATGCTAAGGTGGTGAGTGAAGAAATATCCGGAATTACAGGAAAGTTCGGTCTTGGTGAGCCAAATGAAGCTGGGCAGAGGCTAGTAGAGTTTTGCCAAGAAAACAACCTGTCCACAGCGAATACTCTTTTACAACAGCACAAGAGGCGCCTGTACACATGGATGTCACCGGACGGTCTGTAAAGGAATCAGATTGATTACGTTCTTTGCCAGCAGAGATGGAGAAGCGCTATACAAACAGTAAAAACAAGGCCTGGGGCCGATTGCGGCATGGATCATCCGCTTCTTGTTGCGAAATTTAAGCTTCGATTGAGGAAAACGCAAAAAACTAGAAGGCCTTTAAGGTATGATCTGGATCAAATTCTATGAGAATATGCTATGGAAGCTAGGAATCGATTTAAAGAATTAGATCTAGAAGACAGAGAGCCTGAAGAGATGTGGACTGATGTTCGTGATATAATACAAGTTTCTACTAAGGTAGTTCCAAAGCAAAAGAAATGCAAGAAAGCAAACTGGTTATCTGAAGAAGCTTTGCAAATAGCTGAGGAAAGGAGGATGGCAAAAGTTATGGGGAAGGAGAAAGATACAAGGTTCTCATTGCGGATTTTCATAAAATAGCAAAGAGAGATAAGAATAGATAAGAATCATGGCGTGTTGCCCTATCAAGTCCTGGAGCATCAATGGACAAGAAGTGGAAGCTGTGGCAGATTTTTTCTTCTTGGGCTACAAGATTGCCCCGGAAGGAGACTGCAGCCATGTAATTAGGAGACGCCTGCTTCTGGGAAAGAGAGCCATGGCTAGTCTTAACCGCCTACTAAAGAGCAGGGACATTAGTCTGCCAACCAAGATCCGTATAACTCATGCTATGGTCTTTCCAGTTGCGATGTATGGATGCGAGAGTTGTACTGTGAAGAAGGCTGACCGCTGAAGAATTGACGCGTTTGAATTGTGGGGCTGGCGGAGACTCTTGAGAGTTCCTTGGACTGCCAGATCAAATTAGTCGATACTGTCGACCATAAACCCTGACTGCTCATTGGAGGGTCAAATTCTAAATTAAAGCTCAGCTACTTTGGTCATCTGATGAGAAGAGAGGAGTCGCTGGAAAAAGATTTGATGTTGGGAAAGGTTGAGGGTCACCGGAGAAGGGGTAGGCAGCGAACGCGATGGTTAGATGGCATCCTCGAGGCGCTGCAGATGAAGTTATGTGATGTTAGGAAGATATTGAGAGACCGGAAAGCGTGGCGTGATATGGTCCATAGGGTCACGAAGAGTCGGACACGACTGAACGACTGAAATGAACTGAACTGATTCGCTTACAGCTATGTAGGGGCAGTCGAAGGTAAGGTTACGTTGCGTAAGCCTCAAGTGCAGTACAATCTGTTTTTGGCTTTGACACTGCTATGATATATCGGATGTTTTAGAGAAAGTCCAAAATTTGAAGGCAAGGGTAACTTGTTTTGATTTTATTTATTTTAGCCGTGGGGCTACATTTGGGGCTACGGCGCATACAGATAAATGTTAGTAGTAAAGTAGTAAATAAATACGCGAATTAACTTTTGTTGCGTAATCAATAATACACCAGGTTTCAGCCCATCGCGTAAACCCGGCACGAACCACGTTTATCTTTACAGCAACCGCAGATGGGCCCCCTCTTCAAGCTGTCGGGTAAATCCGGTCGGTAGCCACGCCACGCTGCAGAAGAAGAAGAAAAAGAAGACATAACAAAAAAAAGAAGCTACTTCGACTTTGCTTACGCAGCCTACCGGGTTTAACTAAAGCTGAACCCCGGCTAACTTTTTATTTTCAGTTTAGGAGGCATTTGGTGTTTGCAGCACAGTAGCTCGTCCACAAAAATACCATAACTGCGACAGCAAATTTTCTTTCTAAACCTTCTGGCACTTATTACAAGATGTTACTCTGATAGGCTTCTACACTTGGTAATGCAGCACATTTAACGTAGATTGCTCTACCCAGAGATAACCTTGGAGCCCGGCGGGCGCGCGATAGTTTTCTATTAACTATTCGACCAAGTTGTCACTGATAGTCGCCGCGCTGGTATCCAACGTACACAGTCCCTGCACTTGCAGTCCGGCTTCAAAGTGTGCATTGGCCAAAACATCTGTGCCCGAACATTTCAGCGACTTAATAACGCCCACTACATCTCTTGATAACAAATTTTGTTTCCGTACTTATACTATTTGGAGGACGAGCTCCAAGTCTGCAAACGCAACAGACCCCTTAAAATAAAATTATAATTTTAGTTACCGTAGTTATTTATCAGCAAACTAACTAAAGCATTCTAGTCTGCAAACGCAACATATAAAATGAAATTATAATTTTAGCTACCATAGTTAATTATCAGCGAACTAACTTAAGCATTCTGCATAGTTGGTTGAAATTTCCGGAGGCCTCCACTATGGTGTCTCTCATACCCTGACCTGCTTTCGGAAGGTAAACGCCTTAAAACCAAACAAAACAGTTTTACTAAGGTGTCCGACATATCGCACGATATTTCAGCCACAAGGAACAAATTAATGTGAATTTGATTAGCTTTTGTTTTAGTTTTGAACCTTCTATAGAAAACACCTGCTATGTTCAGAGTACGGAATGAAATTTTGAAGCCAAAATGGCCGCCATATCAGTTCCTACCGTCTTAACAGACGTAGTTAGAGCTGATGGTAGCTGATAAGCACAATTGCAAGGGTGGTAAGCAGTTAAAATGTTATAGCCTTAAGCTCCGAGCTGGCAGAATGTTGCTAACTTTAGAAGCGGAGTTGCTAAAGTAAGTCTTCAAAAAGCGTCGTTAATTTTGCTTTGAAATCTTTGAATAGTTCTGCATAAACAAGCGCTGCAATTCTGCAGAACGCACTATGAGAGGATTTAACATCAGCATCGCTTGAAGACAAGGGAAGACGTAAAAACAATTTTCCATGCCTATTAAGGTACGACTCAATGGTTGGTGTAATAAAAAACTACAAAACGACAAACCAAGGGACTCTTGAAGGAAAACGGTATCCCATGCCTGAAAAGTGATGTATTGTCATTCTGTCTGAAGTCAATATCAGCCGAGCTGGCACTCGTCCAGCAGAATTCAAAAGATATCCTAGTTTCAAACAGACTCAGCTTTCGGTGAGAGGAATGAAAGCACTTGGAAATCGAAACCGTAGTTCCTCATTACTTCTCCACAATGAAACGGAATCGACGAAAATGAGATGCATTGAGAGCTGAGGGGCCGAGAGCGCACGTTTGTGTAGTCACCCAACCCTTACTCCGGCTTTCTGCTGAACTGAACAAAATTTTATGCATGTGATAGGACTCCAGAGATTCTGTGTCAGCATCTGCGCACAAGTTTGAATAGCACGTGGCGGGCGACTTTGAATAACTGAGCTTTCAACTTCCCGCGCGAAAATATTGGCCGAAGTTCTCGCATTTTCGCAAACTGTGCAGTGCCGCGCAATCGATCTGTTATGTGAAATAAAAAACAGAAATATTTTAGGAAGTAGGTGGTAATTATCTTGCCGCCTTCACTTTCACCAAAGTACGTTCGGTAGACAGTGCGAACAACATATGACAACGAGAAACCTAAATATATTATAGAGAAAATCGGAAGCCTAAGAGGACCATGTAAGTATACGGAAGTGGCAGATTGCGTATCCGAGCAGAAAAACTTTGCACGATGCGCCGATCAAATCGACTTCTCTGAGTAAACTGAGTCTATTTCGTCCATTCAAGTACTGCATTATCTTTTCTCGTGAACAGCGTAAAGATTTGGATTCAGCCTTGCACACTGAGGAAAATAAAACGACGTTATAAAACGAATTTGCTGTAATTTTGGGCTCTCGTAAATTCGCTATCATTGCAAAGATGCAAGAAAAACAATGAGCCTGGAGCATGTAACCTTTAATTTCTTCGCTAGACCTACTGGCTGTAGGGTTTGTCAGCGAAGAGCTCTAAGAAGCAGATTCAAGCCATAGTACTGAATAGCTGTTCAAATCCTCGTTGGTTTTGTCAATTTTTTGTGTCACTTCTCCACTTTATTTGGGGTTATGTTAGTTAGAGGATTTTTCGGGGGCATTACTTTATGTGCGCGGAACCTCACCAATATTTTAAGACTTCATGTTTCTAGGTTCAGTTACAATCTCTTTATCTGTTTAAAAAGAAAACACGCGCATCATGTTGTATATGATGATGATGCGCCGTGATCTCTTATTATATAACAGGTCACTGAAAAAAACTCGTTTAAAGGCCACGCAGGAAATCCCGTACATGTATAGGCATGAATATTTATGTACCCGATGATCAAAAGAGTATTTGCGGGGGGGGGGGGGTAGATTATTTCTCGCCACTCAATGGTAAATGGAAGAAAATACTTAGGCAAATATTTCAGTGCCGACGGTCATCATTCAGGAGTAAGAAATTGCAACTACGGCGACCATTTTAAAAGATTTGAACCATTAAACCGGAAAAGTGTATTTACTCTAGAACAATTGTTGTCGTTTTTTTATTTTTACCATCCTTAGCAATGGATAAGTAGTTTTTGCATTTTCGAAGCAGAAAAATATCACCAGTTATTTTTCATCAGTATGATATATGTGGCAAAAGCAATTTGAAACCAACTTCTGGATTTTCATGTAGATTTCGTGTTTACCTATGTAATGATATGTAGATAAATTGATATGAATATGAAAGTTGGACGAAATACTATTAGACACCAGGTTCTCTGTGGATTTATCTATGTACACTGCTGCTGACGACAGCCGTAAGAAGGTCAAATTAGTCTTACTTTTGAAAGTTGCCCAGCGTTCTACAACCTTTCGTACTCCAATATTCACACTGCGTACACAATGTCTAGCTGAAAAAAGCACCTGAAAAAAGAATCAAACTCTTCGGCAAACTTAGTTCTCAGCAGCAAATGGCTAAAAAGATTAAGTAAGTAAAGACGGACTTCAGAACACGTTAAAATATGGACAGACTGCAGAGTTTTGGTGTGCAGAACAGAAAAAGTTCACTTTATCTTTATGTCCGGACAAACGTTCGGAATTGCACCTCATGCTAGCTTGCAGCATTGTTGATGGGGGCGAATATGGCTCATTTTCAAGCCAAAGAGTCTCTTGCATTGAACACCTGTGCAGCCCTCCGGGTCATGATTTGCAATCGTAAAGAAACTTGCGAGATTGTTCTACTGCTACTTCTATACTTATGTGCATTGGAACGGGCTAACCATTCCATATCTACAAATATATTTTCCAAACATTTGTTCCGCATTAAGAACGCAACGGGTAATTATGAGCTGGGCGCGTTTTCGTCAAACAAGGAAAGCAATAGCAAAAAACATTGGGATATGGTTATGAATATATGATCAAAACAGTTTTGCCTTTCTTCGCGTACCAATAAGTTGCTTTGGAAATTTGTCTTGTTACCTTATTCAGTTGCTAAGCCTGTCATTAAAATCAAACGAGGTGCACTTTGGGGTTAAAATTCACAATGATGGTTATAGCAAGAAATGTACATTCTGGAAAACTAAGACAAAAAGAAGACAAAGATAGCTGCCAATAGCCTGCAGAATTTTCGATAGCGAATGTCAGCAAGGTACCCTCGCGTACTTTCAAATCTGATTTTAGCATGCACTATCCTAATCGACAGAGGTGAACTGAAAAATAGAGAATCGCATTTTATAACTACCAGGATCAAGTCAGTAGAACAAATTTTTATTGGCTCGGGATTTATTAAAAAAAAAACGCTTAGGAAGACGCTAAGCCTTCCTAACTCACTGGGGACTAGCAAAGACAAAACAAACAAATGTTAATCTTATGGGGCTTGGTTTTCGGTAAGAAAGTAATAAATTTATCATAAAGAAACGCGTTATGCAAGGACACACGATCTCCCCTTTACTATTAACCGCTTGTGTATAGAAATATTAAGAGACCTGGCATAACAGCAGTCAGGCTAACGGTTGGTGGAGAATACCTCAGTAATCTGCGATTCGTTGATGACATTTTCTTGTAAACTAACACGGCGGATAAATTGCATAGAGTGCGTGATCACCCAGACAGAAATATCAGATAAATATGCCTATAACTGAATATGCAGAAGACTAAGATAAGGTTAAAAAGCCTCGAGAAGGCTCCCGGGAATACAGGTACAGCAGTTTACAATAGACAGCGAAGCACTGGAGCTGGTAGGCGAATATCTCTACTTGGGACAGAGGGTAACCGAAATTCCGGACCATGATAACAGAATAACTCGGAGATTAAGATTGGAATGTAGCGCATCCGGCAAGCACTCCATATTATGACTAGCAGCTTATCCTGAATGCTCAAGAGGAGAATACATGCATCTTTCCTGTACTCATCTTTGAAGCCGAAAAGTGGAGGCTAATGTAAATGTTTTTACCGAAGTTAGGAACAGCGAAGAGTGCTGCGGAACTAACGGAAAACGGTTTGTCTAAGATATAGGAAGCGTGCAGAGTGCGTCAGAAAGAAATTACAGGTAACGACATTATAACTGAAATGAAGAAGAAATGGGCATGGACAGAACATATAGTGCTATGGTAGCATAACCGACGATCGCTGCGGGTAACAATCTGGTTTTTATACAAAGGCAAGCGCAGCCGGAGGTGGCAGAAAATTAGGCGGAAGGGATAAAAGGGTTGCAGCAGCACAGAACCTCGTCAATCGAAGGATTCTGAGAGAGGCATTCCTCCTTCAGTGGGCAGTGTCTGGCTGATGATGATAATAACTGTAAATTCGTGACTAGGCTGTTGGCTCGTTATGCACAAAAAGTGGAAATTTTCCAACGAAGGTACAAAAGACAGCGTGAATTTTCATACGTTCCTTCCGTCTTATTATTGTCCGTAATTTTCTTGCTGTTGATAGCGATGCTTCCTTTATATCTTTTCTGCTTCAGCTGCGAATTGGTTTCCGCATTTTATATTCTCTCGACTCCTGAAATATTCATGATGGCGCGCGCCCGCCGACAAAACTGAGGCTTTGCAGAGAATGACGGATTTGGATTTACGTAAGAGTCACATGCGGCACTCCTTGCTGAGAGTGCAGTTCACGTAGATATGACCAGCCTTCCTGCGGGCACATAAAGAAAACAAGCAATAAATGGGGACGTCGTCGAATGACATAGACTATTCGCATCTCTTTTCATTCAGAGTGCCAGAGAATCCGACTTTTCAGAATGTTATATAAAGCGCGCGCTTCTATCTATAAGTATTTCTCACTTCTGCATTAGGCCTATTCTTTTAGTTTCTTGTAGATCTCGGCTTACGTCTCACAGTTCAACTTTAATACCTTTATTTTCTTGAACCTGCATGTGTTTCTTCGTTGCGCTTCTAAGGCATCAGATAGCTTAGCTATGCCTTTCTCGGCTCTAGTTTTCATGTGTTCATTCAACTTAACAGCCTTAAACCCCTTATCAACTAGTATAATTGCAATCTATTGTGTAACTCTGTAGCGAAGCAAAGGAATCGAAACTCCCACCCTTTCAACAGAGCTAATGACACTTGCGCTCTTCAGTTGTGTGTATTACCCTGTGCGAGGATGTGGATCTTCAGCGCTAAGGCAGCTCAGGGTGGATATGTAACACCGACAACTTTTGGTTCATCGTCTCCTGACCACTTTTGTGTGTAGGCTGGCTTCTGATGCACTCAGGGAAAGCGAGTGGGGATCGACGAGTGGATGGGAAACCACGCTAGAGGGCGGTGAGCGTGAAGACTAACGCGGTCTACATCGGAGACCGCAAATGTGGCAGCCACATAAGACGGACATGGTCGAACGCTTGATTTCATGCGTGGAATGAAGCATCGATAGTGGCTTTCGACCCCAGCGCTGCTCTTCTGCGGTATGAACGAGTCAGAACTGTGGCTGCACGGCGCGTTCCCGGTGTGCGCTTGTTTACACGGGCACGCTGTGCCCTGAGCTCTAGCGACCTACGAGGGCCACGCCAGAGTCAACAAGCGTTCGGATGGCTACGGTATCGAGCGGAGAATCATATCCCGCAGCTACGTTTTCTTGGCGAAGCTCCATGATCCGTATTATGTGAATGAGCAAAAAAATAAAAAGAAGAAAGGATTTGCGGAGCTTGCAGCCGTGTTCAGAACTCGGAAATAGGCAGAATATTCTCAAAAACCTTGTCTGCAACCCCACGAGACATCTGCTGAAGAAAAAAATTTGACAGCGGTTTCGCTTATGTTTAACCGAGTTATTGCGAGCGATAGCTCGCTTTTGCTTGGTTTAGCGAGGTTTTGCGTTTGTTCCCGGATTCAATTTTGCAGATGTTTTATATCTATTCACCTGGCATTATAGTGTAGAATTGGAGTTTTATTAACAAACGCCAAATAATGGTTAATAAATGTAAACTTTAATTAGTGCTGGGCAGTTGTATGAATATAGGACGACGTAGCATAAAAATTAAATTTTGATAATTTGAAATTATTGACAGTCAATAATTAAGAATTAAAACTGGCGCTGTGAAATTGTATTTAACATTACCTTACGAATGATACGTAACTTAGTGATGAAGGATCAAGTTGAATTTTTCATCAAAATTACCTAAATATCTGCTCTTAAATATGAGGCGTAATTAGCAAAACTCATTTATACTGAACATAGGTTATTCAGCCATGTGAAGCTTGTGTGCTGTTACATATAGTGTTTGTATTGCTATGCGCTGACTTGAAGGTTTGAAAATTACGCTGAGCTGTAGGCGAAACGGACGCAGTCCGCCGGTTCGAAACGTTTGAATTCAAGAGAGCTCTTGCTTGAAAAGCGTAGGAGGTATCTTCGCGTGTGCTACTCGTCACTGTAGTTCACTCCCTTTGCCAGGTGTTGTTTAGACCTAATTTAGAGACTAAGTTTGAATAATATACCGATTCTACCACTCAGAAAACAATTTCACGCCGGCGCCCTGTCTGCGATTGTTTGAATAAAATTTGAATGTGTGCATGATGAGGTTGCGTTGCAGGACATCACAAGGAAGTAAACAAAAAATATGACGTCAGAATGAAGTTCACGCACTGATTATGATCATCAGATGCGCTTTTTTTATTGGAATCGTTTCAAGTAGTCTGTCCGTGCGGAATATATAATAGAGGAGCTGTTCTTCGCGGTGGCTCGTCCGAAACTTCAACGGCCGCGTCTGTCACGATCGAACAGCGGACGAGCAGTTCAAACGCAGCTTTTCACTCAGGAATGAAACATCGCAGTTGCTGTGTTGCGAACTTGATAAAAAACTCAGTGGCGTTGGCAACAACGCTCTTCAGTGGAACGGCATAGTTTGTGCGTCTCATTTTTTTGTTTTTGTTTTGCGGCGAAGCCTGTCACGCTTTGCACAGCGAAGGAAGGTTGTCTTCGTATTGGCAGCATTTTTGGCGTCATGGAGCTCAAATAAATCAGTTTTAGTGTCCCAAATGCCACTATGCCACTAGCACCATGCTTGACATTATACCTCTTTGTGTTCTGTAGACGCGCGCACAACGTTTTTTAACGGCTGTCGTTTCTCGGCAACGCTTAACCGCAGGTATGAGGCGCTGATATGCTAACTTTTGCAATCGATGCTCGACGGCCGAGTTTCACGCCTGGCGACGGTGAGCTTACAGCCCGACCGCATTTGCAATGCTATTCGCAGACAACGCATGCCCAAACAACATCGATCGCAACCAACCGCGCTGAACTGCATGCGGTCTCAGAAGGGCGAAATTATTAAAAACCTTTAGCCATCGGCAGCTTCTGTTCTGGCATGATTGTTTTGTTTATAGGAAACCGGATCGAATCCTGAACGAGCTGTTGTCGAATATAAATGAGGATGCGATCATTTAAAAGAAATATTTTTGCATATGTTGCCACCTATTTACGCTTTTTCCTTGATACCTGAGAGTCAGCACCTATTATTATACACCTTATTGCTACTGACTCCTTCTGAAATGAGAAATGAAAACATAAACCTGTTTTATGGGTCTTTTATCAAAAAAAAGCAAGACAAATAATTTGGGCATGCTTTTAATTACTATCCCAGGCAAAAACACAGAGCCATGTTGTCTTTACTCGCTATTGGTGTCAGCGGCATCAGTCAGTCGCTGCTATTTCTGCGCCGCGCAACGTTTATATGGGCCCACGCGCTGCCTCCGCGCGCTGCCTTCATGACAGCCAAGAATTGTTAGTGGAGTGTTCCTTGAGAATATGACTGCAAAATAAAAAAGTATGTAATTATACACACATGTCTTGATCGAAATCATTGCCTCAATCTATCGAAAAGGTGAAGCAGCTGATGCAACACTCAAGTTTCGCATCTAGAAGTAACGTAATCATCGGAAAATTTTTACTCAAGGGCCTTAAATACAGTGAAAGTACTAATCCGCAGAGCCGCATGTTGGGTAAACTAGGTATAAACTTCAACATTGGGCTCATGTGTGACTCAGAAGGAAATTTTGTATGTGCTTGTCGGATCATTCACCAGCTTATAATCTCAGTAAACTGGGCGCTCATACTGATAGTCTTGCGTAGAAATGTGCACAAGTTTAGGATCATAAAGTGTTCGGAACTGATGGCCGAAGCACCATAAACAGTCAAATTAAGAGCCAGCAGAACCTAAACACTGCTAAAATTTCTGCCTCATATCACTCAGGTTTTTCACCCTCTAAGCAATATTAATCTAACTAAACTTAACGAGGACATTGCCAACTTGGAAACACAGCGAGTTGAGTCTATTGTCATTATGCACTTGGCGCAGGTCGCGTCAATTACACGCCTAGGGAGCATTCTTAGAGTCGAGGTAGCATATGCATGCTTTGCTGGAAAGTGAAAGGAACACAGCGATCGAAAGGTTTGGTTACCTCGCCTATTGCGGTCCGTCGTTATATATTATTAAACTGTGTTCTTGGCCTGTGGCAGAAATTAGAATGCACAGCTGGCAGCATTCATTCTAACATTTTTCTTTATGTGTGAGACTGAAAGTAGAAACGGTTAATACTTCGTACTCGACTCCTCCGCCATCAAAGTCTGCTGTTCTTTATTCATCCTCCATCTGTATTTTGCTAATAGGAATCTTTGTTGCTGTCTTAGAAAAAGATAAACTGTTCTTTCTGGTAAAGCGTTGTCAAGGCAAATTGTAAAGTAAAACTTGTTAGAACCATCGTCACTCCGTTTGCTGCGGTTTGTGTGTTATCGATTTGTGACAAACGTAGGTGCATTGGTTGACCTCCATATTCGGCCGCAATTTTATTAATCTTTAAACACTGCTTAGAATGAATACATTGAAGTTCCTGGTTTGTACCTGGAAAGAAGATTGTCAGGCCGCTTTTAACAAAACGCCACTGCTATAAGTATGGAACGTAGTTACCACCCACCATATCTCCATTCAACACTACTTCTTAGGCTATTTCAACATTATTTTCCGACTCCCACATGGAAATACATAGACACCCTCGGTCGTGCGAATTGCACCCAGTACTACTACCTTCCAAGCAAGATACCGCACATGCAATCCTTTCAACTCTTAAAAGTCAGGTTTCATAAGCTCATCACACTGTATGCACGTCTCGTTCGAGTCTGAGATGCCTTGAGCAGCGTGTGTCTCAAAGAAATTATATAAATTGATCATGTCTGCAGTTGAGTTATTGAAACTAAGTGTTCTGGTTGCAAGCACACCCAAGTCGAAAAAAACTATAGCAGCGTGTCAAAAATATGACAAAATATTCTGTAGTTCTGTCGTAAACGTCAAATTTTTCAATAGTTCTGTAGTACTTGTCTGCAGTTCTGTAGTTTTTCTGTTGTATATTTGTTCTGAGTTGTTTGTCGTACTTTTCTGTTGTAACTACAGAAGGTTCTGATGCTACTACAGATAGTTCTGTCGTCACAATAGGTTTCCCGTCAAAAACCGCACAGAAATTCTGTCGTAACAACAGAACATGTTCTGTAGTTGTTTTTTTTTTTTTTACTGGGACGTGTAACTAATCGATGAAAATGGGAGCTTACAATAAAAAATTTCGCCTCTAATGAATAGCTCTGCAGAGGTGAAACAGTCCATACTGCGCTTAGAAAACATAGCATGACTCGTTTGGCATTCTGGTAAGTCGTTAGCGTTAACTTTAGTATGCAAGGACCTGAAATGTACAAGACGCTCTGACATTCAGGGCTGTAAATGAGTGTTAACAAAGTATTTTATGCCATGATACTAACATATTCTAAAGGTTGTTTACAGCTTCCAGAGACGAAGGAAAACTGAAAAGATGTTTTTGTTATAGTGTTTCAAGAAAACGAATAGGAAAGCGACTTTATCGGTTGGTGAATAAAATTTTGATGATTTAAGCTGAGTTTATTGTCTATACTTCAGTTGTTAATAAATTTTATTTTGACTATATAACTAAACATGATAAATACACAATATTAATATATAAGCCCACCAACAGAATTGAAATTGTGAACTCTTCATGAAATGATATTGGTGCCTGTTCTTCTCATCTTACGTACTTTACATATATTACTTATTACGTATATTGAAAGTGCTCTGTCATGGGTATCGCCAATGCGAAATTATGTGGTTGATATTACTGCGGAGGGCAGATGGAAGTTGGAATTCTAAAAACCCCAAATCAGAAGTGAAAGCGTTCAAATTATAATAAATACGTTCCTAAGGTATATTTTGCACAAAATTCAAATGTAAGAATTCTACGCTTGTCTTGTATTATACTACACAAAACAAAGAGCGAATTAATTGTTAATATTTAGTTCCAGAGCATATATTTACTCTCCACATCTTAAGGCTAACGTTTTGGTGTACCGGGAGACTAGCAATCCCAGCGCATTCGAATTTGAATCTTTCCTCACCTTCTTTCTTACGGCCATATATTTTCGCTAGAATACCGACCTTGCTTCACATTTATTTGAGCTCTGTTTGTGTGGACACTGTTCTTGAGTGTTGGCTGTGCATTAAAAAGAAGGAAGTGTTGTCAACTGAAAACACTGCGAATATGACAGGCGAGATGCATCCTGTTAGATCTTTTTATGTTTTGCTTTAAAATCGTGGTTGATGAAAACGACTTCACTCTTTTATGATTTCTGTCTTATTAAAGCCAACTTTTCTCAGAGATTCTCCCGATGTAAATTTTTAGACATCGCCCTTCTGCACTCCCTGGATTAATCAGATGACATAAGCATTCATACTGTACAAAATTCTTCGCCCTTTTTCAGCACACTAGATGAAATTCCTAAGTAATATAGTTTGTTGCAATTTTCGTAGGGTACCTGCTGGGCTGAGGAAAGTTCACTGCGAAGACTTAGCGAGTGAAAATGAGATAGGATAAGGAGCGATCAGACCCTACCTTTTGCGCTAATATAACGGAATTCTTTAAGCCTGAATGCTCTGCATCAATACAGCAGAGTCCCATTGGAGGTTTCACCACGTAATAAGCTGCCTAAAAACAATGACACCGTGTTTTGAAAAGAAGCACAAGGTAGCAGAGAATATCTTCAAAAAATTTAATACACCTTCGATATAAAGAACAGTAAAAAGGGGTTTCTCGTGAGATCGTTTGTATTTTCTGTTTATCGCTCGCGAGTTTTTCTTTTGTAGAAAGGAGGAGGAATAAACTTTTATTTTCGAACAGAAATAGTATGCGGCTCCTCTACCACTCCAGATCTACGCCTGAGGGGTGTTTACAGTTACGCTCCACGTCGGATGCTGGCCGGAATGCAATGGTCTTTGTGTGGTTGCATCGCTGCCTGCTGGGTGTTAGGGCCCGAGGCGTGCAATTTAGAATGCATTGCATCGCCACACATTTGTTTTCGGCTTCATAAACATTAGAATATTTATTCATCTCAACTTAGCTTGGGCTTCTTTCAGATTAATTTTTATAAGGATATGAGAGGATGCACATTTATTGCGGGATACAATTCATTTCAGGATACCCAATATTATTACAGTAAATTTAGGGCCAGTATAGGGACTTGTGAACTTCCCGATCCACAACATAAGAGCTGTTTACAAGGACATCGTACTGCACACGGTGTTATTTGGTAACTCATCTTTATGCTGCCGCGACTACGACCGATCCCGATGCCAAGCGATCAGTAGCCGAAGGCCGAAGGAGCAGAGTCACCACAACAAATACTTCAGAGTTCATGTAGTAATGACGACCATATCCAAATTATTGTAATTATATTTAGTAAACGTTGCCAGCAGGATATTGTGCAATGTGTGGCGAACTTCAGCTGCACTTCAGTAGGTAAGAAGAAAAATTTTCGGATTCAGATTAAATATCTATACTTCCAAATGACGAATTTATTGCTCAGTAGACTGCTGAGGTGTGGCATAATTTCATGGTAAGCGTGAAGCAGGAAGGAGAATAGACAGGGTCGTACTATGTTTTACCTTCGGTTTTGATTGAGTCCGCAGACTGAAATAACTTATGGTTTATGAACGCGTTCTACAGAAGAGGTTAGCAAGTGCAAGAGGACGAGCAGAAATAAATCAAAGCAGCAGATGCTCCATAAAACACGCATACATTGGGGCGCGTTCACTGTTTGTAGAATATAGTTTACTGTATGAACTTCACTTTAACGAAATCGCTGACAACTAGAAGCAGAGATCACATCTGTTTATATATTTGTAGGAAGACATAAAAAGTAAACCCCTAAATTTGTAGCAGCCTGTTTTGAGTTTACAGAAACCTACATCGAATGCAATATTACTGCACGTATTTTTGTACCAGCTGGATTTCTTCAAAGGTCTGAATTCTACGAGTATCCAACCATTTCTGTGTGCGTGCTACGGCGGCATTTATCAAGACCGTTTGCGCTGGTGAGATGTAATATGTGGAAAACGTCTTCATCTTGTGTTTTAAACAGCGTTCTCAATAAATGAAATGTTAGGGGCTATATGTGACTAACTTGTTCACTTTCTGTTTTAGTCTGCATCTACAATAAATGAAATAGAAAAAGTAAAGCAAACTATACACTTTTTATGTGGACTGAATAATTAAATAATTTAGATCAGATTGCAAGATTCCCCACAGGAGGACAGATAGCGTTTTTCAACTCTACCGCTAACAGCGCACTTTTATTGTTAGTGACCAAAAATGATTGGTTTGAAAAGTAGGAAAAGTCTCAACCAAACATACGGACAAAACAATGATTGACACTAGGAATTTGGCGATGACTATAACTGAGGTTTCCTAATCCTTGACTCTCACTGCAATCTAACGGTTTTCATCGGAAATTAAGGCTTGACTAATGACATGCAACTAAAAATTATTAATCAACGCTTGCATCAAATTTTTTTATCAAGCACGAGTGACATCTTAGAAGTCAAATTATACAACAAGCCCAAAATTGACTTCTCTTGACTAAATGCAGGAAAACGGTAACGTCATATTTGATTTCCAAGACTAAAACATCTGCTGTCTCTTCTCTTGACTCCACTACGTTCTCTATTGAGATAAATGTGTTAGGTGGGACACTGACTCTGCTCTAGTCATGTTTGGTTACGGTGATACACTCAGTTGGAGTAGTGGTGCGAGGGAACTGACGTGCCAGCGGTTATATTTATTATCTACTTTAAGGCTGAAGTCTTGAAACACATGCACGGGTTTTCTCTGAAATCTTTTTGGTTTATGTTGCAGTCTTCATCGTGTTAATGGTCAGCCTAGAGTGTATTCTTTTCTAAATCTCTTTTTCTTCCGTTGACTAATACTGCTAGTAGCAAGGAACAAAAACAATATAAACCAGGCGCAATATTATTTCTCCTTCAATATGAAGGGATGTTTATTTTAGGAGAGTAATGTTTATACTGTCATATTTGACAGCTTTGCTGGAAGTGTACATCCCACGCGGCTAAAAGATGAGCACGCCTTTGGAGAGCACAGCATGGCACAAAGCCTTTCGAGTGATAATGGCCCACTTATATATCTCTCATTAGAATAATTGCGTTGCACGTTCCGCCGAAATTGAATTATCCTCTGTGGCGGCATAAGAGGAACTGATTATCACGGCAACACTACCTCTTATTTTGTCAAGAGCCAGCAAACCTCGCAATATGACAATAGGATTATGAACAGATGAAATATATTCTACATCCTTTAGACGTTTATTCCCTAGTCATTAACTCGTATATAAAACCAACCTAAGGTGCACGATTCTCTTTGCCATTTCATGCAGGCTTATAACTCACAAACATTTATTGAATAATGGTTTTCTAACTGAACGTAATGGGGATGCTGACAACACGAAATCCAGTCATGTGCTCTTACACGCTGTCCTCTATTTTCTACGCAGACAGGATGAGCGTGTCACATTTCTTTTCGTGTGCCCATTTTGCTGATTTGACTTTGGATGAATGCGGGCATACAGAATATTATTGTATACCTTGACAGACGGGACGACCTACCATTTTTCTTTTTTTCCCCATCTCCATTGTTGCCCCACATATCAGTAAGAAAGACGCAACGCCAGCAACCATGGGCTCTACATTCCCTATGTTGGCACCCTCTCTCTCGTAGCCTTACTTGGGATGAGGAGGACGCATCGGCTGTCTGGATACTGGCTGAATTGCGTGCCTGAATTTGGTCATTCGGGAGAGCGAATTCCAGAGTTTTAGCAAATGTAAATTACATTCAACTGTAGTTTTGACAAACGTCACATGAAAGTGATTGTTGCTTAGCACGGGGCGCTCAGGGAAGCGGAGAGCGCCGGTCTGAACCACACTGCTGATGAGAATATTTTAGGTGGCCGGTGGCACGTAATGGCGTTGCGGGTAAATTAAAAAGCTGCGTAATATACTTCTGAATGAGGTGATATTGGATTAAAAATGATATAAGAGAATGCAGGGAGAACTGGAATATCTACTGTTTTCTGGGCTGATGATCACTTAATGCCTTCGTACAAAGGTGGCTGGTTGTGTAAGCCAGCAAGGCAACAGCCGGTACAACAGAGGAGCTATAGCTTATCGCAATTGAATACAGCTTGCGATTATATGCGATAGAAACTACAATGTGCGTACAGAACGTTGTATAAGCATAAGTTCTGAAAGGCACTCGTCCTGATCTGGGTATACTATGAAAATACGCTCACACGCAGTGAATGGTCAGCGGCGGATTCAAGCACTGTTTTACGAATTAAAGAAACCTATTTAGAAACATGCACCGGAAGAAGGAGAGCCGCAGATGCGGCAATCAACCGCCACTGAGCAGAAAGAGACGCGCGGCACAGCTGTAGCAGGGTAAACCGATTGCGGACAGCTGTCAACGCGTTTCAAAGGCACTCTAAAATCTGAAATATTTCTGCGGTGTTATCCCGAATAAAATGCCATCTGTACCAATGTCTTTAAGAATTTATTTCTTCAATCGAGTCCAATGGCATTCACTTCAAGAACATTCTAAACGCAGGAGTAATGGGGGCGTAACTTTCTCCAAAACGTCATTTCCCTTCATATTCTTGACGACCTGTAATTTTTACCAATAAGTTGCATATGCAAACCTTCTTTATCATACGCAAAGACTGGTCCTTAAGTATTATTAGATCCCTTAATCATCTTCTGGTCATATTGTTTATGCAAGATTTGCCTACTGATCAGAATATTTGACTCTTTGCACCAACAAAGGCGACATCAAATTAAAGTACACTTTGATTTGTGTTTTCCGATATATATAAAACAAGGTTTCCAGTACCAAGAGGAGACGTAACTGCTTAAATGGAATGTGTTATGGCAGATGCGTTCGGTTATGCAGATTCTGGATATTCTTTATAGCTGCTCCTTCTTTTTACATTTATGATTAGTTTGCGCCTTCCCTTTCAAATCTACCCTCCCTTCCTACGAGGCCAATATAGGAGAACGCTCATTCCTTCTGACTAACTTCTCTGTCTTGGCTTTTTACGCAGTTCTGCATAAAGAGAGGACTAAAGGCATGTATTACATTTTCTCTATTAGTCTGAGGCAAGGAAGGTATCAAAATAAAATGCCTATATAATTACGTAAGAGGCAATTGAAAGCGACATTACGAACACAACATAGGCTCGCCAGTAGTACTTAACCATCCATCTGAGGATACTGGGCTGCCCAAGCATGTAAACATAGAAACCTCAAGCTAGAAGCCGTTAAATAGCCATTCATGGCGCTGATGACAACCCTGACTTCGCCCGCTTGTATATGTGTGGGCGATGGCAATGGCCGTCAAATAAAGCAGTACCAACTGCCCAAAGGCACAAGTTTACTACAACCTTAACGTTTGCTTGCTGGGTTAGCCGTCAGTTACAATCCTTTCGGTTTCAGGCTGTTTATGTTTTGTATAGGTGTGTTTATCATATTTCTATGTGAAACGCGGGAAGCCGTAAGGCTCAAGGATGAACTATTCCGAAGGAAAGAGCGGACGGAGTAGGTCAATGCTCGACCGGCGCGTCTTGCCGTAATTTTCACAAAGTCTATGAGAGGAGCGGTATAAAAACTTTTTATCTGTTACCAAATCCAGTACCAATATCTATCTTATGTCGTAAAAGCACAAACCTTAGCGACACTAATGGATTCGCGAGAAAATTATTTTTCATTCCTATAAGCATGTGCCTTTTCTATTCGGTTCTTCTCCCATTATTTTTGCCACTCTATATTTTGAGGCACACATAAACATACAGACATTTTTAATAACGTGTTCTCAACAATGGCATCACTATTTTATGTATTATTTAGATGTAGATAACAGTTTGGTATAAGTGTTTAAATATAATTTACTGCATATTTAATGCCCAATACGTGTACTGCTGGGACACATGGGCCTAATTTCAATCCCATTATCCATGTCCAGAAAAGGGCTTTACGCCTTATCACTTCTTCCAACTGGTTATAGGCAAGCCATTGTTTCTTTCAAGAATTGAGCGTATTTCTCCTTGCGCTGGTATTTGAACAAACGATGTCACTGATAGCGAATAACATTGTTTCCAACATCACTCCTTCAACACCAATTTGTTTACTGTAACATTATGTATCACTAGGAATGCAAATAACATTAATTTAGTCTTCCTGTAACACGCAACGTCTAGGGCAGCGGCTATTATAGATCGATGGTGCATATATGTCGGATAATACTCCACTTTACTTCAAAGTACCCAGAAACTTTGACTATTCTGTGCAAAACTTTTTGGTGGTAACGTATAGCTAATTGCATAGTTTTCAACTGTATCTTTCATATTCCACTAGCATAACTTTATGGATATTTTGTCTCAAAACTGTATTATTTTGTTGCTAAGCATGTATGACTATAAGCCCAAACTAGCTTTCTTAGTGGTTTTAATTCGTTTTAGTTTACTGTGTGTGATGTGAAAGCATAACATAAAATTAAACTAAATGAACATGAACAATATGTGGTTGTTGAAAAACCTCAGAAGGTCAAAATGATGCAGTTTTACGGGAATTCAATGAGCATCGCACCGCGTCTTCTCGTCTAAGGCCATATGAAGAAAAATTAGGGCCCTAGCGGGCTCTATCAATTTTCCTTCTCGTCGTGGTCCCCGCGTGTTCCGCTACACTGCTTTATTTAAGCCTGTTCCATTTTCACTGCACCACAATAAAGCAAATCAGAACTAATTGAGATGACTGGGCGGACGAGAACCTTCTACGCATGCGGAAAATGTTACTAGAAAAATCGCACCATTTTCCTCGTTGCTAATTGCAGAAGCTTTGTTTGCAGAACACATCCAGTAAATTATTCTCTCTATTTCTTACGGCGTGGCCAAATGACGGCGGAGGAGATGCCTTGGCGGATGCGCGAAACTTTACTGTTAAAGATTATATTTTTACCATACGTGTGTTCTCTGGAGGAGCGCCTGAATTGTTTTCCTAGTGCTGATAGGAAATATAATACGATCTTAACTTCGAATGAGCAGAAGGTGTGCTTTGTCCAGTTTTACCAGGAAAAATATACTACTGCAGCCGTAACTTGAGACGCTGTTTGGAACAAACTCAGTTCTGAAATGAAAATGAGTTCCAGACGGACGATGCTGCTAAAAGTAGTACGGCGGCTTTTCATTTCGGTGTGAAAAGCCGGCCGCCAAAGGAACATATTAGTACGCTGTGCCAGATAACATGTTTTGTGTAGCTTGAGATTTGATTCTGACATTGAAAGCCTGCGCCATCGCAATAACGCAAGCTTTACAATTACGAGCGTCTAAAACTTTCAATTTCATTGTATTTCCGGGGAGAATTTTGCTAGCATTCCTTTTCAGAAGACGCATAGGAGCAACTAAGGAGACAACCCATAGGCGCTCTGGCAAATTCGTTTGTATCTCACTCGGCAAAGCAAAAAAAAATTGAGCAAGAGAGTGTTGGGAGAGGATATCGCCTTTATTATATATAGTTACATTACGAGTCTTCAATGTTCTCTTTTGCCAGTGCCAATGAACTGAGAGACTGATGACCCAGGAGATGTTGAACAATCTTCTTTCTTATCCGCAAGTAAATGCAGATAATCCTAATTGTGTGGGCCCACAGAGGAGATAAGGCTGCCCCAAGAGACCAGGGTAAATGAAGTACACATTACGAGGGGACCCCTTTTTTTTTTGTTTCCTCGCTTCAGACATGTCGCTTGGTAAACGTATCATTATGTGTGGTTTCGTAGTAACGTGCATTTTCCCCCCCTCTCAAAGATGTGGAACTAGGCTACAACCCCTTCTCTCATTTAGATTTTTTCTCTAAGGATAGGAACGAGCCCAGAACATGCCAGCTAGGTCGGGCATTTGGCATGCGAACTTGTCCTCTCACGTTATTTGCGAGCACTGTTACTAGTCTGGATCTTTTCTATGCAGCACTTAAAATAGACAACAAGTCAGCTCAGATAAATGTGCAACTTGGAAGTATAGCTACATTCCCATCTGCCTGCTTCGTCTCCATCAATCACTTAGCCTTGAAATTGATAGGCATATGACAGCGGCCTTGTGTCATTTAAAAGAGATTTATTGTATTACTGTATCGCGGGAATGAGTTTGGCTGCCACAGAAACGACACAGGTATACCTAGAAAGAAATGAATAGTAGGCACTGCTTTAAACCTTGATACTTAACACGCGTTAGCTTCTTCCCTGCCACTAGTAGTCTTTCGCGCAGCTTTTGGCATCTAGTCTGTCTGCAAGTGGGAGTACGCTAGGTCTAGCGGCAAAGCCAACTCAGATATAACTTGGGCGCAGCCTCTTCACGCCCTATTCGCTGTATATTTCAGGACACTTTAATCTGGAAAGGTACAACGCATTCAGATGAAGGACGGTAACCATCTAGGCGCTAATAACGCTTTCTTACAAGTTAGGAGACAAATCGGAGCTGCAAAGCCGTGGTCGTAATGAGGCAAAATTAAATTTAGTGTTCCACAATCAAGATAGATTCTGAATAGCTTAGCTCAATGTCTGAAACGACGCTTTGCTTATTTGCCTAGCTGATACTAAAAACAGCGCCGCTAAGACGACGTTGCATATATATTTCCTGATCTACAAGCCACAATTTCAACAAGTCGCTCAGTCAAACGAGTTGTACATCGCGCCGAAATCCAGTTCATTCATTCCAACTTATCTGCCAGACTCAAGTTTTTCGCTTCTATAACATGCAGATAGCATCTTAGGTCTGGCAGGTGCACGTACGGAGATCATTCAGCGATATTACTTTAAGTGCATGAGGAGGCGAAAATGACATGGCGTCAGCTAAACGCTCATGCAAAATTGTGAAGAATTTCGCTTCTTAAACAAATGTAGAGGAACCTGTAAGAAAGGAACTGCTCTGTAAAGCGCCTCTCCGCATAATGTCAAGCCACATTGAAATAATCACTCTGTAACGATCTCAAGAACCTTAAAGCTTCCGCCAGCCTCTGTCGTGCAGACATTGCAACTTCTGACAAAAACTGTGGGTTGCTTCGTCTTGGGGATATGGTCTCGTAGTTTAAACTCTTTTCCCGTTTCATAAAGTGGTTGCCTCGGTGGGCATTTTCCCGAGGCTCACCGTTCTGCCTTTTGTATTGGGGCATTTCAGCTTCAGCCTAGTTTTGAAGGAGCAGCTCATTTGCATAGTTCCGCTTGTGCGTAGGAGCCTGTTTTTCTCGGAAGAGGACTGTAGTCACTCAATTACAGGAAGAGGGATGGTCCCCCTTCCTAGACGACTTAAGCTGTGGTAAATGCATCTTAGAGCTGTGTCAGGCAGCTGCGTAATAAGTTTGCCTTTGTTTATTTAGTATAGAGGCACGCATGAGAAGGCGCACGTATCTGTTTATAACCTGGCGGTTGGAGATTGTTTCAGGTACACAAAACTACAAATAAAGAAACTGACATTAATGGAAACTGCTTGGTTAAGCGCGCAAACTCACTTTTGTAAGTTTCTAACTAACCATCTCCAGCAGCTGGCTCCTTGGGCGTTGCACTAACGCAGGATGCTAGGAGGCGTATTTTTGCGTCGAAAATTTGTACGCTGCCATTGAAAGGAAAAAAGCGGAGAAAATCAGGAAATAATCAGGGAGAGACATTAGGAGGCTTTGAGGCTTTTAGGAGGACGACGCACATTAGTAGGAACAATTAAGCTTTAAAGGCTTAGTTGTTTTCTTAATTTGTGCTCGAACCTGCCAAAGTTTTTTTTCTGTCCTCAGTGATATTCTTTTTTTCGATTTCGGCAGCTGTTACTTCCTAAGTTGCTCTTTTTTGTATTCCGAAATTCTTTGCAGGGATCAACAGCATGCTATGTCAAAATTTGGCTCATATACAGTCGAGGACAAAAGTGGTATATTCCACGCGAATCGCAACGATTCATATTTTTCTTTTTCGGTATAAAAAAACGTGCCACACAAAATTGCTCGGACTAGATAGAAAGGATATCAATGAAGGTACGTTTTGCATATATAAAAAATAACTGCTCTTATGTCGGAAAACGCTGGCGGGCCGTTTTCTCGCAGCGCGTGGACTATACCACTTTTGTCTACGGGGGTACATATAAGTTTCTGTTCAACCGTCATCTATTCATGCACCGTCTTCGCGAAGAGTAACCAAGGAGCAAGGTTTAATGCTTAGCCACTTGAGCTCATATCTTGAGCTCTAGATTTGGGAGCACTGAAGTAATTGCCCTTACCTTTAAAGAACTTACAATGATCGTCGTAATTACTCCAATGCACGCGTGAGAAGCAAAGCATGTTTCTCGCTTGCTTTCGAGAAATGCTATATGCGCCATTCTCCCTAAACAGGATAGGACCGATTTACGGCGCGAGACTGCTTCTCCCTGCAGAAAACTAATGCTTTAACATAAATGTCTTGTACTCGGTGACTGAGAATCATCGTCTAAGATTGTTCTTTTGTGCAGTGTTTTATACAATTTATTGACATATTGTATTGTATATTGGCGTGCGCATTTCTGAGGAGAAATATTTTTCACAGGACAATAATGACATGAAAACTCACGACGGAAGGAAAACCATGCACGCATTTGAGATGCAACACGTTTGGTCGTTCGTAGACTTAGCCTAGTTCAGAACCCAACAACACGGAGTTTCTGGCTTGAATATGTTTTCTTCTGTGCTGGCATGAGCTAAGCGTCATCTATGATGCTCTTCGTAGGCAAACAAAAATTAAAACAATTTTTATGGCTTTTTACTTAAAAATACCACTCCCACTCCAGATAAAGGCCGCGACAGATAAAGGCCGATATGCACGAAACGTTTTTTGCGCATAATTCGGGCACCTTTGTCCCAGCGTTTACGTTTTGTGTACTGAATGCACACCCGTGATGAAAGCTTTTGTGCCGCCGGAGCATAATTAACTTTTAACGAGCACACCGACTACTCGACATTAACTAGCGCCTTTCTTCTGCTAGATTTCACAAAATGTTAATGTTTTTTGGATTCACAGCTGTTTTTCTTTTCACAAAGCTTCAGGCAGTAGCTGGAACACGGTGTTTTCTTTAGATGGTCTTGCTCAGTGTCAGAAACTCTCTTTTGGACCGGCGCTCTGATTCCAACCTCCTACTTTTGAAGAAGAGTTGTTTTTTAACAGCCGCACAAGCTGCAACAAACACAGGAGACATTTATATGTGCCGAAAATAGGCGTGCCACTTGACCGTTTTTGGGCGAAAATGTAGGCATCGCTTATAAATGATATTTTATTCAATGTTTTCTTCCTAGACTGTTATGCTCTTCCTAAGCTGCTATTTTCACCTGAGCCGCGCACTCCGAGGTACATGTACACAAAGCCGAAGTTTTGTAAGCAATTTATTTTTTAACTTCAATCTCAGCTATTAAAAACCCCACAGAACATTCTGCTTAAACTCTAATTGTTTTTTAAATCAATACTATTCGCTCTTCCAGAGCGTATAACAGCAGAGTGGCTAGAAATGGTGAAAAATAAATTGAGCGAGATGTAAAAATATCTTGTAAAAAATATATAATCTGTAAAAAAAAAATATATATATATATATATATATATATATATATATATATATATATATATATATATATATATATATATATATATATATATATATATATATGGGGAAATGAGGGTGCTCGTTATAATACATGAAGGAAAGAAGCCAACAGTCGGCGAGGCCAAGGAAAGCATGCTTTTCCTTTCCTTGGCCTCGCCGACTGTTGGCTTCTTTCCTTCATATATTATATATATATATATATATATATATATATTCGAACCAGAGTAAGGATCGGGGTCAGAAGTAACAAACAAAACACAATTTATGCACAGCAAGAGACGATACAAAGGAATACACAAGATCACTTGAAATACAACAGACGAGAGGTTCACAGAATACAAACGCTAAGCATGCAATTACACAGGTATCCAATAACATAGAGGCTTTACAACAGATGAAACACGAGAGAGTACATAAACAAACACCAAATTGTTCACCGGGCACTGTTGCAGTCCAACGCCTCAAGAGTCACGATGTGGCCGCCATACGAGACGAGCGCCGCTCCCTTGAAAGTCCGTGGGCTTGCCAGCAGCGGGTGATCCCCGGGAGTCCAGCCGAACACGTCGCAAAGCACTGACGAACTGACTGACTGACTGACTGACTCATCAAACGGCGCGGTCTCTTTAAATAGGGCGCGCCGCGTCTGTTTGTTAGCACGCGTCAAAGCTAGCGCGCACACACACATAGCTTCGCTGGTTATAGCTCCCTCTTCTCCTCCCGTTGAGCCGCGCGTCGTCATTGGCCAGGTCCCATAGAAAGTTCTCGAAGGGCCTGGCACATTCCAGGCCGATGAACCACCGTCCTCCCCGGGCAATGGGAAAGAGGGTCACGGCAGCGCGTACAAAGCTACGCGCTCTCCCGCGCGGGGAAGGGGCTTTTCTCTCCATGCTCTCCACGCTACGCCGCGCGCGCCTAGCGCTGTACCGGCTTGATGAAAATGGGCGCCGATTTCGTGACACTGCCCCTCCCTTAAAGAATATTGTCCCACAATATTCACAATAACCACGAACATCGCGCGCACATGCATGCGCTCACAAGTATATGGGGCAAATGTCCACACATTGCACAATTTTCACAAACTGCAATAACACATTACAAAATTCACACATCAATGCCATGATGTTCACAAACATAGCACCACACTGTCGTCAGATACACATAGGAATCAACAACACACAGCTCTTCAAATGCGAAGCGCACAAACCTAAATTTGCGAGCGTAATTATAACCCGCGATCAGTGCATGACACGCTTCTGTCCGCCAGGAATTCTGCCTTCGCTCTAGGCTCTCGCATTTGAGACGCTTCTATGTTCTCCGATCGGGCTACTGAAAATTCCCTGAGGCAGGACTTATCCTCTTGCAAATCACACAACCAATGTGTGCCGATAATTGCCCCTACAACCAGTAGCGCCGACGGATACACGGGAACATGTGCCAACGCGCACAGACCAACAAAAAGAATCACTGTAATAGTGTTCTTTCCTAGGCACCGGTATTCCTTCCGCTGAAGGTGAAATATCCCAAGTAAAGCCCCCATAAGTAGGACGAACACTTGGGCTACCTGCATCAACGACGGCCTAGGCATTCCTGACTTTATTTCCCGTGTTATCGCTTTCTTTTCGGTTTCCTCCTGAGGTGCTTCCTTTTGTTTCTTCATGTCTCGAGTCTTTTCTTCCGGCTTCTCATGGCCTTGCTTTCCTCGCCTTGCCTTTTTCTTTTTAGATTCACTGCAGCGCACAGGCGCGAGACTTTGATCAGGATCCTCGGGAAATGTTGCGCCCTTGATATTTCCCAACACCAAATCATAGATAGGGCGTTCCATGCAAAGGGCTGTCGGTTTTCCAGAATAGTATTGCGTCTGCACTTCCAATTTTGCCTCAGGGAGTAATTGGATTGAGCCGTCAATCAGCCTCACAGGGCATTTCTCGCCAGTTAGATCATTCTCATGAACCAAACTGCGTCTAACGATTACGGCACTGCTACCTGTATCTCGTAGCACAGACACTGACTTTCTTCCTATCTTTCCCCTCGAAACCGGCATCCGATTCACCGCAGATCCAGGTTGTGCATGTACTACGGCGTTCACCACCCGGATTTTCTTGTCCTTCCGATTAACCACTTTCTCTGCTTCCTCCTCCTCTAGGCCGTGCACCACGCGGACTTTCCTGCCGTTCTTCAGCTCAACAAAGCCATCGGCATCTTCTTCCTCTAGGCGATATTCCGACTCTGACGGCGTCCTCGCGCATGCCGCCTGCGGAGCTGCCTTACCAGCGCCGGGACACGACATTGCTTTGTGGCCTTTCTGTCCGCATTTCCAACACGAGGATGGATTGTTGGTTACGAGTTTACGGCAGTTAGGTGCGATGTGGCCTAGTTGTCCGCAGAGATAGCACCTCGGGGGTGACTTTACAATAGGTTGTGTCTGTCGGACTTCGGGCTTTCGAGGGGTTTCCAAATTTACAATTTTGCTCAAATTCTCGCCTCCCTGGGCTTCCAAATACTGGTCTGCGAGCTCCATCATTTCATCTAATGTATGTGCCTTTCTTTCTTTTAAATAAAGCGACAAACAAGGGTGACAGCTACCCAGAAATTGTTCCTTAATTAGGAGTTCGCGAAGTGCGCCATACTCAAGTTTAATGTTTGAGAGTTTAGTCCACCGGTCGAAATAATGACTCAGTCGCGCAACATACTGTGTTGCCGTTTCACCGTCCATAGGTTTTCCAGTCCTGAACTTCTCTCGAAACCCATCCGTCGTAAATCTAAACCTTTTAAGTAATGCAGCTTTCACTTTGTTATAGCTGCCTGCATCCTCAGGAGGAAGTCTTCCAAACACACTTAATGCTTCGCCGCTAAGGCGAGTGCTCAAGATAGTAGCACATTCACTGTCTGTCCAATTTGCATTTGCGGCGATCCTTTCGAAACGCAAGAGGAACGCGTCGAGATCGTCTCTTCTCTCGTCGTAATTCGGGATCAATTTGCTTGCGTCTATCCGCAAGCTGCTATGTCCTTTACAGGAGCTATGCACTTCAGTTAAACCGTTGTTGTTCCCGGAGTTTTGGAGCTGAAGTTTCATAGTAAGTAATTCCTTTTCTCGCTGAAATTCCTCTTCACGCTCCTTTCGAGCCTTCTCTCGTTCTTTTTCTTCTCTCTCTCTCTCTTCTTTTTCCCTCTCTTTTTCCTCTTTTTCTCTCTGGCTAACCCATTTGCGCAGTTCGGCACCGGACAACCCCAGCTGGGTGCCAGCCTCAATCAACTCTTTCAGATTCATATCTGAAGCGCGAACCGTCTGAGTGTAACCTAAAGACTGCTTAGCGAACCTCGCCTAAACGCTTCCGCGCGGCACAACCTCTCGCTATCGCTCTGCTGCTACACAGTTTACGACCTCTTCGTAAACTCTTCTAACTCGTTCTCCGTCCTCTGAGCTTGAATGCACCAAACGTCCTGTCGCGGACGCCAGAATAATTGTCACCCGTTAATAAATATGGGGTATTATTAACGATGCGCCCTTAACGGTGCGCACATTCCCAGACACCCTTAGAGTGAGTGGGGGTAGCTGTTCCGGTCGCAAAGGAGATGCCCTCGACCTGCGTGGCAAGCTCAGCCGGAATTCAGCTACCTTGTAGTGACAGAAGGGGGTGGTCGTTTGGTGCCCAGCGGTCGCCGGTTCAAACCAGAGTAAGGATCGGAGTCAGAAGTAACAAACAAAACACAATTTATGCACAGCAAGAGACGATACAAAGGAATACACAAGATCACTTGAAATACAACAGACGAGAGGTTCACAGAATACAAACGCTAAGCATGCAATTACACAGGTATCCAATAACATAGAGGCTTTACAACAGATGAAACACGAGAGAGTACATAAACAAACACCAAATTGTTCACCGGGCACTGTTGCAGTCCAACGCCTCAAGAGTCACGATGTGGCCGCCATACGAGACGAGCGCCGCTCCCTTGAAAGTCCGTGGGCTTGCCAGCAGCGGGTGATCCCCGGGAGTCCAGCCGAACACGTCGCAAAGCACTGACGAACTGACTGACTGACTGACTGACTCATCAAACGGCGCGGTCTCTTTAAATAGGGCGCGCCGCGTCTGTTTGTTAGCACGCGTCAAAGCTAGCGCGCACACACACATAGCTTCGCTGGTTATAGCTCCCTCTTCTCCTCCCGTTGAGCCGCGCGTCGTCATTGGCCAGGTCCCATAGAAAGTTCTCGAAGGGCCTGGCACATTCCAGGCCGATGAACCACCGTCCTCCCCGGGCAATGGGAAAGAGGGTCACGGCAGCGCGTACAAAGCTACGCGCTCTCCCGCGCGGGGAAGGGGCTTTTCTCTCCATGCTCTCCACGCTACGCCGCGCGCGCCTAGCGCTGTACCGGCTTGATGAAAATGGGCGCCGATTTCGTGACACCCCTAAACACATTACATTACTAATTTACGTGATTCTGAAGTAAAAATTAAAAAAAAAAAGACAAAGTACAATCTCCAATGCAGTCCTTGGCCTCGCCGACTGTCGGCTTCTATATATATATATATATATATATAGGACAGCAACAATAGTTCTGCATAAAGAAAGTAACGAAATTCCCATAAAGAAAGGTGTTAGGCAAGGAGACAAGATCTCCCTGTACTATTCACAGCTTGCTTAGAGGATGTATTCAGATAGTTGGAATGGGAGCAGTTAGGGTTAAGGGTAGATGGAGAATACCTCAGTAGCCTGCAATTTGCTGATGATATTGCCTTGCTAAGAAACTCAGGAGATGAACTGCAAAAGAATGATTGGTGACCTAGACAAGAAAAGTAGAAAGGTAGGATTGAAAATCAACATGAAGAAGACTAAGGTAATGTTCAACAGCCTCTGGAAGGAACAGCAGTTTAAGTTAGGTAGCGAAGCACTGGAAGTAGTAGGCGAATGTGTCTACTTAGGAAAGGTAGTACCCGCAGATCCGGACCATGAAAATAAAATAACAAGAAGAATAAGACTAGGATGAAACGCATTTGGCACGCAGTCGCAGAGTATGACTAGCAGCTTACCGGTATCGCTCAAGAAGAAAGTATATAACAGTTGCATCTTACCTGTACTCACCTATGGGGCTGAAACGTGGAGGCTAACCAAGAGGGTTCTACTTAAGTTGAAGACAACCCAGAGGTCTATGGAACGAAAAATGGTAGGGGTAACATTAGGAGATAGGAAGCGTGCAGAGTGGGTCAGAGAAATAATTCAAGTTACCGACATTCTAGTGGAAATCAAGAAGACAAAATGGGCATGGGCAGGACATGTAGTGCGAAGAGAGGATAACCGATGGTCGCTTAGGGTAACAAACTGGATTCCAAGGGAAGGAAAGCGTAGCAGGGGGAGGCAGAAAGTTAGGTGGGCGGATGAGATTAAGAAGTTTGCAGAGGTCAAGTGGATGCAGCTAGCACAGAACTGGGTTAATTGGAGAAATATGGGAGAGGCATTCGCCCTGCAGTGGGTATAGTCAGGCTGATGATGAAGGCGAAGGTAGACAGTATGGGATCATCGTTGAGAACGTGAAACAAAATGAACGAGAATTTTAAGAAGCGGACAAAAAAAAATAGCGCATTACAGGCGCAGTAATACGCTAAACTTACCATCGAAAATTGTTAAATAGGAATCTCTATGAATAATGCACGCAAAAAAAAGCACAAAACTATATCCGTTTTCTCGCATGCAAATCATTATTCGAGTCAGAATTAATAATTAGACCAATATGGCATTTCTTGCATTCGATCTACGTTTCTCGGAATACTTCTATGCGGGCCAAATAATGGATTGTTTTGAAGTTGGCGTTTGTATAAATTCCCAATCTTTTCACCCCCGGACGCTTTTTACGATATAGAGGATGGGTTTTTAAAGCAATTATATGCACTTGATTTCTGAGCTAGAGATGAGGAAAGTGGGCACTTCTCAGCTCGAAAGGATTTCACTGCTAAGGCTAGAGTCTGTAGATAGGCCTATTATGGCAATAAATTCCCCTTAAAGTGCCGCTGTTGCTGAAGCTATAGCCAGGTAATTTTTGCTTCACTCGTACGATAGTTTTCGTATACACAGAAAGCTAGCAAGCACTCTGTGCAGAGCTGTTCAAAGATTTGCAACTTTTAGCGATGGAAGGTACCAGCGGAACGCGCTAGCTCTTGTGTGCTTCATATTATCGATTGTGTAAAAACTTCCAGCGCAGTACTGAAAACAAGAACGTTGCTTTCCATCGCTGCCGTGAAAAATGCATATGCTCGCGCTTTCGCTGCATATAGCTGAGAAATGAAAAGTCGATCGAATAAAATGACGCCCCGAAGTCTATGTATCGGAAGGTGTAGCACGCGAAAAGAAGCAGTAAAGTAGCGCAAGGAGACTTCGCACAATTTCCATAGCCTTTCTTTTCCTATTTATGGACTAATTAAGTTACGATTCGCCACGAGCTTTTTCTAGTGCGTATACATGCATAAAATAATTACGTTGAACATTACGTTTACACTACTAGCCTATTGCCCCCAATGGGGAGGTAATAGTTATGTTACGCCGTATACCTAGCATATTCATGACAGGACTCTTTTTGCGCTAATTATGGGCACCACAAATTTAAAGTGACCAGCCAATTTCCACCGAGCTACACATTATCATGCTGTAAAATGTCATTCATATCCTTATCATACAGTACCGTGCATTGCGACACCATGCCGCATCACGCCATACCACACAGTACCATACCGTAAAATACCATATCATACGGTTACGTGGTGGCATGACATGCGATGGAACACGGCGACACAACAGAAACAGAACGACATGATGACATGACGATGAAATATGCTTTAATGGCCAGCGGGCCTGGTGCGAGCGCTCCGCCCCGCGCCACTGCCCGCTTCGTCATCTTCGTAGCATTACCCGGGGCCACCGAGCGATTGTCCCGATCGATTGCTAGAAATCCAATGCATGACGTGACGATGAAAGACACAGGATTGGGACATGAAACGCTGGACACCACAATGAATGCGAAGATGGGCGGAATGCTTGCACCGGAGCATCAAGTCCAATCTTCACCGTTTGTCGAAGGCCAAGGCTCATGGACACGCCGAAGGGCTTGGGCGGGGGTGCTGTCTTCGTTCGAGTGGTCGTGAGGTGGCTTCGTCGTAGGGTCGGTCGGGTCGGCTTTGAGCTCTTCCTGGTCTTCATGTGTTGTGGTCAAGGCTAGGAACGGGGCTGGGGAGAGCGGCTGGTCGGGTCTGAGCACAAAGGGCTGGGGAAAAGCTGGGCGGTGATCTCCACGGGCTCTCAGCCAATGGGCCCGGCGTACGGTTGGCGTCCACGGGGCAAGGCGAGGATGGGGATGAGCCGCACCTCCAACCAAATGTTACGTGGTGGCATGACATGCGATGGAACACGGCGACACAACAGAAACAGAACGACGTGATGACATGACGATGAAATATGCTTTAATGGCCAGCGGGCCTGGCACGAGCGCTCCGCCCCGCGCCACTGCCCGCTTCGTCATCTTCGTAGCAATACGATACCGTATCATTCCATACCACCGCACACCACATCAATAGAATACCATGCTTTCCAATAGCCTTCAAAAGACTGCACCATTATAATAAAGCAGCCTTCTAGCTCCGGTCGAACTTTTTAGACTTGCAAAATATTACTGCAAATTATTTGAGATGTGGTAGTGAAGCTATAGAGTATACATAAATTCCATGTAATAACGCATTAGATAATAAAGACGCTAGCTTTGTTAGAATACCTTAGTGCTATTTTAACGATCTTTTACGTACGGCATGCTAATCCGTGAGGAAAAGCAGCGATGAAGGCGCCTAGATGTGTCGCATTCTACTTACCATCTTTTCAGAAAATGGAAGGCTCTGGTTACGATATTTATACGGAACCAACACACGCCCTGACTGATGGCGTTTTCTGTACGCACATTTTTTGCGAATTTCAATGTGCGAGCCGGGTGACACCTTCATGTCAGAATGAAAATTTAGGATGGGTATACAGGACGGGTTGCAACATGAAAAGCCTTGAGCAGGAACGCTGAAATATTTTTATTCCGTAAATTAAAGGATAACAGCGATGTCAACTGCGAACTTGTAGGAAACGTTTTGAGGTGATTGCTAGAAGGCTGGAGTTGCTAACACTCTTTGATAAAGCGTTGCCCTCTGATATTTTGTAAATTTGGAATCTATTAAAACGTTTGCTGAGTATTTAAGATGACAATACATCTTATTATTATTCTCGAGTCCAGGATTTCCCTGTTAGCAGTGACTGCAGCTAAATTATTCATTTTCCTCTTTAACATTGTACATATTCTATCATGAAAGTCTAGTTCAGCAATATTCTGTTGCCTTAATTTTTTAGGGATTTCATACCAGTTCGCACTGAAAGCATTACTACGAAAATAGAAATTAAAAACGTTATACGTTCTATTTTCCAAGGAGCCGCTGTTGGTCCAAGCTTAAAGAGCGCAATGAAAAACAAGAAACAGTTGTTTCATTCCGCTGTCGAGCTCGCTTTATGACTAGTCCAAGATACGCGTAACTGTGTACCATCTTGCCAGCAACTGTGTCAGCTCTACATAGCGAAAGTAATTATGCAGCATTTTCGCCTTGCATAGTGCCTTCACACACGGAAGAAAACGCCAGGGACCAAGGTATGGAGACGAAAGAGTAATTTAAATTTACAGCGCATAGTCATGACATAAGCGCAGCGTACGCGGAAATGTGCCAGGTTCCTGTTCTTTTACGCGTAGCTATCCCATGCTGCCGACAGAAAGTTCAGCAAGATGTTGACAACGGCCATCTTCATTCTTGCCGTAAATTGGTAGTGAACGCATGGCGACAACGACGTGAATAGCGGCGACAAGGAAATGAACTCTTTTCCCAGCGCTGAGCTCAATTTTAGTTTGCTGCATTTCTCTATGTGAGCAGTTGCCTACGTGAAAGTCCCACGTACATCGAAAACTGCGGTGCTTGTGTTTTTCAGTAGGTGCTGGAGACGGGTTGGAGTCATTTGAGACGACTAGGAGGGGTATGCAAATGCGAAATCATAATGGTCAGGTGGTTTTTAAAAAATTCTGTGCACTTGTCCACTCATAAGATTGTGTTTTGGCTTTTAAATTGTATGAAGGGGAACGTTGTGAGCGTTCATGCTCTGACCGGATGCGATGCGATACATTAAAACTTTGAAAAGCTACTGAGCTTCGTTAGTTATAAGGAAAACATGCGCTCAGAAAACGAAAGCAAAAGCGCTCAGTTTCTTTACTTGTTTCGACAAGAAAGAAATAATTTCTCTTTTAGATTTACAGATTTTTGAATGGCGGCATCCTGCTCATTACCTATATTGCTGAAGAAAATGTACTGAAGGTTTGTGAAGGTCCCAAGGTTATTAATTAATAGGTTTCAAGTAGCTGCTCCTAAATGATCCGGTAATTTTTAGTGTTATCATACCCAGTCGGAAAAAAACTGCAGAAAATTTTTTGTTGTTACGAGAACATTTCTGTGCGATTTTTGACGGGAAAACTATTGTGACAACACAATGTTCTGTAGTAACATCAGAAATTTATGGAGTTAAAGCAGAAAAATGCTACAGAGCTACAGACAATAGAAATATACCAGAAAAACTATGGAACTACAGAAAAGTGCTACATATTCTCCACAAGCTCAAGTTTCAATGGCAATTTGTTTACGAACAAAAATTTTTCGCTGCTCGTAAGATTATACTCTTGCAGTAAATATCTCAGCCCATGTGCCCTTCCGAGCATCCTGTATAGTTTTTTCATATTAACCTTCTTCCTAGTTAGAGATTGCCAATTGGCTTACTATGACTGTCGTGAATACTAGATTTAGTGAAACATAATCTTTAAAATGAAGTTTTTTGCATGGACAAACCGATCATTTTTCTTTATTATACTCGTAACAATATTTCCCAGAATTAACATATGTGTTTTAATAACTAAAAATAAGGTAAGAAACATGAATTTGAACTACACGTTTTTCTTGCAACCTGCCTTTGCAGAGGCGGATGTGTTCTGTAAGAAACGATTTCCACTAAAGGTGGTAACAAGCAAGAGAAAACATAAAAGAAACGCTTTAGTGTAGCAGAAGGAATAATAAGAAACGTACTGTTTGCATATAAAACAGGCTGAGAAGACATCTGTGCCACACTGTCATAAGTTACTTTCATTTTATCTTGCACATACAATTACATACTGCATTTTATTGCAGGTGAAGCTCTGAAGATCGTGAAAAAAAAATAACAGTGAACAATTAATTACCCTCGGATCACAGCAAGCGGCTGCACAGGTGCATACCGACATAAAACTATATCGGTGCTTTTCTTGACAGAAAACAAACATTCAAAAACATGAGTCTCTGTGTATCGTGCGTGTTGACGGCTTTTGGTTCTTCTGAAGAGCCTCGGCAGAGGCTCATTACCATGAGATTATGCATGGCAAATAGATAGCGAGTACGGTCGCCGATTTGCAACATGGAGCAACGAGCATCCCGTAAGCCCCAAGCTTATCTGGCGTCAACACTCACATAGGATTTTAGGGGTGACTTTCCGTCTTTACCATGCCTTCAATATGACTACGCTAATACCCTGCTTGGCTGCTACGCTTCCCTTCCTAGCGCTTACAAACACTAGGCTTTCCAATAAGACCGCTTGCTTATGTACAAACATTAGCGAGACTTTGATGCAAATAATAAGGGGTGAAATAAGACCCCCGCGTCTGGCTTGTGACACAGAAGATTGTTTTTTGTACAAACTTGCTATCACGCTTCAGTTTAAATCTAGGCAAAAAATGGTAAATATGTTTCATGATAACTGAATACTCGAAGGATTTCCTGTGTCTAAAAGCTTAAAGTTGTTTTTTTTAGCTCACATTAAGGATTTCCTGAACGTATTAACAGGTAAACAGTGATCGTTCATAATGCTTCCATACTAGTAAACACTGAATATTTATGAAGGCGCACTAATTGTTGTTTGCCCTGAGGTTACCTTTGAAACAAAAGAAAAATATTGGGATTGAGGTTGACGCCAGAGTATTTTCAAATTTCTTTATTAAGAATTTGGCAGTTCACAATATTTCATAGAAACATCTAAAGAAGTTTGGGAACCTTTCACCCTCAAGGAGAAACCACATAAGTTCAGAATCTAGAGCTTTTTTGATATACGCCTCCAACCTGGAGACTCAATTCTCCAAGCGCTGGAGTTCTCTGTTTTTGTGAACAATCCCTTCTCTTTTCTTTTTTGCACTGCCTTACTTATCCTGGGTAAGTACGACGTCGCTGATTAAGAACAACACCACACAAAAGCATGAAAACTGCTGACAGTAAGTTCCCTGCTGGTTCAATTATCCAATAGAAAGGGTATCGTCCAAAACTTATATTATCAAATACCTGTTCGTGCTGAATCAGCCGCAGAAGTTAAGCTTTGTACTGGCTTATGTGATCCAGATTTGAGGATGGAGCTCGGCGGCTGTTTACTGAAAGCAGGGAAATTTGCCTGGCAACTAAGCAAGCCAAAGTGTTCGCAATTAAAAATAAAAAAAAAATCTCTACTCAGCTAACCGAGAGTTTCGCCGGTGTTGCTTTCTCAACATTCATTTCCACTGTGCCAACTCCACTTTTATTGGAACTACCCTTACGTATTTGCTGGCAATGGCGCCATTTATCAAACTCCGTATTTAACTGAGTTTGCGATATTTGTCACCAATATTTAAAAGTAGTTCAAGAGGAAAGCGTTTGCAGAGATTACTTGCGAAATCAAGTAGCGACAACATAAGCAAAAATAAAGCGGACACCAGTGGACAGAAAAACTAGCTAATGGTTTTAAAGAGTTCTTGTCATTGTCTTGGCAAGGACGGAAAATTTTAAATTGTTGACTACAGGAATGACGATTCCTCTAAATTGCTGATTGTTTTATTTTGTGCTATCTTCCTGATCCTTTTTTATGACCGTCATCACGAGATTTGCGCTCTAGAACCGCATGTATAAATTAGGCGACGCAAGCAGATATGGTTGTGGAACTCTGACTCGCTTAGTGCAGAAATTTTCGAAACGCAGTAACCACTGGAATGGAAACAAAACCCTTTTGCCGCATGTAGGTATCATGGGATTTGTGTAGGTTCTCCTGAAGAAATCAGTGAGGCGCTCACAGTGAAGCCCTCCATAGCATTTGCCGGAGTCCGACTTTGAGTCTGCACATTCGCGACTGTATCCGCGGCTGCCGCAGGGATGGAAGCGGTGGCGTCATTTCGTTTTGCAGCATGAAGCGTCATGACGCGTACCATTCATTTATAACCGCGTGCCAGCCACTGCACTCCAACCGATAGCACATTGTTAACACTTCTCTTGTAGCAAGCGTACCGACGCGATAGTTGAAGGAACCACAGCGCTTTTGGACGAAGACACAGGCCCAAGACACGCATGCAACTGCACTAAATACTACATCACAGCTACATGACACGCATTGCTACCTGTGCAAGAACCGCGGGGAAAACACAGTTTTTCCTTCGTTCAATAAAAAAAAAACAAGCTTCAAACAAACCGTTCTCTAAGCAATCATGTGCTGTCGAATTTCAGAGCGCGCCTCGTTTCTAGCCACCGCCTGCCTATGGCGACACTCGACATCTGCATTTCGGGTCCCAGAGGGGCGGCAGTTGTTCGCGCCAAAGGCGTTGAATACGTCTGCTGAAACCGTAAACGGTGCTGCTTGGGCATCCGTGCCACGATGGCGGGCGCTTATCGCTTGTGGTGGGCGCTGAGTGATTGCTGCGGGAAATAGCGGGCTACAGTGTGCAAAGCAGCCGTGGTTCGTTGGATTGGCATGGTACTGATGCTTCCCTTTTATTGCGAAAGCAATACTACTCTAGGTTTCGAGCCTTCAGCGTAGCGTGGTTGGTAGACACGTCTTCCCCACGTGACGCTGTAACGTCACACCCCACGTGACACTAGGGGTGAGAGCTGTGCTGCGAACTCAAGCTGTCGGCAGGAGCTCCCAACTTGGGTCGCTCGTTTCACATGGGACGGTTATGTCAGAATCAGCCTGCTAGGACCCTGGAATTCACGTTACCCCTATAGGCCACTAAGGCACGTTCGTATGGCTTAGTTAAAGCGGGGCTTTATAAGTGGGCTGAGGAAGAAGAAAAAGAGAAGAAGTAGAACGCTCGGTCACTCTAAACTAATTCCTTCGCTCAATATTTGGTTCAGCAGCTTTGAACCCTGGTAATTTTCGGACACGCATTAGACCTTAGGTGTTAGGCTCTATGCGTGTAGTGGTTAATGTTTAGCTGTCAAGAAAAGAAAAGCGTGCGTGTGTCCGTGAACCTGACCTTTTACCTGCCCAGAATTCTTAACGGACCTGGGCCCACAAACATCACAATTTCGCGATCCGGCCGGGAGTAATTGAAATTATACAATTCCAGGACGAAATCTGTCATCGAAGGGGCAGAGTAACAGAGCCGTGTTCACACATAACGCTACGCTTCCTTCACAGTGGCCCTTGAACGTCTAGCCACGTTAGGCACGCAGCTGATTCTCTTGGGAACTGAACTCAAAGAATGAATCGAAAAGGAAGGCGCAGTGCAGAAGGCTGAATGCACTGCAGAGGGAGGAAAATCGGTTAGCCGCTCAGGGAAATCGAGTAGCAGCTGAAAAAAAACGAGATCCTTGAGTTGAAACTTTAACTTCAAGAAAGAGTTAGAGATAATGCTTCAAAATATTCCCGCCGCGTAGTGGGAGCGACGCAATTCCAGCTTCTCAACCCGCAAAAACTGCTGCCCCTATTCGACGTGCGACGCGATGGCTTGCATGCGTATTTGCAGCGGTTTGAGCGTGTGGCAGAAGCACAGGACTCACCTCAAGATAAATGGGCTATGTTCCTAAGCATGTGCCTAACTAGTAAGGACTTGACTGTGATCGGCAAAAAGTCTGCAGTAGATTCCTTAGATTACCAAAAAGTCAAGAAGGGTCTTCTGCAGCGATTCAAATTCACCAAAGTTATCAAGATAAATCTCTGAAGGCTAGAGTGGAAGATGGCGAGAGAGGGAAGCGGCTAGCTACATGGCTTCCTGGCTTCTTCGAGCACTGTATTGAAATGGCGAGCGTTCCTAAGATATTTGAATGCCTCCGCGGCCACGTGCTCGCTGAGCAGATCCTGCGATGTTGCCATCCGAAACTCGTCGCCTTTTTGAAAGAACAGGAGTGCTGGAAGCGCAGAGCTGTTCTAACTTCGGAAATGTCCCCGGCGAAGAAAAACATTATACCGGGAGTCCCGAACTGCTGAGTAATCCCCAGTTTTGGAGCATGATGTGCAATCGTCCCGGACATCGGGCTTTCGACTGCCGCACGTCCACTAGACACTATATCAAATGCAAATTGGGCGGAAATGTTGGACATATGGCAGAAAACCGCAAGAATTGCCACCCAGATAAAGAACAGAGTTTCGCATGCTTTGTAATCTATGCTCTTCTACTTGCCGATAGTCTTTTCTCGAATACGGCACGGAAAACATCAGACTCTAATAGTAAGGCGCATATCAGTAAAGACACAATTTAGAATTCAACGGAAAGAATTCCAATTGTTGAAGGGCTTGTTGCTGGCAGACGTATCCGCGTTCTTCAAGACATGGACAGTAGTGCCATTGTTATTCGACGGAGTTTGGACCCGAAAACCTATTTGACAGGACACGAAGGAAGGCTGTTTCTTTTCGGTGGTACCTTCACCCAATTACTCGACGCAAGATTTTGAATAAACACGCAATATGTCTCTCGGAGAGTAACAGCACTTTGAATAAAAAAACGCCTTGTACAGCGTCGTGATAAAAAACATCCTAGGTGTCAAGAAACCTTATGAGCCCAACCCAGACTGGGTAAACGTGCGCGCTAGCGAGCACGACACAACACTGCCTACTTCGCAAGAAAAGTCTCCTCGAGAATAATCGCAGCTTTGTGTTACTTCACTGGCTAATGCCAAAGATGACAAGTTATACCCCTTGAGTGTGCCGCCAAACCAATTCTCTGACGTTACAAAACACCAGAGAGCTGAGCAGCAGCGGAAGGACCGACGCTAAATGACTCCTTAAGATCAATAAGGAGTTCAGATTCGTTAAGGTTGACATGTACTGCTTCAGTAGAGAAGGAAAAGTCCTTTGCCGGTATGACTCCATGGTGCCTGTAAGGGTTTCAAACAGATTGTTGTGCCCCAGGTATTCAGGCATCAAATCCTATTAATGGCGCTTGAGAGCAATACGTCAGAATACCAAATAATCAGGGCCACGACTGATCGTGTCTGTGAAGCGTTTTATTGACCTGATATACGCACAGATGTCAGAAGTCTTGTTAGGGTCTCTTCTAGGTACCAAAGAATGGCATCAATAACACCAACTCACGGCCAACAATCACGTCAGAAGGTAAAGCAGAAAACGTACTGCGACAGCAAACAGCCTCCGGCTACTTATCTAGTATCAGGCGCAGCGGAATTAGAGCGCACTTCAGTGGACCTGCAGACATCCGACGATGACTCCACTGAGACAAAGTCTGCTTCGTAGCAATTTATCGAGGGCGTCCCGAGAAAGAGAGAGAGAGAAAAAAGGTACTTTATTTGTTCCCATCAGAGAGTATGGGTGATAGGGGGAGACGCAGCTCCCCATATATTTCCCCCCAAAGCGTCGGCCGGAATCAGTTGGCTTCCGACAGCGGTTTGCGCTTAATCGATGACTTGTTTTTGAGCTAGTTCTTCCTGGCTATGGAGGGAGGATTCCTTTGACTCTCTGTTTCCTTGTAGAAAAGCGAAATGTCATCAAGACAAGAAGGCCGCATTCAGAAATTTGCATTCATTACCTCAAAAAGTACATCGGTGCTAGTTTTATGAGCCGCGTGGGAAGTGTGTAGTGTGGTTTCTGGTGAGTACAGGAATTCCTTACAAGGAGTCGAGAGCTGTGATACCGTCGGGTAAAAAATCCGTAATTACTGAGTTATTGTGAACGAGATTTCGCGTGTGGTACTTAAAGTGTTGCTTTTATTCTTTACACGTCATGTGTTAACCTTTCCTGTGTTCCCCTTTCCATGGCGCCAGGACATTTGCACATAACGGTCTTGAAACTAGCAGAAAGGAAACATTGCGGTGCTAGGAAACTGAACGTGAATTAGGGTGTGTGATGATGGTTATGGTGACTGCGAGTGCGCGGTTGACCAGCAGGAAAAGAAAGGAAGTGCGACTGCGTGCGGAATGAGCCTATGTGCGTGAGTTTGTTCGATACAGGGCAGATGTCTAGAAGCATCTCAGGGTAGTTATTCACCATCCTAGGCCTGGCGTTTAAAGGGCGGCTCTCCAGCACCTTCAGGGCACATGGTCTGGGGTCTTGCACCGCACAGCTCTCCGCCAGCCTATGGCTACTCCAGAAATCAGCTAGCCGAACCACAGCACCTGACCCGCCGAAGTACCTGGCACTGGGACACATGGGCCCGACTCGCTGCACTACATGGTACTCGGAAGCTGGCGTGAACAAGGTCCGCTTCATTCATCGGCCTCCGGCCTCTGAAAACCAGGGCCTAGTTCCTGAAGAGTATGGCGGAAAGTTACTGCTGGCTGGCAGGCCATAGCCTCAACCGGTCTGCAGGGCACCGTTGGGCTCCCCTGCATCAGCGCCTATCCAACAACGAGACCAAGCAACAGTAGAATGTTTTGTACATGCACAATTAGACCTTAGACCGTATACGTGTATTGGTTATGGTTTAGTTGTCAAGAGAAGCGTGCGTGTATCCGTGAGCCTGACCTGTTACCTGCTCAGTGCTCCTGAAAAGACCTGTTTCCACAAACAATATCACAAGATGCTTATTCTCTAATGAATGTTTTCATTCTGGATGGCACCTCTAATTAGCGAGAAGAATAATGAGTTTTCACGGACAATATTTTTCACGCAAGAATTGGAGCGAAGGCCTGAGATCTCCCTATTCAAAATGCTCTCGATACCTTCGCGTCGTCTACACATAGCTGTGGTGTTCTTGAGGCTAGACGACAGCCATGTAAGATTTTCGGCTGAAACTAATTGTTCGGCTGAATTTCCTTCACTTTCACAGACAGCCAAGAGGAAAACGGTGTCTTACCATGCTTAATAGGATTTCGCGCAATAAAATAAGCTTTTTTCTTAGTCTAACCTGGCTTTGAAACACAACATAACCAAGCATAGCAAAGCTTTCGCTTGCATATCAGGGCTTAGCCAAGCTCCAGCGCCGTCATTTTTTCATTCCTCTTCTTTTTGAACTTTCGCTGCCTATTCAAGTGTAGTCACCAGCTTCGAACTATTGCTTTCCTAGCAAAATGTATCATATCTTGACTCTTAGCCAATATCGACTTAATGGCCGGCCTTTTCTGCTTTGATTCACCGCAACCTGATGGCTTAGTAAATCGTGAGAACTTGTATGGATATCATTCCTATGATATTTCAGGCGTCAGCGTCATTTCCTCATACAGCCACCGTAAGAACGCACACAGACACGTGGTGCGTTGGTGTCGTATTCGATACGATCCTCCAGTCAAGCTTACCGAGACCTGATGCCCGTTATGCGGCTGTGCATGGTCGGGAGTTGGATACGACACTAGTCTATGGGCAATTTTATGTCCAGTTGTGCACAGATAAGTCACATTTTCATTCGCATTGCTGTATTTAGAATGCCAGGAGGCCTAAAACTGTGGATAACTTCAACACAAGTTCGTTAGGTCTTAAAAATAAACAAAATGACCAGGATTCTAGTAAAAGGCAGCGGCGTGGCTTGCGCCGAAAGAAAAAAAAAGACCTGAAACAAACCAACAAGACAGCGGGATTTAAGCAGTTTTATATTAGTTTTCTGCCATAACAGGCTCGTGAAAAAAGCGAAGAGTTGATCTGATATGTTCATGAATCTTAAAAGGAACGCCGACGTATTAAAATATAAGTAACCACTGATCTACTGCTCATAAGGACACTTCCGTGTAACAGGTTTATAAATATCATAGTAAGAAATAAAAATGTCATGAATATCACCCCATATTTAGCACACCCATGTTCGGAACAACACAAAAACGGCAGCCGCTTACCTCAGCTAAGCTCGGTTGTGTAAGTGAAAGTTTTGTTACTCTTGGTTATGCTTTGTTGCCAAGCCAGTTAGGCTTATATAGACAACCACATGTTTACATTGTTTAGCGATGCTTATGCGCAGTTTGGCTTTATGTCTACAAATGATGATCTTTAAGGTGTGCAAATGAGTTACATCTTCAAGTGTGACTCCATTATCCTCCAATTACCAATTAGCATGCGTAGTGAGCTACCAGAATATACGAGCCACCAGCCGACGGTAGTATAAAGCCTTGGTTTAAGCAAGCCGTACGAGCTTGCCAGCGTCTCCTAGAAGCCTCATGTCCAACTATCGATGCAAGTATTCAGGGAGGCTGCATTCATATCCCAAAGGCTAAGGCCGAGTTGGTAGTGCCAGATAAATAGTTCATGTCATCCGCTCCCGTGATGTCACACACACAGCCGACTACGTCACCATTCCAACGCCAGATTTTTCCGGGAACGTAACTGTAAGCTTCGTCACATCGTTTTCTATTTATGTTTCGTATCATTTATTGTGTAATTGTCCAGAAACAGATCAGAAACTTACAACTTACATTTGCTACATAAAATTGTGCAGCTTTCCTCTACAGTGCCCAGTGAACAGCTGGGGCACGGTAACTGAACGATCGTTTCAGCCAGCGAGCTCGGCGGAGGTTTTAAATCCTTTCGCGTTGGCGGCTGGCATCCGTCCTCTTTATAAGACCCATATTTGCGCTGTCCGCCCTTCTGGGAGGCTGCGCGATATTGGGCAGTCCAGGAGAAAGCGTACAAAGATGTTCGCATCATCCGTATTGCATGTGGCCGGTCTACGCAATGTTATGCAATCCGGTGGAAGAGTGAAAAAGTCATGACATCACTTTGGACGACGGAGAAAAACTGATTTCAGGAGAAGCTTTTGTTTTACCTATTTGCTATTGTGTGAAGAGGGCGGTATAACTGCCTATTCAAGCGCCATCGCAATGTTTTTCCTGGTCGCAGTACTTGGAGCCTTTTGGAGTCCCCATGTTAGACTCGCCCCGCAGAGCGCACGAGGCGGCCATAAAGAACGTGAATTCCAACTTGTCCTTAACTTGTCTGGAGCTAGGTGGGCAGACCTCATGGTCGAATAGACACAAATAGCGTCCATAGTGCAGTCAGAAAGTTTTTGCATAGTAAATCGTTGTGGGTATCCTGTACATATTTCTCGTTACAAAGCGCGTGCCACGGATTTCTCTCAAGTTTCTGTTCTCTCTTAAGAAAGGTTTCTCTCAAGAAAGAAGACAACGGGAAAAGAAGCTCTGTGTAAATTGTATACGATTACATAATATTCACTGGCATCTTTTGCGCTTCTGCATCAGTAAATGTGAAGAGCTAGTAACGTATTGGAAACAAATCACGAAGGACTTGTCTGATCTTCCCTCTGAAGGGTTGCTGGTTTTTAAGGTTCAAACATGGAAATTGTAGGATTCATGGATTCGTCCGAAGTGTGCAGAGGCCCATTTGACTGATTAGAATAGGGTTCGGATACTCATTTTTCCCAATGGACAGCTGTCGACCTGAAATGTGCTGCTGTCAGTATGCTAAAAACAAACGCCCTAGAGCCCGTAATGTTTCGACCACAACTGAGGCGGAAGAGGTGACCATCGCGGTAGCTCTAACACAACAACAGGTCAAAATTATAGTTACAGGCTCGAAATCAGCGATTAGAAACTTTGACGCGGGCCGCATTTCGGCCATAGCAGCAAGAGTGTTGGCCAGTGGTCCACCACCGGCAGAGCAGGTCGCGCTCATTTGGACACCGGCGCACCAGAGGTTGAGGGGGAACGAGAAAGCGGACTTACTGGCCCGAGGATTAGCTACATTCCGGGATCCCAGTGACGACTTATGCGCAACCCCGTACCCCTTGCGCGATGAGGAGCCCCTGAGGTTCGACGATGACCTTAACACCTACTAAGATATCCTAAATCATTACAAATTAGGCAGATCAGTACTACCAAAAGCGTGTAAGCAACTCACCAAAAGCGAGGAGGTTATGTGGCGTAAGCTACACACTGGAGTATTCCCGAACCCCCAGCTTTACAGCAAGTGGCACCCGGAAATGTTTAGCACCAGGTGCAAACGTTGCGATGGCATAGCGGACATGATCCATATGATATGGACGTGTCCTAGATTTGGAGAACCTGACAGAACAGATGGGTCCTGGAAGGCACTACTTCTCAAGCAGGACGAAAAAGGGCAACGAGAAGTCATCCGTCTTGCTCTGGCCGCTGCTCAGATCCAAGGTATCCAGGTCGACGGCTGAGGGGGAGGACATGGTTGGGCCAGAGCTTCGCCTCGGATCCTCACCAACCTTTTGACGGGTGCAATAAATGTTATTTCTCTCTCCCTCTCATGCGAGTACTACAAAGGGATGCTTTTTGCAGTCAAGACAACCCTCGAGATACGTTTGATGCAAAGATGATTGCTAAAGCATTGTTCGATCTTTTTCATCTTTCGCTTAAATCTAGCGGGGCCGAATAGTGCGCGTTATTGATCATCCTATTTCGTTGTTTTGCTTTTTGTACCGGCTCAAGCAAGCATAGAAATACATCGCATTCTGATAAACTCGGGGAGCCGACATAGCGCGTGACTGCTAGCGCACTTTTAAAAGAAGTGAAATGTACTAGAAGAAATAACTGACTAGAAGGCTTATTCATTATCCAAAGTTTGCATCCGTACATATCCGATGTTTGTATGTTATTTTTCATCCTCATTTGTTTGAAGTGTAAACTTTCAGGGAAAATACGTTTGCGAGCTCTCGCACGCCATGCCGAGTTCCGAAGATGAGCAAACTTTGCCGCGCTTTCTGCGCGTGTGATATCGCAGAAAATGTACTAGTAGTGCTGAAAATGGACCGGTATGGAGAGAGCACTGCTACGTTCGTGACAAACTGCTGTTAAGCAGGTTCACTCCGAAACTCTAGCTATCGTCTGTCACCGGAAATGCACAGCGAGCATGTCTCCGCTTCAACAGTTTTTTTTATATAACGTTGTTTTTTTCCTCAGGGCATAATGGAATATCTAAAAATGGTAAAAGCCGCCGTGCCATGTATTCGTGTTAGCGCGTTGAGGACGGTACTTGCGTACACGGAGCGAAACAGCAGACAGCTTTAGCAAACTGTGCATCGCGTTATGGCGTACGTTTCCGGAGTACCGTGATACCGCCCGCCGTCAGTGCACATGAGCTCGACTGGTACCGATGCGTCTAAGCTAGCCTTGAGGGCACCAGATGGCACTAGCGAACTGCCATTTAAGCGAACGACCACCGCGACGGGTCTAATAAGTGTGGGCGCACTGTCGCTTTTGTTAATCCGGTAACACAAAACGTAACACTGTACACGGTGTGTTAAATGTGTCTAATGTACTCCAGACAGCCGATGGCCTACGACACCTTTGCTAACGCACAATGACGACCTACCTGGATTAACTGTGGGCGATGCATTTGCTGGCACTGAAAGCGCTTCGGCCCATATTTCAAAACCGATTGCCCCATGTGTGAAATCGTTCGTTGCTCAGGCAGAGCTTACACCGGCGATAACCACGTCTCCTGCGGGCAGCAACTTTTGCTTCCCAAAACAACTACACGAGCATTTCGGAAATTTCTCCCAACTTACTGTAATAACACTAAAGACAATCATAATATTTATCCCTTTCATAAGAATTAGCGTACACACATTGTGGACAAATGCTACACTGAACAGCTTGACAGAGCAACGACCACGTTTTCCATCAGCAGCAAAGATGGTGCTGATGGTTTATTGCGAAAGCACTAGATTCGTGTAAAACCAGAAGGTGTGTGCGAAACCTCAACTTCTGCCCTTCTCTGAGAACAAAGTCCTACCTGAGTGGATTCAAGCCCATAAATTTTTCTTCTAAGGATAGTACAAAACCTCTGTACCTACTGCCACAGGGGTTCACCCGGCGTGTTTAACTTAGTCACTTGCGTTCGACATTGCATGACGTTGACTTCAGCATTGTTCTGTGTGCAATAGATCTGAACCACCTCGATCTCATTACCCTCTTGAATGTAATGCCCTGAGCGGCGTTGTTCTGTGTGCAATAGATCTGAACCACCTCGATCTCATTACCCTCTTGAATGTAATGCCCTGAGCGGTCCCAGTAACTTTGCAGTGCGCTATCGCAAGTCTTGAGTAGAAAGTGGAATGAATCGTGGTATGCCTCTATGCATACTTCGTATTCCGTCAAGCTAGATAAAATACTCTGCGATTTGTACCCCTTCAAAATACCAAACCTTGGCTAAGAATGAGTGGTGCGCCTCGAACGAGATGGTTCATATCATTTGGGAGCAATCGCTTGGTAAACGTGTCGTAATTGCTAGAGTCCATAGAGTGAACTGGTACTTACCATGTTGGCAATTCTAACAGAGCGAAAACTTTGATTAGTGAGCCGTACATCAGGCTTAATCCCTGCAACACCTTTAATTTCACGAATATTCTATTTTGTGTTCTAATAAGATTAAGCATCTTTACATTGTCAGGCATAGAGCTTACCGGTACTCTGGTCTTGCTAAAAGTTCTTTTTCGCACATTCAAACAAAAGGGGAGATCCGCTGAAGCATGTTTTTTGGCTCTAATGATTGCAACGCGAGGCTCCGATGCCTTCAGAACCTTCAGAATATGAAACCTAAGTGCAACTGTTGTGTGCAGCGCCCTTTATACCGATTTGAAAAAGTTTTAGATTTTCAAATATTGTTCCCATTCGACGCACCGTATTCGCACACGCTTTGTCCTGACATATCCAGACGGGAAAACGCTTCCTGATGACACATAGTATAGAAAGCAGCACGCACACAAAGGTGCTGAAATTTCGCCGTCAGTCTGTTTCCCAACCTCTCAAATACGGATTTAAGGTGAATTCCTGCCGATTGCCTGCATTCCTGCTAAGCACGAATTTGAGTCGAATGCGTTTCATTGCTTCCATCACGCAAGAGGAACATCAAGGAAGACCTCTTTCCTCTCTCAGCGTGCAACAATTTTCACGACTATACTATCGGCTTCGATCTGTGACGTCCCCTGGGCGGGCAAACGCGAGAGATTGCTTCGGAGGCCGCCTTCTAATTTTGAGAGAGTAATAAACAGGAGAGACGCGCAGGCTTCCGGATCGCATGCAGCGAGATTTGCGCACTTCCCGCAAGAGGAAGAGTGTGGTTCGGTAAGTTCACTATATAGAAGTAGAAGCTCAGTACGCCTATTTAGAGTTCAGATTTATAGCCAGTTCAGACACAGAATAAAGAAAAACAAGACTAACTTTCATGACTGTTCGACAGCTTCACTTTCATCCATCAATTCGACGAGGTTTTGAATAGATCTAAAACTATGCGTAACAACAGAAGTAAATCAAGTTCTGCGCAGGAAGAAGCGTGCACAGCTCCTTCGGACGAAATGCCATCGCCTTCGTCGACAAGGCTGCCATAGCCCAAATTGAGAACAATGGGGCGAGAGGAAGTGAGAATGGCGGGGGGGGGGGTGATTTCTTATCTAAATTGTCATGAAACCATATTTTGCGCCACGTAATAAATGTTATGCTTTAGGCTTCCTACTTAGTATTATTCACTTAGCCAAATTGAAGTCAATTTTCCCATTAATGATTTCTACCGATTAGAGAAGCTCCATTCACGAGCGCAGGTATCCGCTGAAAAATAAGACAGTGAGCCTTGCTTTCGCTCATAGCGAACCGAAAGAAAGGATTAAATAACATTTACGTGGAATGAACAGTCGGTGTTAAATCGTCTTTACGTCCAAAGACAAAGCTTCAGCGTCCCAATAATTTTTCAATGTTTGCTTGCGTACATGCACTCCTATAAAAGCTGATGTCAATCGGTACACCGTCACACGCAACGTTGTCTATTCCGCAAAATTAAATAATCAAGTTAACGTTTAAACGGAGGATAATGGCTATATTAAAAAAAATAATTGTATTCAAAGGTGTCTTAAGAGCTCGTCTACTAGGAGAGAAAGCGAGTCGTGTGACATAAAAGTGGTAAACAAGGTTTCATTCGTACTTTAAGACGTTGTCGCCATCCCATGGCCGTCTCCGCTATCTGCTTACATATTATTCCGGAGAAAGACCATCAGATTACCACAGCGTCTGCAAACGAACCCGTTTTGTGCGCGTGTGCATTCGCGGAGTGCGTTTACTTTAGTATTTTAAGGTTGTGTTTTGTTCAACGTTAATCAAAAAGGTGGAAACAATACAGACAAGCACGTGTGAATTGTACGCCGAGCGAAATACTCCATAACATGTTCTCGCGGCCATAAGGCTCTATATGTACAATTAAAGGCGACGTGAGCATACTCACGTTTCCTCTAGATTGGGATCTTGAAATCTAGTTTACCACCTCGCAATAAAAATTCTGATGTGCAATATATACAGTCGGTTGCACGTGAAATTTAAAGCTGAACGAAGAAATCAAGATGACAAAGCACACCAAAAACGGCCTCAACAAGGCTGCTCATATATCTAACGCTTCAGTAGTTCTTCCTCGTTCGTGTTTTTTTGCGGTTGTTTCAATTTTGGGGATTAACAATCTCTGCTATTAAATACCATTGACTAAAGGTATAAGCGTTTCCTGTAAACATTTAAAAGTCGTATATCTGTTTTAGCTGCTCGCATCAAGGAACAATTTTTCAGCAGAGACCAGCTCAACGTAATTTGCTACATTAGCATACGAAAAAAAAAGCAATCTTTGATGCGCCGTTAAATGTATGCAAACGTGTGCAGCCAGTAGTTTCAGAATTCACATTGTTCCATGATATATGAAGAAATATGGGCAGCGTTTGCTTTCGGCCTAGTGGACTTCTAGCTTTGAAGCCATAAGCGAAGGGGAATGGCGAAAAGCGAACTCTGTGGGTGCAAATCGTACGCGGCGAGAACTGGGACGATCGGGAGGGGTTGCAGTGACACAGTTGCCGATGACGTCGGATTCAAGGTGGGCAGGTTAGAGATAATTAACAGATATCGTGTCCTCTCGGACTTTGATGCGCAGCTGAAAGGGCTTAGGAGCACGCCGGAGCGCTTGGAACGGACCATCATATGGTGGCCGTAAGGGTGGACGTAGTACAGCCTCGTGGCAAACAAAGAAGTGAGTGCCCGGCTGAATGTCGGTATGGGACGTGGCTGCGACGAGCTAGGTTACTGACGCTGCCATGGTGGTACGACAGTGCTCATAGCGCTACATATCGCTAGAGTGGAAGAAGGAGGGGGGGGGGGGGGGTGGGGAGGTTGTGGCTTGCCATCGTAATCCCGCCGTAAAAGAGACGACAGCCTCAGCACGCCTGCCAAGCACGCGCAGTCCGTTCATCGTGATCCCAAGACTGCATGCCAGAGGTTCGCTGTTCTGCTCCCGCCTGGCTCAGCGGGTCTTGTCAAATATATTTCTGAAGACGCGACTACGAGGGTGTCTGTGGTTCATTTCTATAAACTCATAGTTATAGATCTTTACTCCATAGGGGTAGCCCCGTCTATGCCTTCATTATTTTATATAATATATATTCAAGAAGTCATTTTTGTACCTATACTAACCCACATAGAGATATACATAGACGATACCATATAAGGGTACTATAGAATCGAGAAAATAGTTCCAATTTTTGTCTAAAACTGCACCCTTTATTTCTCAAGAGAATGAATCTGTAATAATGAAGAATTTCCTCTGTCGTTATAATATTGAAGTCAAACAGAACTGTTGTTCGCTTGTGGACGTGCGAAAGGAACTTGAGGTGCTTAATATATATCTGCTGACATTCATTGTTGAATGTTAACTGCACGTAGCTGTTATCGCTGGAAAGCCGTAACTTGTCTTGCGTTTGTCAGGGCACAACACTGTCCAATATCGAAGGCACAGGCAGAAATCTTGAGCTATGTGCATACGTATTACGTTAAAGACGTGAAGGAGCACTCGAAGTCATTGTTTGCCGAACTATAACAGCAGCACGTACATTGCGTGCTTTGCTTCGCACATGCAAAGTAAATAACACGCCTGTTTTCGTATCACTGCGACTGCCAGCAGACAATAAGCAGTGTATTATTCAGGACAATTGCTGCACACTGCACTCGCTCAACCTAGTTTTCGTGAAAAAAAAAACAGCAAAGCCACCGCTCGGGTTTTCTATTTCGCTTTAGCATTGTGACGTGGTTTACCCCTTGCAAGCCAACTTACTGTCAGGGGCGTGCAAATGACCCATTTGTAGCTTCTCGAACTTTACCAAGGCTATCCTTTCTCATCCAATCATTACCATGTCACAAACTGACTGACTGACACTATTTTCTGCAGCTTCAGCTAGCGAACCTTAGCACACCACAAGATTTGTGAAGAGGAATTTGGGCGTGATAATTTCTAGGGCTGCCATAATGAAATTTCAGCAAAGCTCTGTATCATTCGCGAAAATCGCGAATATATAACGCAACAAATTATATTGTTCTGCAGTGCTGGGTAGATATTTATGACTTCTACCAGGAGTGGTGATGAAATATATTGATGGAAGGTAATATTGTCATCCGATGATACGAGGTGGCAACCGCGGTGGCAACCGCGTTTACCCTCATACATACCAGCTTGTTGAGGTCACACAGGAGTTGGGCATCATGACTAGACGGGAAATTCTTTTTTCAAGTAAAACCTATTTATCTTCCAATCGGCTGATACTGCATGAAGTGGTTCTAGAACAACGGAAAAGTTCAATGAAGGATGGAAAGCACGACTGCCCTTCAACTTAAAGTTCAGTGCTATATTTCCTCCTGGTTACTATATCTAAGCAAATTGTATACCAACCTAAATAAACTTTCAGAAAAACCGGCACATATCTGAAGGAGAATGTTCAGATTACCACGTCTATCAGTATTTCTCTCATTTCATATGCTTGTCTTGGACAGGAGAGCCGAGTTCAGTGCAGCGTTTATTCCTGGCACGCTCTGGGCCCGCATAGGACCCACACTCCCACGCATCTGGCGTACGGCGCACATATACCGGAAATTGCGCTTCGGAGCAAAGCCCTCGTCGAAGTAGGTCACGTCTTATGCGGCGTTGACGAGTGCCTCACCATCGCGATAACAGGGAGTTATTGTTTCTGCTACACGGCATGCGTCGCAGCCTCTTTGCCATGTGGCCGCTCACGCTTCCTGGTAAATGTTTTCTCAAAGCACCCGCGCCTTGATACGCGCCTTTTATAGCCTCACAGTTTTCTTCGAAGTGATTTCAGTACCCATCTCTGTGTCGCTTTTGGTCGCTCTTCTCCGTGTGCGGCGTCTCTCTACTGGTACATAGACTGATACAACAGCAAACGAAAACTTTACCAAGACTGCTATGATTTTATTCCTTCAGGTACAATCAATCTGACCTTCATAAGAGAGAAACATGCATGATTAACGCTGCAGTGACAGGGTCCAGGAAAGAGAAGATCATAACTAAACAAGTCGTTTGTTTTGTTTATGGGCTTTAACTTCCTAAAAGCGACTAACGGCCTCAGAAATTTCGACCACCGGGGGTTCTTTACCTTACACTGATCAAGGCTGCCGTAGGCGGGACTCGATCCCGCATCCTTGGGCACAATAGTTGGGTGCCCTAACCATTGTACCATCACGGCGGGCAAGAGGAGGCGTTAGGCATGGGCAGCGAGATGAGCTAAATGTGCAAAGCGATAACAGCATTGAGGAAATTGATGGCAGCAGAGTTGCGGGAGAAGCAGTGAATGGAGATTTGGTCGCAACAAGCAATATTGTGATGTTAAGGAAAAAAAAAGTAAATTATGAAGGCGCGTCTCTGCTGATTAAAACTAGCCAAGTTCAAAACAAAAGCACGTTACCCGTTACAAACGGCGATGCCAGTTAGACGAGCGTGATAAGTGAAAGCATGAAGTCATTGTCCTCAAAAAAAGGGCAATTGCCCACTGTGCAGGTCCAGTCGCCCTCTCTGAATATGTGTCGTTTCAACAAACCTCTCCCTGCATAGCCACTTTGGAGGATTCACTGAGGTGTCGATTGCAAGATGAGCTGCATATTTTAATTTTTGAGCTGTTTCTCCTAGTGAAACCAGTGAAGCGCTGACAGTGAAGCACTCCATGACATTTCCTGGAGCACGATGTGGCGTTGTGCACATGCGCGACGGTACAGTGCATTCGCAGGTGAGCAGTCTTGTGCTCTTCGCATGCACGTGCAATAGTATCTGCCCGGGCAATAGTAATTGCACTGGTGGCGCCATCTCGTTTTTCAGACAGCAGTTGCATATTTCATGTTTTAAGGAAGTCTTCGTCATTACAGAACGCAGTGATTCTACACGGCTACATGATTGTTTTAAAAGACAAACTCTTGAGGTATTAATGACCTGTGGTTCGTCGTGATGAACCTTGTGCGCAAATGTATTGAGCGCTTTGTGCCAAATATTTACAAGAATTCTCCGAACCGAAATCCTTGGATTAGTAGAGAGACATTGGATTTGGAGCGTAAGCTAAAACGCATGAATAAATGAGCAATATCAGTCATCCCTTTAATAGTCCCCGTCACATAATAGATTTCACAAGAATTAAGACAGCAAATGTAACTTGAAGAGAAAAGATATTTTGGTACAAAACTTCCATCATTCAATACAACATCACCTTAATAGTTTTGGATATTGATAACTCCGAGTTCTTGCTCTACTGACATTTTTTGATCCAAAAATATGTCTTGGACAATAATGCAGCATGCCTTACGTTTAACAAATACGTTAAAGTAATTTTGACTGAAAATAATGGTTATCTTCCGGAATTCAGTCTCTCTCTGTCACCTATCCCTGAAGTTTGCGTGTGTGTGCATGCGTGTGCGTCTATGTATAGAAAATAATAGCTGAACAAGCATGCACTGTTGCTAATCGTGAATAACACTACCACGTTCCCCTGTCTTTACATGCCGTTCAAGTAAGCGCTACAAAATCATTATTACGCACAGGTCCAGCAGGCACCAATTTCATATTGAAATTTTTTTAGAAATGTGGGGTATAATGATACATGGGGCGAAATAAGGCGCGTTTCGCCTAACGTTAGCTAGCGTAAAATATTCTAGACTAAGCAGGTTTGTTAAACAAAGAAATGTTATCACTAAGTGTCCTTAAAGTGAGTATTCGAAACTCCTGGGAAACATGCAAACCCCATTAGCCACGAAAGAGTCTGCTGCAGCTTTCATGAGTGGTGGTGCCGCCAGCAACATGAAAAATTATGATTGTTCCTTTTTTGGAGCCGTACGGAAACGAGTGACAAGGTAGGTGTACGTGTTCTTACCGCGTCTTGTAGGCTAGCTCTGGAAATATTGTAGCGCCCTAGGTTGGAGGGGCGGGGGGGAGGGGGGCAGTTTTCACGACGATAACATTGAATAAGAGCCCGTGGAAGGGGCAAAGTGCAACATTTGATCACTCAGTCAGAAGAAGTAAATAGCATACAGTCTGTAATATTGCATAATGCATGATGGAGAATGTGGGCGAGCTGATAAATAGTGCCATGTGTGACGTGTGATTATCATAACTAATGAATTCTAAAAAGTCGTGCGCCATTGGTGATCTACATTTTGATGAAAGGGTCATTACCAAGCACAGCTATACAGCATTCTTAAATTCAACGAGAAACCATGTTACAGTCAGACAAGCTTTCAAAAGTTCGAGCTTTTCCTTATATCGAAAAAGCAAAGCAATGCGGAGACAAGAATTGATGTAACCTCATCATATGAGGCGAAGCTAGTTACAAAAAATTCTGCCAGGTTTCAGGTCATGTCGTAATACAAAATAGCAATGATTTGAAAGAGAATGCTGTTGGTGGCAGTGTTCTGCGCCATGACTGGAAAGGAACAAATGTGGCTGGGAGTTTCTTGTATAGCCTAACAATTCAATGCATGATTTTCAACCAGTGGACTCACGAAGACTTGGTATTCTCCAATGAATGGCATTTAAGGAGTTCCGATTGCAAGAATGTACTTATATTTCTATGCGACAAGATGTCTTGTTCTGATCCTTTTTTTCACGTTTTTCCTCGGTGTTCGGCGCAAGATGAGACAGCCAAAGTTAATTCATAAATCATTCATATTTGCAGGACATTTCTGCTTTGTTCACCACGCAGGTAACATGTCATGGAAAGCCATCTTTTTTCAGGCTTGCAATAAGAATGAAATGACAGCATATTTGTGGAAATTTTTGCTGTCTCATATATAATTTTAATGTAGTTTTATTTGTATTACAGGTAGGCCGGGAATGGATGAAATTCACACACCCCTTTCGACGTACAAGACGCTTGCTTGCATTGAAAATCTAGCTCACAAGTGCCGCTGTGTGACAAAAAATGTAGAGCGAATTATAACGACAACTGCAAGTTCTCTCGAGTGGCGAAGCGCTTTAACAAAGATAAGTTTTTAAAGTGGTGCTGTCTGGGAGGTTTTACCTCAAAGAAATATGTTTTTGTTAGTGTGTGTATGTGTATGCGTCCGCGTGTGTGTGAGCATGTGTGCGGGCATGTGCGCTTGCGTGTGTGTGTGTCAGGCACAGAGCAATGGTTTACATCTGACTGCCTCTGAAAACAATTTGAGCATAAAACAAAGGTAACGATCTCCGACGAGGGAAGAAACAGGAGCATCAAAGCCTTTCTTCCTTCCCCTTTTCCAGTGGTGAACTTAAGTCTGCTTAGGTACAGTAACGCGAAAGCATTTCTTACTGCTGCTTATTCTGGTTCTGTGTGTTCGTTTGTTTATGCATTTGCCTTTCTGACACGCGCTTTTAGCTACAACTAAATCGTAACTTGAGCTTCGAGGCTCATTTCCGGCTTAATGCCGCAAGCCACTGCTCTGCTGTGGCGTTTTGTGTCAATCGGGTAGACGGTGCAACCCACCTGTGTAAAGAGAAATTCATTGTTTTTTTTTTCGTTTTCAATTTTGCATTCGGAGATTTTAAAACGCTATTGTGGCCCGCCATAAGCTATGGTCTGAGAGAGTTTCGCTTATTTTTTTCACATATCTTTTTTTTTACTCTCACTGGTGTCCCTCAGCACCCTCCAGCGTCATTACAACAGACAAGAGGAGTTCCGAGCGCGTTCGACGGCTGTCAGCGTATCTTGCCACTCTGCATTTATTAGGGGACTTTCGTGACGTTCATAATGTAACTAGTTCATGTAAATGTTGCACTTTCCGGGCGTTATAAATATAGTGTTTAAGAAAGCATCATCAGCGAGGCGTAGTCGTTGATGAGCTCGCCGAAGAAGCGGAAGAATGGCGGGTGTATTCCTGGAGGTGACAAGATTGCCTTTCTTAAGGGCCCGTTCGTGCGTGTACATTTTTAACTGACACTTCCTGTCTATGCCACTCATGATCCAAGAAAAGCTTTCGTCTTGACAAACTCAGCTGAAGGGCGAACAGCGCGAAAGAGAAACCAGGAGCAGAACGACAGGATGAGAGCTGACTTACAGCTTATATTTTGTTTAATGAAAACAGCAAAATGTATGGAAAATGTGGGCATCCTATCAACAAATGGATGAACCAGAAGAACTTGTTGCTACAGAGAATCAAGGTATGCTACCTCACTATCATGAAGTAGAATAGTTGGCTTCCTGACGCAAAACTGTGTTTTTTGTTCTCATGTGGCAGACTTAAATAATCTCGCATGATAAGCGATCGTGCGCTTTTAGATTTCACAGGTGAAGTAAAAAAGGGCCAATGTCATATCTTTTTACCACATTTTTAGGATTGCGTGATAGGCGGTGTACATAAGAGATAACGGCAAACTACTTTCTTTCCTGCTCTTTTTCTGGAGAAGGCACCAAAGCGGAAGCATTAAGCTTTTTGGCATCTTATTACAGCCCAATATCAAGACGTCGCCCATTTATCCTGATTCCCTCCTTAGTCCCTGAGTACTTTAATTCTTTTATTAAAACTGTTGATGCTCACATGGTTACATGATTTTGATAATGCAGAGAACAAGGATGAGACCCCTATATTCCTGTTTTTACTTTTTCGAAATATGCAATTTATAATTTACCTACTCTACATTGTATCACCAGCTCGCCTGTGTGTCTATAGTGTTAATCATAGCTGGTATGGTGGAATGTCTCGTGTGTGTGTTTCGTACTAGCTTTATAGTGAAAGCTCTACCTTCTGGCTGGACTCCCGACTTCGCCGGATGTCGGCGAACGATCTTGAGGAAGTGTCGAGGCCTCATCTAGTCGTCTTGTCTTAAGCCTGCAAGTGTAGATACGAATAAATTATTTACGACGCGCCTGCTGGGCTTTTCAATAAAGATATTTTCTTTACGAGGCCTCACCTCTGTTAGAGCTGCTTGGTGGGGCGATAAAACCTTCAAGGTCTCGAAAGGTCCATTTACGACTAAGGCGCCTTGGTGGTGATTATCTAGTACACATGTACTGCTTTTGCACTAAAAATGAAACACCATCGGTGCGGATCGGTTACTGATAGGGCGTGTGCAAACAATAGTACTCAGGTTCAGTAGCCGAGCGTTTCAGCCACTGATCTACCGAGATGTATGCGTTGGTTTTATTCAAGTTTAAGCAAAATAAACTTCCGCCATATATATTTTCACCTCTGTTCGCTTTTACTCAAAATAAGTTGCCTAAACCAGTGTCCCGCAGCAAGTGTAGGCTTCTATGCAAACCCGAGCAGCACAAAACTGGTGGGAAAATGGGCAAATTGTGTATTGAAGTAAGTCGCCAGAATCAGCGCAATCAGAACTAATTTATATAAGCAGACAAAAAAAGGCAGAATAGTTTATTGCTAAGGTCGATGGATCACTGCCTTGTCGGGGCGGAGGGGCTTGCGAAACTCGATGAAGTCGTGAGCTCTGCTGTGTAGGGCCACCCAAGATAGACAGGTTACGGCAGAGAGTTCTGACAAAATGTGATTCACTGGAGAAGGTAATGGCAACCCACTCCAGTATTTCCTGTCAAGAAAACCTTATGGCCAGTCACAATACCATTAATGATATGGCGCCGGACCGGAAAGCGTGGCGTGATATGGTCTATAGGGTCACGAAGAGTCGGACACGATTGAACGACTGAACTGAACTGAACTGAAGGTCGATATATAGTGGGTCCTGAAGTCAACAAATAACCAGCCTCGTGCTTCCATCGCTCTCTTTCCAAGCCAATATCATCCTAAAAATGCTAAGCGCCGTATGCCGCACAACGCTCTTTTTCTAAGTCATTCATACCACGCACGACCATCCAATGAGACTGCTCGCCATCTCATATCGATACCGAATCTGACGCTACAATTGTGCGGAAGCTGATTCGCACTTCCATTATTATCTGACAGAACGTAATGGTTGCTCTGTCACCGCATTATTTTTACCATTTTATGCTTTCCTTCCCTCTTTCATGAAGTTGCGAATGTGCGAGTGTGGTGATTCATTGCTTAGAGGTTTTTCGTTTTAGCACATTAGTTTTACTGATTGTTTTCGTCATTGTATTCTTTTTAAGACTTAATTTTCTACTGATGTGTTATGTTGTTGCGAGTGTTTTGTATGTTTTCCCCTCCCCTCTTATGTAACAGACTAGAAAGAAGGCCTTTAACGGTACTTTGAATAAATAAATGAATATCAAAATGCGCGTGCATGATACGAGATTCTTGCACTGTTGACTGAGTCATACATATATTCTTTTGTTTAGAAAAACCGAAGCCCAGTTCTTATCAGCACGTTTCAGGAAACAAAATTACGTCTGTGTATGATAGGTGGCAGCCTCACTCCTAACGAAATTGATTTCTCTCCTCTGAGCCTTGCAGGCAGCCAAGCCTAGCTTAGAAAAAGCATGCTTCAGTCGTCATGATTCCTGCTGCAGGTATGAAAAAAAGTCGGCTTGAGAACCAAGACTTCCTTGCATCATGTACTAATATAAGAGTGCCAGACTAATTTACATTATTATCATCCACTCCAGCAGAAGCAATGTGTCAAATATTACAACTGGAAGATGTTGTCCTCTCCCCCATCTATCAAAATAGCATTGCTCAGTTGGAAGTTAAGGCGAAGGGAAGCTTGTAGAGTTCCTTGTCTTCTCCACCTTCTTGAGTCCGGTAGCCCCCCACTACGCTGGCTTGCTCAGAAAACTAACTTTCTTTTGATGAGTAACCGTCGGTTACCTAACCTTTCCTTTATGTGCCATGTCCGCAAAAACACCGATATCCCCATAGGTAGCAGGAACAAAAAGCCCTAAATAACTTCCTATGTAATTAAAAGCTTCTTTGAATTTTGCATGAAACAAATATTTTCTTCTATACAGATGTGTTGCTAAGAACGTATTGTATACCTCCCACCGAAATTGGCTGCCTTTGCCATTTGCCATTTGCTTGCGCAGGCCGCTGGTAGTACCTAAATATGCGCTGGTTTTGTTTGTAACCAATAGAGCCGTTTTGTACATTTGTCCCCTGCTTTTTATTTTTCACACAAACTAGAAATGCTAATGAGCATTACTGCTCTAGCAAAGCAGTAGCAACAAGAGTACAGCCGGAAACACTTATTTCGAGCAAACTTGCTGTTAGGAAGGTACAAAACATGATTGTCCACAACAAAAATAGTTGTGGCGTCAGCTCTGACACCCATCAGAAGCAATGTTTTTTGGCTACTCCCCCATTACGCACTACGCCACTAAGGGCATTTAAGGGGCGAATAAATATTTATGACCGTGATGATAATTGATCATTCCTGCTGGCAATATGTTATGTAAAAAAGATTATTCGAGCTTATGTTCTTGGGACACACGGACCATAAATAGAGTAATCTAAACACAATGTGCCTTTAAGCGCAACGAAATGACTGAGAGCGCTATTAGGTCTACTGCTGAACCATAACAAATAAATAAATGTTATATGTAGGAGAAGAATGCAAATAACTCCAGCGATAGCTCTTTATTTCAAAGTGGATAAATTTATACACTAAAATTCACATTAAAACAATCTCAAGCAGAAAGTAAGATTTATTTTTCGGAAACATTGTTCTCTTTTGCCTGTAGAAGGTGAGCTTTCAAAGAACTATTGGGCATTAAATTTCTGTTGTGATAATTTTCTGTATACCTTGTCGATAGCGCGGCATAGAGAACATCATCTGTCGAGTTTGGTTACTGGTGCTTCCCGTGGAGCAAAGAAAAAGCTGTCTATGCATCTTAGAAGCACTGATGGTCGTTGATGCATGACAGCCTTTTTCTTCTCAATGGACAGGCGTTTTATCTACCTGCGCCATACTTTTACTCGTCTCATTATCTCTACCCCCTTGCCAGCATTCCTGGTATTGGAGAAAACTATTCTCTTGCGTTTTTAAGCGTGATTTTACTCTGAAGTCGGTAACTAAATGTGCTTTGTGCGTCGTCGCTTTGCACGCAATCTCTAAGCTGCGGCCACTTCGGTTTTTAGGGAAACCTTGGAGAAACCTTTCTCCTCTAGTACTCTCCATTTTTACATCGATGTAATGCAATGCTATATCGTCCTCATAACCAAAGCTTCCATTAGATATAGTATAGTACAGTAATATTCAAAAGGAGCATAGAAAAAGCAAGGAAGGGAGCAAAAAAAAAACAGAAAACAAGGAAAAACAATACTGTCATCTGCTAGGGCGGGGGGGGGGGGGGGGGGGAGTGTTTTATTTTAAGTCGTTTAAGATTAATCTTCCAGCCGTCTTTTAAACATAAGTGAACAGGACCGTCAAGCCTCCAGCTTTCCCAACAGCAACTGGAAATACAAACCTCGAGCAGTGGCCAACATATTGAGTAGTGTTTGCAAGCGACCACTCCATGTTAATATTGTCTTTTTAATCATCAAAAATTATTTGCAACACAAAGATGAGAGAAGAATATCAATAAGACTAGAAATACATCAACTGAATGTTAATATTTGTTGCAAGGCAGCGAGCATGCCGTTAAACAATAAAACAACAAGAACTGAAAGAAGTTTCTATTTTTTATGTTATTATTTTATGGTAGCCCATCGGTTATGTTCAATTGGCTTTTCTTCTCCTATACATTGTGTTCGAAAAAAAAAAGAAAGTATAGGAAACGCACATTAAAGATAAGAGCGTATAAAGGTTATATTCAAAAATATAAACGATAACTTTATGGTAATCTCATTCTTCGTTACGCACTTTCGCATTATTTTCTTCAACCGTCCGCTCTAGTTGGCACCGTTATGCGCACTCGTTCGCACATTCCTTCAATCATCCGCTCTCATTGTCGACGCACCGCTTACTGCTGTTGGTAGTCCCGTGCTCGCACTCTTCCGCACCAAAACATGAACGCTGTATTCGCTGCGCTCTAGGCCCATTCAAAAAGAAAACACCGCAACCAAACTAAAGCAAATACGGACGGAACGTCGCCAGCCACCGTGGCGCCGACTCGTGGGATAAACGCTACAGTCTGGGCTTTTCAGTTTACATGTTCGCGGATGCAATCACGGGACGCTTACATGTGGTTCAAGGTTCATACCGCCTCCGCAAGACGCTAAAAATTGTTGTTGAGGCAGAAGTTGTTTCTTCTTATCATCGACAGTGGCTCACTATATAAAAAACGTATTGCCCTCTTAAGGTAACATAATAGCATTGATTAATATCACCGTGGCGACCAAGAACCAACTGAATTCAAGAACTGCAGACAGAAACGCATCGTTAAAGATATTACTATATTTTTTTGACGAGCTATTTTCTGCCGCACTATATGTTCGAGTCATTGTTAGGAAGCAAAAAGAGATTGTAATTTCAATAGTTTCATTTTCACATTCACTAAGGGGCGTATGTCCCACCCAAGTATAGAAGCTCATACGACTATCGATCGGCGGCCGTCTGCGGGGGAGGGGGGGGGGATGGCCTGACCGGCTGCTTTCATGAGTGTCGCTGACCGCTAAGTCCCCTGAGCTGGATGCATTTGCCACGTGTCGTAGGCGTCAGGGCGAGGTTCCTGGACAAGTTTCCACCTTAGCAAGAAAGAGCAGCTGGTGGCACCGCATCGCCATGATGACTCCTGGGAATAGCGGCTAATAAAGCAACCTCTCTAAAGGGCCCCACTGAAGTTACTTGGCTCTGCATGTCATTCACATGGTAATTGTCTCTCGAGCTTTAGTTGCTTAGCGCAGGTGTGAGAAAAATGCGAATAAAATATCCTTCAAGGAAACTTCACGCGTTGACTTCGCTTTTCTTCTTTTATTCTTCCCACTCCCTTCACCGAACTTCTCCCAGAGCAGTTGCTTTTAGTGGAGTGCATAAGCAGAACTTATTTTAATGGAACTGAATCAGTCAAATTCTAACAGGAAATTCGATTCAATTCCAAATGCCTGAGATTGTAGTCCCTACTTTCTCGTTACCTTTTCTTCTGAAAAAAATCAATGTTCTTCTCATGAATGGCGGTAATAGATAGAGTATTGATTAAGTAACAGCAACAAGTACTCTAAAAATGTATAGCAACGAAATTTCGAGGCCCATTGTTAAAAGAGAATGAGAGGAATAATGATGCACCCTAGTAAAAAGGATGTTCGTTAATGTGAACCATGTCACGACTTCCTGTCCAGTAGCGAAAGATAAATTGCAATCAATGCAGGCAGAAGAAGCTTTGTAGTTTCTAAATGGCGAAAGAGCAGCGCGAAATAGACGAAGACGATGGAAAAAGTAAACACAGAACGGGCGCTGTCCTGTGTTTGTTTGTTCCTTCACCCTCGTTTGTATCGCGCTGCTCTTTCGCCACTACGCCAATAACCAAGTAGCCAAGGCAAAAGTCGCGATCCTTGTATTGTGTATGCGAATATACACGCACCATTAAAATGCAGAAATCTGAATATAAATATTGTCACGTACACGGTGACTAAGGATGCCAATGATAGAAAGGGGTAGCCCAGACACAACAACACAGCAGCACAGACGCAAACGTGCAAGCGACACTTTGTCGTCCTCTTCAACTTCGTCCTCCTTTCACACCTCAGTCATGCGCCACCTGGCAACGCTAGGTGGCATTACCCCCTCCTTCCGAAAAAAATGAGAAGGGCCGGTAAAAATGGTGTGAAAAGCAAGAGAGTGGTCACAGCGGGTGGCCATACGCTATCGGTGGTAGTACGGCTTCAGTCGCACAATGTGCACAATGTCCGAGCTGTGCTTTCGACGTTTTGGTTGTGTGGCACCGTCTGGGATAACTTCATAACTGATGTCACTCACATGGCGCAACACTTTGTATGGCCCGAAATAGCGGGAAAGGAGTTTCTCTGACAAGCCTGGACGGCGAACTGGTGTCCATACCCAGACTTGGTCTCCAGGCTTGTAGTCAACCTGGCGGTGCCGGAGGTTGTAACGGTGCGCGTCAGTGGTCTGCTGCTGCCCAATGTGCACACGGGCGAGCTGGCGGGCTTCCTCAGCGCGGATGGCATATTGCTGGGCATCTGATAGCTGGTCATCATCTGGGCACGGGAGCATGGAATCGAGCATGCTCTGAACTTCGCGTCCGTAAACAAGTCGAAATGGTGTGAAGCGCGTTGTCTCTTGTAAGGCTGTATTATACGCAAATATGACGTACGGCAGCACCTCGTCCCAGGTCTTGTGCTGCACATCGACGTACATTGCCAACATGTCCGCAATCGTCTTATTCAATCTTTCTGTAAGGCCATTGCTTTGTGGATGGTACGCTGTGGTCTTGCGATGGGTCGTGCAACTCAGCTCAAATATGCGGTCGATCAGCTGTGAAGTGAAAGCTGTCCCTCTGTCGGTAATGACGTAGGAAGGGGCGCCATGCCGCAAGACTATGTTGTGCATGAAAAACTCTGCTACTTCGGAAGCTGTGGCGTGAGGGATTGCCTTTGTCTCAGCGTATCGAGTCAGGTAGTCAGTAGCGACTACTATCCATTTGTTTCCGGCCTGCGACAACGGGAAAGGGCCAAGGAGATCCATTCCAATTTGATCGAACGGAATGCGGGGTACTTTAACGGGCTTCAGAAATCCGGCAGGCTTCTGGGGCGGTGTTTTACGGCGCTGGCATTCGCGACAGCTTCGTACATAGCGTTTCACAGCTGCGGAGAGTCCTGGCCAGTAATACATGTTGCGCACTCGAGCAAGAGTCCGTGAGCAACCCAAATGACCAGACGTTGGTTCATCATGGCAAGCAAGGAGAATATCCTCACGGAGCTCGTATGACACTACCAGAAGGTAAGTTCTGTCTTGGCCCTGGGAGTTTCTTTTATACAAGACGCCTTGCCGTATGCAGAAGGAACCAAGGTGCCGAGATAGGTGTCGAGGCAGGGTCGTATCACGCCCTTCCAGATAATCGATGAGTGGAAGGATGTCTGGATCAGCTCTTTGTCGATCCCTGAGCTCAGATGCGCTGAGGGCTCCTAGAAAACCGCTATCGTCATCGGCTGTAGTATCGCCAGTGTCAACGGGTGCTCGTGACAGCGTGTCGGCGTCTTCGTATTTGCGGCCGGACTTGTAAACAATGGTTATGTCAAACTCCTGAATTCGTAAACTCCAGCGTGCAAGTCGTCCAGATTGGTCTCGCAGATTTGCCAGCCAGCACAAACAATGATGGTCGGTGACGACTTGAAATGGCCGGCCGTAAAGATAGGAGCGAAACTTCATAGCAGCCCATACGACCGCCAAGAATTCCTTTTCTGAGGTGGAATAGTTCATTTCGGCACGAGAGAGAGTGCGGCTAGCGTAGGCTATTACTCGCTCAAACCCGTCTTGATGCTGAACAAGGACCGCGCCAAGACCGATACTACTGGCGTCAGTGTGCACCTCAGTGTCAGCCGCTTCATCGAAGTGCGCCAGAACAGGGGATGTTTGAAGGCGCTCACGAAGCAAAGAGAAGGCCATCTGCTGGTCAGAGTTCCACACAAAGGAGGTGTCCTTCCTTGTAAGGCGCGTCAGAGGTTCTGCGATCTGAGAAAAGTCCGCGATGAAACGCCGATAATATGCGCACAGGCCGAGGAAGCGCTGAACAGCCTTCTTATTAGCTGGAACGGGAAATCGTGCGGCGGCAGCAGTCTTATCGGGATCCGGGCGCACCCCATCAGAGCTTACAACATGGCCGAGGAACTTGAGTTCTGTATACCCGAAGTGGCATTTCTGGGGCTTCAGCGTGAGATCAGCAGAACGGAGGGCTTCCAGGACAGCTCGAAGGCGTTCGAGGTGTTGATCAAATGTTTCGGAAAAAACAACTACGTCGTCCAAGTACACAAGACAGATCTGCCACTTGAGGCCAGTGAGGACGGTGTCCATCATCCTTTGGAATGTAGTTGGGGCAGAGCACAATCCAAATGGGAGTACTTTGAATTCATATAGGCCATCTGGAGTGACAAATGCGGTTTTTTCTCGGTCTCTTTCGTCTACTTCGGTTTGCCAATAGCCGCTTTTTAAATCAATAGATGAAAAATACTTCGCACGTCGCAATTTGTCCAGTGAGTCATCGATGCGCGGCAACGGGTCTACATCTTTCTTTGTCATATTATTCAGTTTCCGATAGTCGACGCAAAATCGAAGAGTGCCGTCTTTCTTTTTGACCAGGACTACTGGTGAAGACCACGGACTTTGTGAAGGCTGCACAACACCATCATCCAGCATCTCCTGAACCTGCGTCTGGATCACTTCTCGTTCTTTGGCAGACACACGATAAGGCTGCTGTCGTATTGGGCGAGCGTCGTCATAAGTAGTGATGCGATGTTGTGTGATGGGCGTTTGACGAACCTTCGAGGAAGAATCAAAGCAGTGCTTGAAGTCTAGCAGTAGTTGCTCTAAGGCCCGCCGTTTCTTCTTTGACAAGTGACAGTTAATGTCGATGTTGTCAAGAGATGGCTCGTTAGTTTCTACTGCCGTGGATGCAAAACAGACCGGATCGTGCGCAACATGATCAGCAAAAGCGATAGCAGTCCCCGGGAACAAGTGTCGGTGCTCATTAGAAAAATTTGTGACAAGGAGTGCAGCCCGGCCGTTGTGAAACGACAATAAACTTCGGGGAGCGCAAATGCCATGAGCACGCAGGAGTGTATGGTTCGCCTCCGCTACAGCATCACCGGTACGGAAATCGTCACAGGTAACTTCCACAAGAGCACTGCTTCGCGGCGGCAGCGAGACGCTCTCAGCGGAAACACGAAGTGCGGTATTGCAAGGACTGCTACTATCTTGTTCGGTAGATTGTCCCATCGAAAACGTGACGAGTCTATTTCGCAGGTCGATAACTGCTCCGTACTCCCGCAGAAAGTCAATGCCGAGGATAAGGTCACGGGAGCAGTCACTTAAAACAACGCAACTAACGACGAACGTATGTCCGTTAATCTGAATGCGAGCCGTGCACATCCCCTTTGGAGTAACTATATGACCACCGGCGGTTCTAAGGTACACACTTGGCCAAGCAGTGAGCACCTTCCTCAAAACAGTCGCCATGCGACCACTCAAAATTGAATAATCGGCACCGGTGTCCACTAATGCATTGACCGTAGTGCGACCGCCTAAAATAACCTGAATGTCCAGAGAAACGCTTTTTGCTTCCCTAGGTGACGGTACCAGCAGCTCGCGGTCGGATCGAAGCGGCGACGACGGGAGGCCTTCAACGCAGCGACTACCAGCGGCCTCGCCCCCGAAGGTCGCTGTTTTCAGTTTTCCCGATGAGGGCTAGACGAGCGGCCTTGGTCCTCTCGTGAGGAACCGTGGGTGAACGAGGAGGAGCGCCTTGGCGAAGGGGAGCGGGGCTGACACTGCGAATGAGATGAACGCTGCTCCGCCAGGTACTCCTCAATAACTCGGGGTCGTTGACCAAACCGGGGAGGAGGCGAGTCGATGCGGAAGCCGTGGATCCGAGGCGTCGATACGGACAATCCCGGTAAAGATGTCCTGGTTCACCGCAGTGGAAGCAAAGCGGACGGCGGTCAGGCGTGCGCCAAATGCCGGCTTTGCGTCGGGGCAGCGGACGATTGTCGAAGTTGTGCACTGGCTGCACCGAGGGCAGCGGAACTGTAGGTGACGCGAGAATGGGCGGTGGTGAAGGGGGAGCCTGACTCTGCAGAACTTCCGCATATGTGGGACGATTGTCGGTCCCCGACAGCAACGTCGGGCTCGGAACTACAGGCGAAAGAGGGTTCTTGAGTGCCTGCCGCACCTCCTCCCGCACTATAGCAGAAACGGAAGTTGGCGATTGCTGCAGAGAGCTCTAGAACTTGCTTAGTTCTTCGCGCACGACGCTGCGAATCAGTTCGCGCAATGCATCGGGATGCCGCTCTGAAGATCCAAATGATTCCGCGATTGTGTTTGTATGAAAAGGTCGGTCATAAGCCACGGCACGTTGGTGTAGCACCTTTTTCATTGTGGTGGCCTCCGCAAGGAATCCGTTTACAGTCGACGGTGGGTTTCGCACAAGGTCTGCGAACAGCTGCTCTTTCAAACCCTGCATCAAGTGCCTGACCTTTTTGTCCTCGGACATGGCGGGATCGGCTCGCCTGAAGAGGCCCGTCATGTCCTCGAAGTACGCTTGGACACTCTCATTCGGCCTTTGGATGCGAGAGTGAATGGCACGTTCTGCATGCTCGCGACGATCTGCGCTAGTGTAAGCCTCGAGCAGTTGACGATGGAATTCCCGCCACGAAGTTAATACTTGCTCTCGGTTCTCGAACCAGATACGGGCGCCGTCCTCAAGGCTGAAGTAGACGTTCCTTAGTTTGGCAGCATCGTCCCACTGGTTGAAAGCAGCGACACGTTCAAACTGAAGGAACCAGTCCTCCACATCCTCAAAGAGGTCCCCATGGAATGCCTTCGGTACCCGAGGGGCCTGCAAGGTGTAGTTACAGGCCGGTGCGACGCCCGTTACCTGCTGAGCAGGAGCACTAGATGTCATGGCGGCGGGTGATGGCTGAAACTCCAGAGGCAGTCCCTGGAGCCGTCGACTGGAACGATGCACGGGGGTGTCGAATGGTACAGGGCTGGCGCGACGCCTTGTAGATGGAGATTCTTGCATAGGCGATCGTTTCACCCAGCACCTCCACCAGAATGTCACGTACAGGGTGACTAAGGATGCCAATGATAGAAAGGGGTACCCCAGACACAACAACACAGCAGCACAGACGCAAACGTGCAAGCGACACTTTGTCGTCCTCTTCAACTTCGTCCTCCTTTCACACCTCAGTCATGCGCCACCTGGCAACGCTAGGTGGCAATATGACTTCGTCGCACATACACTTATTTATGCCTACTGCTAACCTCACAGAACTTTTTATTTGAATTCCGATAAATGTCCTTAATTTAAACCGATGTAACATGGAGCATAGCAAAAACGCTCAGGTTACCTACTAGTCAATGCATCGGACCTTGATATTCTGTCCTTTCTGGAGATTGTTCTTTGATAGACAAAGCAAATTGCCTATTGTGGCCCTATCATGAAAATTAAGCCTGCTGTATATATTGTTATATTATGATCAATATGCAAATAGACTGTATATACCCGCCAGTATAGAGTGAAAGATTTGTGAGAGGCCGGCTATATATATTAACGATGTAGACTCCAAACTAATATTCGTTAGCTCTGTTTCGCTTATATTCACCAAGACACTTGCGTACTCCTGCTGGAAGGAAGCATTAGAACGCCTGTGTTGAGACCTTTACTTACCATTCCCTGTAAGCTGCCCTTCACACCTGCTGATTGTTTGTTTTCGGGGGAGAGTGCAATCCGAGTATTATCCACGATGGAAAGCGAACGAACTCAGAGCCTTGCCTCAAGATTAGCACTAAACAGCCTCAAAAATTCATAAGTGAAGCAGCTGCATCTGATCACCGCTAGTCGCAGCAGTTAGGTCAGTTAAAGCGTACAAAGTGGTCACATTCTAGACCGAGCAATGTGGCTGGTTTAGAAACTATTGGAGGTTGAGGTTCAGCGTAACTCTGAACAGGGAAAAAAAAGCTGTGTGGCACCCTCTGGCGGGATTCGAATCCACATTGGCGCGTACAGGTCAACTCCACTTGCCTCAGTTTCAGACCACTCGACTATCGCCGTTTATTTTATTTTCGTTTCCAATGATATGTAGTAAATTCACTAGAGCATGTGAAGAAACGACAATTAGACAAGTCAGCTTTGGAACTAGAAGCGAGAAGTTTCAACAGAGTCAAGTAATCTAATAGGCTGATCCGTTCGTGCGGCACTGACATAGGTCCAGAAAGCTCCCGCTGATATGTTATATCTTCACTGACATTTTATTGCGCACAGCGAACACTTATATTGTTCTTATAGCATTTGCCAAATAACGCTGTGCGCCATCCCACTCACCATGAACGAATCAGTGCATTTATCATAATTTTCATCCTTTGCACTGTTACTGCAGTGCGCATTGCTGCTTTATCAACTTCGGCAACGCTATAACATGTTCCCTATTTATGTTCTGTTTATATTACGCTATCGTGTATTTTTGCGTGTTCCACATTTATATTATTTAACAGTTACAGTTTTCATCCGCTGTTGTTTGCACTTAATTATTTTTGTTTTGTATACTTGTAACAGGAGGTCCCCTGTGCAGCCATTGGCTTTGGGACCTCCTCCTGTACTTACCAATATTTGTATTCATTCGTTGCATTGAATCAATAAATTCTGATTCTGATTCTGATTGCTACCCCAGTGCAGGGTAGCAAACCGGTTGCTTTTACTGGATAACCTCCCTGCCTTTCCTCCTCATCATCCTCCTGCTCCCTTGTTGTACAAACGTCGATACAAGCAATAGTTCGAATCTTTGTCTGTCGAAAGATCTCAGTAGAACAATATTTTTATGCGTCGTTCGCAATTATTTGTGTGGTGCAACACGTGCAGGCCTTTGTTAGGCCATCCCAGAGGCCGTGGTTGTGAATAATATAATGGTGAAAATGGTAGCGTATGCCACGAACGCCTTTTCCAGCTCTAGCTCCAACAGGGCGATTTCGCTTCACAAATCTTCACTGCATCGAGTACAGTTATCGCAACCGGGCTGTTGCTAATATTTTTGCAGCCCTTCATTCTAAAGCACAGATTGTAACCCTCAATGCTCTATGTCTCCTTTTAAAACCTCCTAAGCATAATCTACTTATATTTTATGATTACCATTTATTCATACCGATTGGGTGGTAGGCTACTACCGTCTTAACCTGGTTCCATATAGGCTCCAGTCATAAGTGGAACTTTAAAAAAAAAGTTCAGCTTATATGTGAAACTAATTAAAAATTTTCCACTTATAACCAGAACTTACGTGGAACCTCATTAAAATTCTTCTAGTAGTTGTCTCACCTAGCCATGACTTCTAGGTATCCGAAACAAGTCAGCATTGAAGAAACGAAGCCATTGCGGTCGGTTTCTCCGAACATTACACTGCTAGCCTCTTGTGCATTGTAAATCATGATATATTTTTGTATGTCCGCGGTGTACGATAAACGGAAGAGCAAGTGACTAAATACACGTTCCAACTCAAGATCGAGCACCCACCCGGTTTGAAATCTACCCTTTACGATACTCTATCAAGCGCTTGATCCAACCTGTCATACCGATTATGACAAGTATTTCAGTGCATGTGTATACGATTGATCCAACCTGCACCTCATTTAAAGAAATTGGACAATAGTATGAATGAGTTAACCAAGGGTACTTTTGCAAGTAGTCTTCTACCATCGTTTTTTTCGGCAGCCGTTGATAAGCTGTACTTCGAGTAGCGGCGCGCAGACGGGACCACAAACATTTGCCGCTTTGCCCATCTGCATATCTGCGTTAGGAGGGCGCCACAATTCAATGTACCTACGAAATTGAAACAAGCATGATAACGTCTTTCCTCCTTCATCAAAAACATTGTTCGTCTAGAAGTTAACATTGTTAACGAAGCCAATTGCACTCTTGGTTACTATTGTCGAAACCTCCTCAATTAAAGCAATGACGTACCTCAAGTTCGTTCGATCTAAGCTAGAATACGCATGCTCAATCTGGGACCCTCATTAAACTAACCTATGTACCATCCTCGAATCAGTTCAAAATCGCGCAGCCAGTTTTTTTTGCAGACTACTCCTATCTCCCCAGCGTAACTGCTAAAAAATATCAGGCTCACCTTACTAATCTTGATTTGAGACGCTGCATCTTTAGGCTTTGCCTCTTTCATAAATTTTATCACACACCACTTGATGTTTCATTGATTACACCAGTTCATCGCTTCTCAAGCCGCACTAGCCATCCCAAAGTCGCCTTCTCTCCTTCAGCGCACACTACAGCTCATCTTCGCTCGTTCTTTGTTAAGACTGCTCAGGATTGGGACAATCTGCCAGCCGAGTTCGTGCACCACTCCAATCCATTTCAATTCAAGGCAGCCATCAAATCTATTTTAAATGAAATATCAGCCCATCCCTCATGTTATACCCCATTCCTAGGGCATTTGATGTATTGATAATAACTAAATAAATAAATTACCTGCAGAAAGTACACTCATAGCTAATTCTCTACATGTGGAGCCGTCAAACGAAACAAATTGTGCAGCTTTTTCATCCTAAAATGACAGCATTACAATATGAGTACAGAACAATTCACCACTGTTACTCTTTTCTGCATCAACTTTTAGTGATTATTTTCAACCGAAAAAAGTTAAACTTCGAATATTTTGCATAGATATCATTTAAAAAAAACAGCACCTAAAGCACAGGTGCACCGTTCTTAACTATGCATATTTGTTTATTTATATATTTATTTTACAGGTACTGCCAACCTTATGCAAAGTATTAGGCAGGAATGTGTGGCCATGGCCATACTGAATGTGTACATATGACAAGAAATGCACGTCATGATAACAGATGGTCGGCAAAGACAAAATTTGCAGTGGCATGATCGTCAAGCACGGACGTTGATTGGAGGCTGAAATGACTGGATTACTTGCCCATATGGTATTCATTTCGACCTGTATTAGACAATATGCAACCTGCTCGGAGGTGTCACAGAACCATTGTCACATCATTCTGTCACCAACTTGCATCGCTGTTTGTTGCCCCTTTGGCTATGCGCAGTATATTGATGATGGGGGTCTAGACGGGCCTCATGGTTAGATTTTTGAAAAGCATTTTTCAGCCACATCACTGGCTGCATGCCTCGTCTTGCAGCAAACGTATTAATCCTTTCTCGTCATTTAGTTGGCATCAAAATACTTCTATTGAATCTGCTGCTTAGCTTTAAAATTAGTGCTGATGATGTTAAGAATCGGCCATAGGAAGCAAGACGTTATTTCGAATAGTGTGCCGTTGCCACGGAACGCGCCCATTTAGAGACTGGCTCGTGCAGTCGCACATCATCACCGTTGTTAATCCGTACTGAATGAAAACCCGCAATTCGACTATATAAGTGGTTGTTTTCCGCTACCTGCACACACAAGCGCTGGCCAGATCAACATTGTGAAATGGCAATGGCTCATGCGTGTGAGCCGCTCTTTCTATGCTGCTCTTTCTGTGAGCGTAAGCTCTTTCTAGTTTCTGTTTTAAGTCCGCGTGTGCCGGAAATGAATGTACGTACACTATGGCGAGAAGGCAATAAAGTAGCTATCACGTGTAGCATAGTAACAGCGAGTGCACAGCGCGTCAACTGGTAACGATACCTTCTATTCCTTGCTTATTTGACTGTATATCGGCAATTGAAGTGGGACCAACCGTAGGACCACCATTTTGATAAATTTTTGGACTCCCGTTTCACGCAGAATATTCAACACGGTGTCAAATGATTCGAAGCCGTCTCAAAAATTGCAAGGAAATCTTATGTCTATGTGAGGGTTGAACCGATAACAATTCTTGGTTGCAACCGTGAATACCCATTGCAGCCGAACTGTTTGTGACGTAGATTCCTGATGGTGTCAGAGAATTAGCCTCATTAAAGAATTAACCTGATAGGCATATGTTTTTTTTATTTACGTTCTCATTGCCGCAGCATAAAGGGAGATAAGAAAGAAAAATAATGTCGTGGATATAGCGATTGTTTGTATTTCGCAATATTAGTAACCAATCCATATAGTAGATGGCGCTTTTTGCGTATTCAATAGATAAATTCAGGGATACAGTCGACATTAGAAATAAATCAGAAAGCCGTAGGACAATTAGCACTGGGAACCCACGGCAAAACCACAAATGAGGTGGTACAGGGAGATATAGGCTGGGCATCTTTTGAAGTAGGGGAAGCTCAGAGCAAAATATTATATGAGGAACGCCTGAGGAAATTGGGCTGCAACAGGTGAAAAACACAGAAGGTAAAATTGGATAAATTCGATGAAAAAGACACTTAGTGTGGAACTATACCGAAAGTGGAAAAGGCAGATCAAGAAGGAAGCCTTATTTGATAACTCAAGAGGCAGTGCCCTACTTCTTGAAGTTAGATCAGGGTGCCTTAGAACACGCAGCTACTAAAAGAACTTTAACAATGAAGATTACACATGTGCAGTATGTGGTAAATACACAGGAACAATCAACCATATTATACTCGAATGTAATGGTATCCATACGGTAGTCGATGCAGGAGCAGTCACACTTCCTGCAGCTCTGGGTTTAGAGATACCAGTGGCCGGGTTAATCAACCTGCTGTGGAAGCTAGCAAAAATGATTGGAAGATTGGCTGGTTAAAAGCAGAAAAGTCACATAATTTTCGTCATGTAGAGACAAAAATAAAATAAATAGAATGATGGTATAGCTAACCAATCTAAAACAATAATTAAGTTATAAGTGGAAAAAATGAGCATGATAGCAACTGCTACCACCCCGGTTCAGAGTGGATGCTCCTATATTCTATCCATCCATCCATGCATCCATCCATAGATAGTTGACAGTTGACAGCCGTGTGGTGCGGACGCGTGTTCCGTCGCTCTTCCGATTGCACGTGGCTACCGGAAACGGACAGATTGGCGACAGCGGGAGCTTCCGAAAGCGTCAAATAGATGAGTCCTTTCTTTTATTAACTTTATTTCGTTTTCAGCTAGTTAGGTTAGGGGCAGCCTAAAGAATAGATTTTAGCTCTTTGTCCTAGTGGCCTGGTTTTCGTGCCGGCAGCAAGGTTTTTTTGGCGTTCATTCTTTAACTATTTTCTTAGCTTTTTAGATAATTATTCTTTTTTCTAGGCTATTGGCATTCGTAGAATTTTTTAACGCGTGTTTGCTAGTCGTTTTTTGTGTTTTTCCTTTGCAGTCTGTATAATCTGAGAATACGTAGTAGAGATAGTTCAGTTGATATACGCTTAAGATGTGCAATCAAAAGAAGGTCAAGTGTACTCAGTGTGAGGCGCAGATTAATCTCAAGGAAACGCGTTTTGACTCGGTAGAGGAAGCGGAAGGCAATGACGTTTTGTGCCGGTGTTGCGTGCTGAGTGCGCTCTTAGATAGATTTGAACTATAAAAGAACGGTTTAATGTCTCGTGTGGAAGCCTTAGAAAATGAATTAGGTTTATTAAGGGCAGAAAATCAGAAACTGCTGGGAGAGCTTCCTCAAATGGAAACAAAATGGCCGACATTGTCCTTGGATGCAACGAGGACAAATATTCGAGTGCGGGCCAGGTGGCTGGGACAAGCACTGGCATGGAAAGCATAAGCAAAGTAGGTCAAGCGGAGCCGAACCGACAGAGTTATTCAGAAGTAGCTACTAAGAAGTCGGGAAAAACAGAAGTAAGGAAGAATGAAAATCCCAGAGAGGACACAGATAATCGAAAGCAGGAGCCAGCAGTTGGGAGGGAGATAGAGAATGCCCAGGTGCTCATCGCTGGGGATTCCAACATGAGCAGGTGAAGTCGAGATATCATGAAACTGGTAAAGGGTGATAATCGAGTGTTAGTTGGAGCCTACCCAGTGATGAAAATGACAGCAGTGCTGAAAGAGAGCAAACCTAGACTGGAAAATTTCTGCAGAGCGCATTATGGTGACAGTAGCCGCGGGGCTGAACGATGTCCTAAATTATGACGCTGCAGGAGGAGTGGAAAGTTTAACTCAGGGCGTTGATGATATCAGGGCGATAGCATAAGCACAGATAGTTGTATGCACGTACTGGAGGTGCTAGGAAAGAGTGGAAAGCTTTAAAAGGACGTGGTGACAGTTAATCAGGACATAAAAAAATTAAGCCTCGAGAAGCGTTTAGAAGTGGTTGAGGTAAACAGGGAGGTGCATAAAGCAGGTTTTGGTGCGGCTTTTCAGCGAGATGGCATTTATTTTACCAGAAGGGTGAGAGCAGAGATCGGCTGGCGCCAAGCAGGCAGGGTTGTAGCTTTTTTAGGGGGTTCGCGAAGACTCCGTGCACAGAGGTAGTTTGAAGTGAAGCAGAATAATGCGTAGTAAAGAGGGCTGAACCCAACAAAATGGCAAAGAGGAGGTCGAGAAAGAAAAGTACAAAAAAGAGGTTTAACACCAGTATTAGCTGCATAAACATGCAAGGAGGTATAAAAAGAGCGAAATGCCAGGAGGAAGAACAACAGTTGAAGGACGACGAAATAGATGTGTACGCTCTATGCGAGACTCATCTCGGGGATCTAGAAGATACGCCGTTTATAGAAGGCTACGTATGGGAAGGGTGCAACAGAACTAGAACGGAGAAAAATGGAGAAGGAGTAGGTAAGTTGATACACCAAGGAACAAATTAGCAAAGAATAAAATTATCTTGAAAAGAACATACCTGGGTATCAGGAACAATTGCCGGCATAAGGACACGGTTAGGGGTAATTAATTTAGGAACAGGACACCAATGCTGGCAGGGAAACAAGGATCTCATTGAATGTCTCAGTGACGATATAAGCCAGTTTAGAAACGGGGCCGATATTATTCTACTGGGCGACAAGAATTGCCACATCGACGATCAGCATGGATAGACGGATTGTAACGGGAAGATAATGCTAAATTTCTGTGAGCGACACGACCTAGTTATTTTAAATAAAGAAACAAAATGTAATGGACAAATCACGTGGGAATTCCGGAACAGACAGACGACCATTGACTACTGTGTAATGTCGCAGGGAATTTATAGCAATGTTACAAAAATGGAAATAGCTGATGAAGGGAAGTGTAGTCTGGGAAGTGATAATAAACGTATTACTCTGCAGATGGGGCCCTTAATGAATAGAGAAACGGAACGTAGGCAAAAAGTCAACGCAAAATTAAACGATGATAAAATAGCGAAGATAGCAGCAGACATGGAGGAAGCAATAGAGAAAAGCCCCATGGAAGACTTGGATTATGAGCAAGCAGAACTAGTCATAAGGAGAAAAATTAAGAAGGTTAAAGTAGCAAACCACTGGAATGGAAAGAGGAATCCACGGAGCTGGTGGAATAAGGAAATCAGGAAAGCCATTGAACAACGACGGGCAGCTTCAAGGGAATACCGAGCGGCAAACAAAGCACTGGTATCTAAGGAGAAAATAGACCAAAAATGGGAATCATATCGACAAAAGAAACTGGATGTACTGGCTCTCATCCAAAGTAAAATAAAGCAGTCCATCGATAACTGGAAGTAAAACAAAGCACTACAACGATGCCACAAGAGGCGGACCAAGAAAATTTTGGAACCATATAAGCTGGCTAGGCAAAGGAATCAAAGAAAGCAGGACCGGGTTCTAGATAACGAGGGAAATTGTTTGAAGGGAGACAACGCAGTGAACTACATTACATCAGTTATAGCCGAGTCATTTAAGAGCGACGATGGGGTAATCTCCGCAAATCAGGAAGCAACACAAGATGGAAGACTACAAATCAGCTTAGAACTATATATCCAATCTATACTGGAAAAGGCAGAAAAATATTCCTAAAAGAACATCTACAGGAATAAATGAAATTCTGATCACGCTGATTAATGAACTTAGTCCAAAAAATAAGGAAACGATGTTAAACGTTTTCGAAACAGTCATAGCAAATAAGCGAATTCCGCACAACTGGCGGCAGAGTAAAATGAATTTCATTTATAAAGGGCAAGGAGATAAGATCCACATAAAATCCTACAGGCCGATTACCATGAAATCTGTTATATGCAGGTTGGAGATGCAAGCGGTGAAGTTAAACATGCAACCATCGGTAGGAAGTAGGAGGATACTCGGAGAACTTCAGAACGGCTTTAGAAATGGTAGGCACTTATATGATAGCCTGTTCGTGCTTACCCAATGCATCGAAATATGTAGAGTGGAAAATAAACCTTTGTATTTGGCCTGCATGGACACAAATAAGGCGTACGACAACGTAAACAGGGAACTCCTGTGCAACATATTAAAATAAGAAGATATCGGTCATTAGACAACAGATTTCCGACAGAAAATATACCAGTATAACAAAATAGAAATTACATGGGAAGGGATAAGAAGTACGGAAGCTGTCAAGATACACAAAGAATTAAGACAAGGTTTTCTCTATCAGCGACGCTGTTTATGCTTTATGTGATAAATATGGAACGGAGGATACAAGAAAGTAACCCAGGTTTTTACCTGTCATATACATTAGGCAGAAAGGTGGTAGAGCAACGCCTCCCCAGTTTAATGTCTGCAGACGATATTGCGCTGCCAGCAGATAGTCAGAAAGAATTGCAAATTCTAGATAAGTATTGCGGAGACGAAGGGGACGCTCTAGGCTTCAGTCTTAGCGTAGTTAAGCCGGGTCTGATGATTTTCAACGGCTCAACTAATCAGAGTCCTAAAATACAAGGCCATGAAATACCCAGAGTGGCAGAATATAAATATTTCGGGGTATGGATAAACGAAGGATAGGCAAATATTTAAAAGCATGAGCAATCACTTAAAGCAAAAGGGCGAAGAAATGCCGGGATAAGGAAGCATAGGGCATTGTTGGGATACAACAGGTATCAGGTTTTGAGGGGGATTTTGAAATTAATTATGGTGCCCGGGTGTACGTTCGGAAATGCGGTTTTGTGCCTAAAATCACAGGTGCAGTCGACATTAGAAATAAATCAGAGAACCGTCGGACGATTAGGACTGGGTGCCCAAGGCAAAACCACAAATGAGGCGGTACAGGGAGATATAGTCTGGGCATCTTTCAAAGTACGGGAAGCTCAGAGTAAAATAATATATGAGGAACACCTGAGGAAATTGGGCAGTAACAGATGGGCAGCTAAAGTATTTAAATACATATACCTAAAAAGCGTTGACTCACAATGGAGGAAAAGGACTAGGAAACTAACCAGTATGTATGCTTGTCACAAGGCGGAAGAAATAAACAGCGTTAAGCAACAGGCGAAAAACACAGAAGGTAAAAATTGGATAAAGTCGATGGAAAAGAAACACAGTGTAGACCTATTGCGAAAGTGAAAAAGACCGAAAAAAAGGAAGCTTTCTTTAATACCTGAAGAGGCAGTGCCCTACTTTCTAAAGCTAGATCAGGGTGGCTTTGAACACGCAGCTACAAAAAGAATTTTAACCATGAAGATGACACATGTGCAGTATGCACTAAATCCACAGAAACAATTTACCATATTATACTCGAATGTAATGGCATCCATCCGGAAATCAATGCAGCCGCAGTCACTCTTCCTGAAGCTGTGGGGTTTAGAGATACCAGTGGCCGGGTGAATGAACCTGCGGTGGAAGCTAGCAAAAACGACTGGAAGATTGGTGGCTCGAAAGAAGAAAAGTGACGTAATGTTAGTAATGTAGAATGATGGTATAGTTAAACAATCTAAAACAATAATTAAGATACTAAAAAAAATGAGCATGATAGCAACTGTTACCTCCTTGTTTCAAAGGGGATGCTTCTATATTCCAGCCATCCATCGATAGGGTGTCTCTTTTGACTCAGAATGTCCGATGTGGTGTCCAATGATGTGAAATCTTCAGGGGTCAATATCACTAATTGAGATGTAGCCCAAAATATGTTTGGGATTCGCAGTGACGACATTGCCGGCCTTAACCCGTGCAGTCCAAGGAGCTTCAGACGGACATTATGACGGAACCGTTGGTCGCAGTGGGTTCCTGTTGTTGTCAAATTATTCGCCATGTTAGGATTCACACGCGCATCGTGTAGTAATTAAATATATTTATAGCGAAAGTAGCTGTAAATCGAAATAATATAACTTTATGAAGTACATGTCGCTGCTTGAAGCTCGCGTAGGGAACGTTTTTGTCGAGCACTGAACCAGGGTTGGCAGAATAAATGTAATTGGTATCGATGTACAGATAATTTTGCTTACATCCCGGCCTTGGCGGCAGCGTTTCGATTGTGGAAGAAACCAAAGCGCCCTTGTGCTGTGTCATGTGAGCCCACGTTAAAGAACCCCAGTTGGCCTAAACTTCCGGAGTCCTCCACTACGGCGTCTCTCATAGCCTGAGTCGCTTTGCACGTTAAACCCCACAAAACAACCAACATTTTGCTTACGCTGTTTTTCATAACCAATTAACAAGTTTTCCAATATCTGTGCCTGGACCTCTACGTGCAGCTTGCTAAACAATTTCGTGCACTTGTGGCGATATTAACTAAAAAATATACCGAATGTACCTTGGCTTTCCGCTGCAGTAAAAATTTAGATGTTGTAGCATGATCAACTGACTTGAATGGACGAAACTGATTGAGAGCGGAGTGCCAGACACATAAGCCTGCATCAGTGGTAACGCATATCGCTAAAAGCATACTCAATTTAATGACACAGGAATTTGAGACTTCACATGTTTGCATGATTATTCACTCAAGTATGTCATTCCTGTTGGTGCAGAATAATTATAATTATTTCAAAGACGAATGGGCCCAAGAGCAATGCCGCACAGTCGCGTGGGTGCTCTGTGTAATCATGGAATTAAGGCAATTGTGAGAATGTGAACAACAAAAAACAGGGTGCCGCGTCAGGTGCTCATCGTGCAAAAATGATCCTAAATATTATTCCTGAGAAGCTGAGCGTTTCTTTGAGCACTTCTTTAGGAAGCGCACCTAAAGTATACACGGGCATATTTGGATTTCTAAGCCAAACGTATATGGCTCTAATTGGTTGTTATCAATGAGCGACCATACAGCATGTTGTGCGTAACTGCAGCATGACCCCAATGTCACTGTCTAGCCAGAAGTACTAAGCAAAAATATTGGGCTTCTAATTTAGTCTTGGCGTCTTTTTATAGACTCGTGTCACGAGCCTATAAAGCGTTATTTCGGCAGCGTTCGTGCACCGGATCTAAAGGGAGCAACATTTCCTACAACCTCCAGTTTCGCTGTTTTTATCATCCTGGTAAGCAAGGAGCAAACGACCCGAATCGGCTTCGCTCTTTGCGGTACGCACATGTTTCCCTCAAGTTCGCTTGCCTAGCCAGCGCCCTCCAAAATATCAGCAAAAAAGAAGCACTCTTTGGGAGCACGGTACTTGCGTCGTCATTTGGGGGCTGTAAAACTCCCCCTTCTTCGCGGCAGAACAAGTACTTTCACCGTACATCCCGGCTCTGTACCCCGTAAAATGTCGCCGCTGAACCCGCTGCAGGCTGGAGGAAATATACGTTTCCCTCCTTCTCCCTCCTTGCCATCACGGTATTAGAAACACAGGCCATCAAAAAAGCGTTTGCCATTCTCTAAGGTGCAGAACACGTTTTCCAGGAACACTCTCTGCCATGAACTTCTGAATGCGAGTTCTTAAGAGGCAGCGCAACGATTTAAAGTTACCAGTCCGCCAGACTGGCAACTTCATATAATAGTGGCAGTTAATATCACCTGAACAGCTCAACATGTACTTATCCCATCGGAATGTGAGAAATAGGAATGATATGAGGTCGAGTTCATTGTGCGAATACAGCGATGTTATATCCTATTATTTCATAATGAGACGCAGGATATAAATGTGAACGATAATCAGTCTGCGGCAAAACGTTGCTTAACGCAAGAAAACAATGGCTTCAAGAACGTGGGCTCTGTCGTAAACTTTCATCGCTTACGATCACCAGGGCTGTTCTCTGAGAAAGGTAGTCGGCCACTTTCTTTTTTATTATTATCGAGGGAACATCGACCACCCGATGATCCTGTGCCAGAAGACGGAGAAGAGAGGGCATGTGGCGGTAAAGACTGTAGTGTGCGCGGTCTGGCAGACTGTTCTGACTATTGTGAGTCGAGAACTACCCACTATCGGCTGCCATGCATCTGGGTACAAAGATTTCATTGCCAAATAGCTTTTATCCTCAGTGCATACTGCGCGCGCTATATATTAGGATCACACATTACGAAAAACATCCCAGCATGTCCAAAAAACCGAGTAAAGAGTTATAAAGAAATGTCGAATAATGGCAGCGTTTGGGCGAGTTGGTTAGGCATGTTAAACCTGGAAAGCGCATAAAAAACACACGGACAAGTCGTAGTTGAAGATTCTGTATAAAGGTGCAATAATTTAGTAATAGGAACGCCCTCAGCGCATACGTCCCTGAAAGCATGACGAGATCCTAGCGTCGTCCAGGAAGCGTTCCGCGTTTGTACCAAAAAAAAAAAAAAAACAAATCGATCCAAGTGAACATGAAAAATAAGAAAGAGGTTCTTAGGACTTGCCCATCGATCTTGTTTCAAGGGATTTGCATGTAAAAAGTAGAACAGTCAAGCCGATGACGCTGGCTCAAGCAGCAAGAGTGACGGGAATGCACGTTTCATCTTCCGATTTCCGTTCTACTTCGGACAGAATCAAACCTCGCGTGGTACGTGAAAAATGCGGCCGACAGCACATATCCTTCACCACATATAAATCAACGCGCTTCAGTGCGAGAGATAGGGACTGCGTCTCAGCACTGTATGTCGCCCAGGTACAGATAATAAGCACAAATGTTTCGCCGCACCAACCGCTAGAGTATCCAAGAGCTGTAAGCCATAGGGTTAGCCAAATTTGAATTTTGAAAATGCAATGCCAAGGCACGAAAGATGCAGCAATGTAGCATCAATTCGTTTTAGGCAAGGGAATGTCGAAGCTGATGGTCGGGGTTTTGAATAGCAGACGTGGATACGAAAACTGGCCATACTTAACCTCAAAAATATACCTTCAGAAATACTGGCGATCTCATTCACGATCATTACAGAAACGGCACAAACATCTAAAAAACACAAGTAAAGTACAGGGCATCCAGTCGTGCAAAGGGGGGATGATGCACAGGTGGTTCAGTTAATAGCGTTGGTAATATTAGAGTACCAAATAGCTTAAGAATAACAAAAAAACCTTGATAACAAAACAAGCTGCATGATACATTTTGGGACAACGCTTCTCTTGAGTATGGGTAAGAACAATTAATAGAAAATGGTGTTGTACTTCACACTGAAAATGCAGCGGTTTTGTTTCGTATGAGTTAAATTAAAGTCTAAAACTTTGGTTTAGTAACACATGGTGGTAAGTTATTACATTCTCTAATTGCTATTAGGAAAAAAAAGTAAATTTAAAACAATGTGCGTTGAAATGATATTCTTCTAGCGAATGTCAATGTTGTGTCGGGTCACTCTGATTTCTGATTTTGAGATACATGTTGAAGTATTTATGCTCATTATGTTACTAATTAATTGATAAGTAGTTTCTGCCGTAGAAGCTGAGCAGGGTTTTTAGTATTATTATTACTACTAAAACATTATATCCTGTAGAACGATTGGAAGTTGCTTCTTGTAAAAAGTGAAGGTACCACGCCGATAAGAAAGGCTCCTTAGTGTGTGAGACATTCATATGGCTGCCGGCGGCTTTCTACATCCAGGAAATTATGCGTATCTACAGAGCAAGTATTCATTATTCCGGCCACCATTGCAGACCCCAAAAATTCATATTATCGTCCCCAACATCTCTCATATCAGTTACATTATATAAACTGCAAGATAAATGCCCGTTTAGTTCTTTCAACTGTGTCCCGCGCTGCTCTTAAAAGGCCACTTTCATGTGAAAATTTTCATTCGGTTTTTCAGAAAATTAACGTCTTCCGCACTGTGCTCTTGTCTTCTCATAATATCAACTTTCTTTCGGTAGAGAGTCATAACAAATAACATTTGAGAATTGCCTCACTCTATCCTGTAATATTCGGCTTCCGATTTCTGCATCAAAGCTGTATAATGTTTCAATCAGGACGATGTGCACAAGTGAGATAAAGAAATAAGCTAATTACTAGTGGTTATTTTGAAGCTTAGCTAGGGATGGCTGTTCAAATCAGGTTTTTTATTTTTAATTGTGCTTGCTGCTTCAATATGCTCTCATGTATAAACGTACTCAACCGTGGTCAGACTAGTTTTAAAGATTTCCATATCATTTAGCGCTGTTTAAACTTATGGAAATATATTCTCTCGTACTGGTTGCTTGGTAATCAGAGAATAGATTTAATGTACTTTATTGTCTTTTTTTACGAGACCGAAAGGGAAGCGCGAGAAAACTAACCCACGCCTTCGCTCCCAAAAAGAAGCTTCTTGTCAAGCTGTACCATTGTCGAAGGTACCACGATTATTTGCAGCCTATTTCAAATGCTGTCGGCCCGAGCAAGCACTGTTCTTCAGTCTTTGCTGTTCACACTATCAGATACTCATTCTTTATGTGCAGCTACGAGGGCCAAAAGTATTCACATGTAGCTGTGGCTGATTTAGGCTGTAAGACACGCAGTAGCGAAAGACTCCGGACATTTTGATTATCTGGGGTTCTAGTTAAAATTGTCGTGTGTCCTGGTCCATCACGGTGGGTCGTATCAAAATGTTCAGATTTATCATTATTGCTTTTGGATTTGTATGCTGAATTGCGAAGATAGTTAACACTTAAATTAAAGTTGTTTTGATCAAGAATAAAAAATTGGGGCTGCACTAATCTCCGAACATAAGGCCATCATGCAAAAGCGGCCGGTGTCCACCTCTACACAGTACTACATACCTATTGCATGAAATAAAAATATACAATTTCACAAAGGATAGAGCATCAGTTATGGTTAAATCCCCGCTCTATCTCAAGCTGTACGAGCCGGTCCTGAGTAATATGTCCGACTCACAACGGAAGACTGCAGGGTCTGAATTCCACCTGAAACCTGAAACTAACGGCTTGTTTAAGAGACATTAAATACATCATTTGAAGATGCAGACGCGTTTATTCGCAATACACACGTTTTATTCAACTCCGCCCCACACGCGACGTCAAGGCAACGTTGGACGTTTGAAATCCTTACGTGGCTGTGGTTGTGACGTTATGGTGCTTTCATCCAATCAGGAATTTTCGCGGTGTAGCGCTAGACGCCGACGGGACAATTCCCTGTTTTCCACTTCATGTGAGCATGAAAGGTTCCGCTTTAATTGCGCAGTTGTCGGCGACAAAAGGCTTACAGCACTTCAAAGATGTCGGAAGGAAATATATCGTCACTATACCTGTCTATTGCCTTATTTGTTAGGACATCTCCGCGGATTTACTGTTTCGTCTCTTTGGGTGCATCAGCTACACGCGTAAAAATTAAAGATCGCTCATTTGCGTTTCCCTCTGAGATGCTGATCATAAGAACACCGCGCCTGGACGACATGACTAACGTCGATACTGGCCTTCGGGATAGATTGGATAAAGTTGGTGACGATAATGCCGTAGAGACAGTAGAGAGTTTTAGTTCAGAGGGGTTTACGGTGATTGCGGGATTAGCGGAATAGCGGAACGGAAATGCGCATGCGCTGAACGCTAGCACAGAAATAGTGCTAGCGCGTTCACGCAATTTTGAGAATTTAGCGATCGTCTTTTGCGCATTTAGCGCGAAAACATGGCGGCGTCCATGGATCGGGCAGCCGTCCGCTTCAAACGAACAAATAGTCGTTGCAGTTCCGGTTGGCACGTTTACGGACAACTACTGGTACTGTCACCATTCTATTTGACTAATCTTGGTTCGACGATGATGTGCAGGGTGTAAAAAAGCTTTGTTGTGGAGATTCGGTCTGAAATCTAATGCTCCTAGGCCTAATGGGGTCGCCTGCGACGATGCATCCACTCTGAACGCAGCGAATTGGTTGAAAGCCTCGTTTCGGCGGTTACTATATTTCATTACTAATTTTGGCTATTATATAATTACATTTTATGCGAGAGTATTGAGCTCGTTGTGAAGTTTGCACTGCATCTTTTCTACGTTGAAAGTCACTTCAAGGGGGCATGCAGACGAGGTTCTTGTAGCATACGTCCATCAATCTGCAGAGCAGACGAAAGCAGACGACAAGCGCCGTTTTCAAAATGTCCAGTGCCAGAGTTGGAGCCCGGTGCAACGTAAATATGCGTATACGGTTCACTGCTCATGACGACGTCGCAATGCTGCGAGAAGTACGGAACCTGAATCCGTTTAGGGACTCGTCGCTATGGCCAGAAATTTCGAGCAACGTACAACAAGCTACGGAGAAAGCGCTCACAGCTCGTGCTACCAAAGACCGCTGCGACTTGTTGATGTCTTAGTATGTAAGCGAAGACCGGGCGAACATCCGCAGGTAAGTTATTTTTGTTACTTTTCAGTGCTACGCGATTCAAAGTAGACTGGCTTTTTCTTATAGATCGGGGACAGAAGAGGAATACGACGAAAAAGCGCATTTGCTGCAAGAAATCATCGATGTTTCAAGAGAGTTTGGATACAGGGTAAAGAGCCGAAAGCAGCCACCGCGTGTTCAAGTTCAAGGAGGTGCATCTTCTTCAGTACGTTGCGTACCTCCTAACGCACCTGGTGCGGTCGAGTCTGCCTACATCGATATCGAGAGGGCGACCATTCCTACTGACTGTAAGCCATTCATTGTGAAAAATTCTCCCACCTCAACCGCTAGCATCGTTTGGTATTAAACTGGCGCAGAGCTCGCGCACTGCAATAGCTTTTGTCTCGTAGTAAGTCTGACAATCGCACTTGCCTGGTTCGGCCGCGCTACTTGGAATCGTCTGTATTGAGCTCGAAAAAGCGAAAGCTGGCAACGCAGCGTTGCAGCCAATGGGTGGTGCTAGTGCCATCGTTAAAAAAAAAAAAAGAAGAGGGAAGGGTTATGACACATATATAACTCACCAAGTCAGCAAGAGCGAGCTCGCGAGCGCGCACTCCTAGATGCATTTCGTCAATATCTGCCCATGTCAACATCGATAAATATCGCGAATCATTCGAGATGCTTGACGGCATAGTTGAAAGGCACCGACAGAATGGTAGACAGTTCAGAAGAGGCCAAACATCGCGCAGAAAGCGCACTCAATTGTTCGTCTGCTTCCAAAGGTTTCGCTTTGCTCGCGAGTTCAAGATGAGCTTGTCTCGGCTCGCTGCGGCTCAACCTGCGGCTCCGCCTTGTTTCATTTCAGTCAACGCTTTGTTACTAGGTAGCGCTGGCAAGCACTTCGAATATATCCTCAGCTGTTCATACCTCCATACAAAATAGATTGTGTTTGTTTGCTAAACGCTATACTAAAACTCGGTCCGACAGGGAGTCGTTTGCGGCACGCTAACTTTATTTCCGTTAGCACCGCTATTTACGCTAACGCTAAACTAAAACTCTCTAGTGCCGGGATAGAAGTAAGTAGTTTTCATTGCGAAAGCAATACTACTTTCACTTTTGAGCCCTTCGCGTAGCGAGGCGGTAGCTACCATTGACCTTTAGCGTGACCTTTGGCGCGCTGCCAAGCACAGCTGCGCAATAACAGGGGCCCCAACTCGCACCATCAACTCGCGAGGTGGTAGCTACCAACCGCGGCCTAACTCCCGCTCCCTCCGTGAGGGAGCGCTGCAGTCGGAGTGACGTCACTCCATCTGCCGCAAAAACTGGGGCCCCAACTCGCGCCGTCAACTTGCGAGACGGTAGCTACCAACCGCGGCCTAACTCCCACTCCTACCGCAGCTACCGCCAGGGGTGCAACGATGGATCCAAAGGAGGAGGCCTATCGGCAGGTGGAACCAACGCAGTCTCCATGGATTCTTTCTATTCTGCTGGCGTAAAGAATGCCGTTGTACCAGGTGCCGGAGCGGCAGTTGTACATTCTGCCTTAACCTCACCCACAACCAAGTATATCGTTTCAGCCACGGCACTCCTTGCCTCTCTACTAGTTATACATAGAATAACCAGGTAGCACCCCGCAATAAACAATAGTTGAATCATATGCCGTGGCCTGAGTGAATCACTTCATTAGCATAAGTATAACCACAAGCACCACAACCAGCTAAAACACCAGCTGAACCTAGGCGTAGCCATAGCTATTGCTTTCGCAATTGATATGAATGATATCTTTATTAACTCTCAGAAGGTTACATGAGTAACAATTACCAGGCTTAACCAAGCTAAGCCACTGCCAATTGTTTTTCCTCGCCATCTTGACGATGTTTATTTGACATATCGGCACTCTACCAAAAATTTGATAAATACGGTCCTTGTTCGCTAACTCTTTGTTTTACGAGTGGGATGACTGCCTGACGGCAGCAGTGAACGAATCCATAGAATGACAGACTTTCACCTTATAGCAGTTTAAAAGGAAATAGCTGGCTGAAACACACTGGTATAATATATTTCACAATATCTTGAATGTGTGGGGATACTACTCCTTTTCCTATTGTTTCCAATAAAAATCTCTATTTCTACCAATTATTACAGCTTGTCCTGAAGGAAGCGTACTGATTCCAGCCATGCTGCTGGCTAATTTGGAATTAACTTCAAGTAGTTGCCAGCGCCGCCAAGAATTACCATTCCCTGAAATGGCACTAAATATTATTCAGATCCTAGTTGCATATCTATAAGTGGGTACGCTAAGGAAATCTTGGTTTAAAACTGGCATTTGAAATAGGGCAAGGGCCAAGTGAGTGGCGCAATATCTTTTGTCAATCCCGGAATTGAACATTGCTGCCATATTGTAAAAAAAAAAAAAAAAAAAACCTTAGGAGAAGGTATAATATAACGGAGCAAATGAATGGCCAAAGATCTTCTTCAACGTGTTTTAAGAGCTGAATTAAAAGAAGGCGATAGCTAGGTTGAAACATGCCGCACTTTTTATGCCTGTTTTATGGCTGAACCGTTCAGAACCACGCTTCATCCATCATACCTGTTGAGGACACGAGCAGGGCTTCGTTTGGTGATTTATTGTCACCCTCATCGCCTTTGGAGTCCGCTCAATCTGCTTCGCCACAGCTGTATCCCTATTGTAATGCTGACACGTGTGCCTGAGCCGGTTCGCATATCTCTTCGAACACTTTTGCATTCTTGAAAACAAAATTGGTCAAGGGCATATCTTGACATAGAACAATAAAAGCGCGCCTGAAAACAAAAACTGATATGTGCAACCCGACTGAGCCTATTCTGACAGCAATGCGAGCATTAAAACTGAAATATCGGTTCACAGGGTCACCGATATAAGTCCTTTCACCTTTTCGGGCTGTGGTATTCTTTAGGCGAAGACGGTTGTAAATAAATGGCAACACGTCATGAAAAGACCAATAAAAGAGTGACAGTAATTAAACAGTAATTAGTCCATAAAATTGGTGTATAATGTAGGCATGAGTGTTGGATTTCAACAGCATGCTATATGAATATGCTTTCGGCTACGGAAGGATATGACGCAGTTATTATATATATTTCAGAATCGTTTACTATGATGTGGCTAATGCATGAAACACCTTGCAATATGCACAATCCTGTCGCCGGAAGAATACCAGCTGCCAAACGGGCGCTGAGATATTTTCAGGCTGTGAGGATTTAAACGTAGGCTTGCAAGTGCGCTGGTTCGTTCCATTTAAAGCTTACCATACCATACGAAAGTTTGCCAAACAGTGCAGAGCATGCCAGCTCCTCTAAGCCACCTGGTCTCGCAGCGTCACTAAACCCTTCGATCAATCAGCATACTCCAATGTCTCCTGCCAGCCCCCGCCTACTACAGGCCTGCTCGTGATTTGTCGAGCAGCGAGCCTTCAAAGGGCTGTTGCAACCCTAAAGTTTTTTTCTGTAGACATTTCTGCTCGCAATCTTTGTTTTCATTGTCATGGCTAAAAAAAAGGACCTTTGATAATTCTCTCAAAAAAAAAGGAATCGCCACCTGTGAGCTTCGCACTCAAAAACAGCAAAGAGATCAGCCTTGTTGGTCACTGCTTTAGACCACTATGCCACCTGATTAGGAGTCTCGCGCTTCAGATGTCGTTGCCCTGGTCTTCAATTTTTCTCACAAAGGTGCTCTAAAGACCTTAAACAGGCCTCCTTTGCCCCAATAAAGCAACGATGTCACTTATATGATTAGATATTAGTCTCACCCTTGACTTCGCGCTATCACGATAAACCTCGCTCTGCTGACGAAGCAGCTTAAAATCTATTTTGTCACTCTAAAGCTAGCGTACTCAAGAGGCGTTTGAATATTAGGCTATAAGGTTCTGTTTAAACCATGCTTAGCTACCCAATCGATTCAGCCACTTCACGGCTGCTGTAATGCATCTCTACTGCTTACTGCCATGATGACGGTGCTTTAAGAGAAAACATAGAACTTAACTGTGCTTAAAATTGCAACCCGTAACAAAACAATTTTAAAGAAACGAAACATCGGCAAACGTATGCTATACATTGCTTCAGCATTTATGCCACGCATAGTGAAGCTAAACTGCCACCATTGTTTTTTCCATTGTAAAGGTACTAGCATTTTTATGTTAAAATTGTACCAAAGGCGTGCTGGTTATTTTTAGGGATGCCATATTTCATACAGTCGCTCGCAAACACCTAAGACCTCGCTGATAGAAACATACATTTTCCCTTTTTTTTCTGCACATAGCCGTATGCGCTTGGATCAAAACAGGCAAGAGCCTGAAGAGCCTGAAGACTATTCGTTGCTGCGTTGTCGTCTACCTCGAAAATGCTGCGGTACTTCACTTGCAGTGATAGCAGACGCGGATGTCAAGCAAGTCGCCGGATAACCAAAGTCCCGTTTACCGTCACTCTTGTGTATGGCTACTATTTTTCATGAAGAAAAACTTACATCGATGTGTTCGGGCTTACCAGGTGCATAAACGAGTGGCTCAGAGAACATGCCCCAAAACCGAGAACAATGCTAACAATCTTCTTTCTGAGAATAATGCACGCATGCCGCAGTTGTGCATCATGGCTTGGGCAGGCTTCGTTTGTTGGGCGAAAGGAAAAATAAACACGCGTGGCTGGCCATACATGTTCATGCGAAATGAAAAAGAAAGCACTAGACCGCTTCACTTGTACCCTACTCAGCCAAATGTAAGATCCTTTCTTCGCGTCTTTGTTACCATTCTTAATTTTAGTTTATTTGGTTTTATGAAGAAAAGTGTGGTATTTACTTGCGCTGCATGGCTTTAGAAAGTAAGTTTTTATTCGTTTCGAGATCTGATATGTCATCGTTTTGTTCACGGTTTCAAATTGCCAATTAGGGTGGCCAGCCAACTGCAACAACTGCCATAATTAGCTGAGTAATTAGGAGATATTTGCGTCATCTCCTGTAAGCCGTAGCAGAGTGTTTGTTCTTTCATTATTTTTTTTCTGTTCTGAACTGCCGATGGGTAAATACAGCTAGAAACTAGACTTTCAGGAGCTATTAAGAAGAAATTGAAGCGGAAATAAGGGCCCGATTTGATACACGAATGAAAGAAAGCAACAGTCGCGAAGTCGCGAAGCCTTCTCAAGAGCAATGGGCTATTCCTTTTTAACAACGGCAACTTATCCTACTTTGTTCTGTAATCTTTGCAGGAAGGAAAAATTAAATACATGTACAGAAAAAAAAAAACGCGCCTCTGGTCGAATCAAGTCTGGGGTTCTTAACACTTTCAAAATCCCTCTTACTTTTAGTCTTTTTTTCTTCTTGGTGTTGGCTCCTTGTTTTACCCCATGATTCTGCGCGGCTCTCGGCAAAGTTGCCAATAGCACAGTAAATGCTTTCGTTCGGAACACACGCGAGGACAGCTTACTGAAGAACAGTTGCCGCCAAGGCGGCGCCCGGTCACGTGATTAGGTCTCTTCACAGCGTCTCGTTTGCCTTTTTGCCGGCACTGCGGCAGCGATGTTGCCGCACCAATCGCTGGCTTTCATGCGCACTAGACTGACGACGTTTAGAACTTGCAGCTCAGATTCAACGGTTATGAATGTTTCCTGGAATGTTTGCAGTGGCTCAAGCTGTACTGTAAATCAGGGGGCTAAAGGGTACGGCACACCCTTCCAGAGGTGAGAGATGTGGAAGAAACAGTGCGATGGAAAGGAATAATCGCCTCACCGCAAGATAATAATTGAGGTTGTACAAAAGCAGGGATGAGAGAGCCATTGAAATTTTCGTTACCTTGTGAGATAGCTGAAATTTTTTGTATGGTTTGGGTGCATTTCTTCTAAATGATTAGGACAATATTGCTGCGTAGGGGCTTGAGAAAAGTTTCTATTCGACTGTATAAAGCAACCCAACCGTGAAAGTATGTTCAGGATACACGTTTTATTTACCAATTGAATGTCTGTTAGTTTAACGTAAAACAAATAATCGGTTATAATACAATTTTTATTGAGAAAATCATTCTTCAAATCATGCCACTAATATGAACGAATCTGAAGTAACAAACGTTACGTTTCGGCTTTGTTTGGCTTGTTTTATGGGGATGAACTTTCCTGAAGTGCTATTGGCTATCAGCAATGGTGATGAGGAGGACCTAAGATGTTATTTTTTTACTACGTGATATTCTGATCTGCTCTGGTATGGCATAATACTCAGGGGCTTTGCATTTAGACCTTCGGGGTCACTGCCCTTGACGCGACGGACCAAACTCCGTCCCGCGTCCTTCAGATCAGTAGTCAGGTGTTCCTGCCGCTGATATGTATACGGCGGTGGGGTCGCAGTCTATTGCGAATTAGAGCCACAGAGAGAAGGCTTGTTTACTGCGTGTTATTGGTGCAAATTATGTTAATATGTTTCTATTTTTAAGTGAGTTACAGAGATGTAATTGTTACTTCCTGGCGTTAATTTTGAGCCCACCATGATAAGGTCTTATGCGAACTACTAAGACTACTTCTGTAAAGAATGCATGATAAAACCTATGATTTTATGCAGAATATAATATGGCACATCACTCTGTCGTAATCAGTGTCTATCAAGAAAAAAATGTAGAATGCTCCAGAGCTTTGGGTAACTTCTACGAATTAGAACTCCCATATACATAATAAGAGGTAATATAAGACAGCCTCATTTCTTTTAATCACTGAAAATAAATCCTTCGTTTTTAGAAGTAGAGTGTTTGGCCTACGTTTTCTCGTAGTGATACACCACTTTCTTCACTAGCATTTTTTGTGAGTGATTCGGAAGAGTATATTAGAAGCAGGTTCTAAAATATGCATTAGTTACTACAACACCATAGATTAAATCACATTTCCTCTTCTAGTCACCGCATTGTTGCACTTTCATTCATGACGCTGCAAAAATAGCGATTCTTTCCACTAATACTTGCTTTTCAAAACCAAAAAAATGGTTCATATTTACATTGGAATGAACAAATAGGTGGTTGCTGCTCAACTTATTTTTCGCTTATCTTTACAGCTACTCAGGCTACTACACCTTTCTTTATCATTTCGCCAGCTTTTATTCCCCAAAAAAACGTCAAGCATATTCAAACTCTGGGAAGCACAATACTGGACCATGTTCTGTCTCTCAGTGATTGCGCTTGGACTGAAGTTCTCTGACATTCAGTTGTGTCATATACTACTGCAGTTTCTTTGCTCTTTCGTAACCTCAGAGGATTCTGCTAGCTTTCCAGTAACTGTATTTAGGACAAGGCCAGGAAAGTTTTTTGAGAACTTCTGGACAAACACTGGCGATCGATACTGGGCGCACAATGTTTACAGTCCTGCATGGGAATAAGCGACAGTCATGTCTCTGCGTAGATACTTAGACATATTTGTTTGCCTCTGGACAGAATGAGACACTTTCTATGGGCTTAGAGTCTAGTTGAAAATAACGAGGTCTAAAGTAGAAGCGCCCTTTGACGATGTGCGTTTAAGCGGATGGTACTCGACTTACCCCACGGCAAACATTTTGACAGGACGAAAAGAGAAGAATAACTGAAGCTTTGTATCTGTAAAACTCTCTCTTTTCTAGGACCAGACTGTCTTGGATTTTGAAAGGTGCCCTTGCTATTCGCAAAAAAGCTCCAAGTCGAGAACTCCGCTTTGCGAACTTCTCATCAGTAGACGTTCTGTTCTCCTTACCTAAGCTAAAAGAAATCAGATTTTTTCCAGATTGGTTTTCGATGCGGCACATTCTTTTCACACAAAAAAGAAAATGTCTTTGTAGTACTTCCAAGCAATTTATTTCCCGCGGTAACATCTTCGCAAAGCCAAAACATCCATGAATCAAGGAGTAATAAAAGTCGAGTTTAGCACGAACAAGCGTAGGCTCCACGAATTCAAGAAACTTGGGATGTAATGGAAAGTTTTGTAGGCTTGATGGTGCAGGCTCTGTGGCTTTGTGTAGGGAAGTGGGCTAGGGTGAACCTCCCATAGGCTGTAAGCTTTTGACAAACGGAGGGCGTAAATGCAATTGCATGCACATCCCTTACGAAAAGCAGATCATTGGCGCTTCGCGGGTTGTGTTCTAGATTTAATGGATAGAATACTTGTTGTCATTGAGCAGTGAACATGCTTCAGCTTTGATGCTTTTCCTCATTGGTGGGTGCGATTGCCCGTTTCACTTAGCGCGCTATACTCCCTATGTCGACACTTGGGAGAATAATGAAGAGCCAGGAAATAAGGGGACGTTTACTGTATTCAAGGAAAACTCTCTTCCTAGGATCTTAGCAGAGCCTCAACCAGGCGTCTGGTAAATGACCATAATGACATGACTGGTGAACAATAAAAAAATCAATAAAAAGTAGTGAGGACAGAGAAAAAAAATGGTGATGGCTTAGCTTAGTTGAGCCTGAATATCAGAAGCGAAAAGGTTCCGCGATGCCATGGCTTAGCTTGTGGTTCCTTGGTATAGTTGACCCACTACACACACTTTCAAATGGATTGTCTGGGAAGCGACGCTGAAACTCACGAGTAGCATAAGCCAAGCTCGCTCACCCGAATGTCAAGGTCCATTTTTCGTAAACGGTTAACATCATTGTCACATCCAGAGTTCTTCTCAGCAGTAAAATGCGCTCGTCTTGCTGCGTCACTAATACGTCTATTCTCCAATCGCTCGGCACGCTGTTCTTCACTCTCCTCGGCCGCCCTCCTCTTGTTTTCATTCCGCCGTGCAGCAGTGGCTTCGGCCTGAGCAGCAGCACCCGACGCCTGGTCTCCTGTCATTCTTCTTCTTCTCTTTCCCGGCATACGGTGTCAAGGTGCCACGCCGACGGCTAGAAAACCTAGCGCAGTGCATCATTCTTCTTTTCTCCTGTGACGTCGCGTGGTTTGCACACGCGCCGCTGTGGCTTTTTCTAACGACGGAACACAAGCGATATACGGAGTTGACTAGCCTAGTGAAGCTTTTTGCTTCAAAAATTCATACCATACTTTTTAGGGAAGAATTTTCATGAGGCTTATTATGTGCAAAACATGTGCCAGTTGCTTAACGAAGCGCAGAAGAACAAATCACCGGCAATGAATACTGCCTGCTGTTGTAAAGCCAAGTTTTTCACTAAGTGAAGAAGGTGTTCCGCATTTCCCTGTGCATCAAACAAACTAACACTACAATGTAAAGAATCGGCGAGAATTGCTACATCCACTAGAAGCACCTCATTCCGTAGAGCTCAAGTATGGTTACATTGCTACTCAAAAGTTATGGCTCCATGAGAGGCGGGCGCTTCATTGCCTACAAAGATTTACAACCTAAATTGGCCAATCATTATTTTAACCAGAGACCTCAAAGAAGCATTTGTTTTTAATGTTAATTAGCAAAGGAAAGCACCTCATTCAGTAGAGCTCAAGTATGGTTACAGTGCTACTCAAAAGTTCTGGCTCCATGAGAGGCCGGTGCTTCATTGCCTACAAAGATTTACAACCTAAATTGGCCAATCGTTATTTTAACCAGAGACCTCAGAGAAGCATTTGTTTTAATGTTAATCAGCAAAGGAAAACAAATGATAAAAAGTACTGCAGCAAGAAAGCTGCGAGCACGTCATGTAGCCTAAATAGGCGGCAAACATAAAAATATGTTCTGTAAGCGCTATATAAGCCTATGCTGCGTAAATAAATTTTGAATTGCACTTTGGCTTTAAATTATTGCCGTGACGGGTCAAATTCCTTGATTTGGGCATTTTCCCTAAATTTAAAGATCTGTTTTCAACAAATATATACCGGCATGCAACCAATCCGCTCAGCACGCCCGCACGGCCTATTTGTCGTATTCCAATCTACGCAGCCTCGCGACAGGTAACTATAAACTTAAAACGAACATTTCGTATAAATAGCAATAGAGAACTTCCCTGGGGATGCCTTGATGTTTCATTGATATTGATTTGAGAGTAATCTGATCTGTTTATCTGATATAATTGTTAATAATGAGGAAAAGTGTTTCGATATTTCATTGTTGATTCAGGCTTCTAGCGTCACTATGAGCATGATTGCAAAATTCTGTTCTGGAAGGCCAGCGGCTGTATTTAAGTTAAAGATTTACAAGCCCCCTTATACGGACTGCGCGCCATCTCTATTTAGATTGTTTCCCTTCAAAACATGGTCTTTCTTTTGTACCTTTATCTATGTGGGAAGCAGTGTTCACCATAGTGGGTTGCCACCCTAGCCACACAAGATGGCGGTCACCCAAGAAAGCAGCCACCATAGGTGACTTGGTACTACCCTAAGCCAGAACTAGGGTCATGCCCCCTACCCCCGCTATACACACTCCCTCCCGACCAACCCCACAGCCTACCGGTACCGTTTGCATACGTAATTCGGCTGGAATTGTGGCTCTAGGAGTGGTAGAGAGGCCAAAGAGGTGTCTTACGAATAGTTGAGTTTGTACGCGTAATATTGCGTCTAAATCTGCTCGCATTGTGACGTGGTAGACGTGCCTGCCACTTTAAGGGTTCAAAATGACGGGGGGGATACTTTTCTAGGGTACAACTGGTCACAGGCATGTGTGGGTGGTGCCGAACTATTTTTTTCGGCGAGATCTATGCCAAGTGAGGTTATAATGGACGCTATCTCTGATAGATTGGAGAGTGGGGAAATCCAGAGGTCCTCTAATGAGCGCTTGCACTTCAATGTCTATGAGACGGTGGCGGCAATTTTTGTTTACCGTTCTCTTATCTTTGTAATAGCGCGTGCTGTAGGAAAGAGAACGTAATAGTTGTCTGGGATGGAATCTGTTTGGACGACGGAGGAAATTGTACAAAGCATCTGTAGATGCTTTGTTTGCTAGGTTTGCTGAGTGTTTGAACGAAAGCTAAAGCGTAATTCTACATTGATTGCCTACTCAGAAAAGACCCTGTAATGTAATGACATTATTTTTTGGGAGCAGTAAATAGTTATTTAATGTATTTAAGTGAATTTCAATGTAATCATTAGTAATGTAGTTTACTTTCCTTCAAATCAAATTTGCGATGTATTGGAAAGGCCCATGTGGTGAGGTCCCAGTAAAATTTAAGTAAACCCAGGGATAGAATTGCTTCCCGAGCGACCGAATACGACTTATCTGAAAGCACATGGGAATGCTCTTGAACGCAAAAGTCCACGTTCTTCTTTGCCTCTTCAAGCCATCTTGAATTTAGATTGAGCTTGTAGTTATTTGTATCTAAATTTGTGTAGTGACTGAGATTTTTCGTGGGTCGCTGACTGCGTTGCTGATCTCAGCCGCGCAGGCCGTATTCGTTTGAAGACCATATTAATTGGAGGCCGTATTTATTGAATTATTCTCGCGCTCTGCACGATGTCAGTACAGGATTAAAGAAGACGGCAGGTCAACTTAGAGTCTGCCCTGATTCATCGCTAATTTCTCTGATTGTCGCTTCGCGATGTAAAACCGTGCAATTCTGCTTTGTTGTAGTTCTAAAAACATTTGCTGCCTCAGTAGTTGATTCAGTTTCTTCCAATTTATTCCGCACTGTTTGTTGCTGCTTTGAAGGCAAAATAACCAATGGATAGATATTTCCCAGTTTTAGGTGTGGAAGAGCAGTCTGCCCTCAAATGTTATCCAAGCAGCCTTAGTTATGGAATAACAATTAGAGTATAATAACAACAATTTCCGACGCGTATATTTCTTCCATTTGTTTCCCGCAAATTTGACGCTGCAGCATGGCGACTGCTCACTGCGTTCATAATGTGCCAGATGATATAGTGCCACAATCTGCAAAATTTTTCTGCTTATATATTAATAGTAAGATTGGTCATTATGATTTATTTGTTTATCAGCATATACTTCAGGCCCCCTCTGAGGCCCTGCAGGATGCAATGACAAAATGAAAAAAAAAAAGAATTACACTCTATTCACTGTTTCTTATATATGTTGTACATCAAAATAAATACAGTTCCCAAATACAATGCACCTGCTTTCTATCGGAACGTCCGGCTGATGAATTTTCTCAACGTTGTGAGTAGCTAATCCTGGAGTCAAACACGTTCCTCGGAACAGAAACGAGTAGTGCGTGCTCAATTTGTTTGTTAGAAGCTGCTCAGGGAAAGCCGTATTTATTGCAGCACCACTAGCAGGCGTCCTTTTACACTCTGCATGATTAACGGACTTCGACTGTTGGCTGTTCCCGCTCAGAATTGTTTTTCTAGCTATGGCTTGCATTACCGGTGTTCATAACGATGCAGCATTTCTGAATGTCTGCAAACAGACTGTGGTCACGTACAGCGTTCAGAATTTGGAATCCCACAAGTGCCCTGACCCTTGCGGGAAAAACGAAAAAGCCCTCCAGCGCGAAGCACGTCACAGCCGAAAGCGTCTACGTAGTAGCGCATGACTTTTGATTAATTACAGTGAGAGTGAGACAAACGAAGACGTCGCAGAAGGCTTTGCTTCACTCTGTTTAATTAATTCAGACGGGAGCACGTAAGACATCTGGCTGCTTATCATTCTACGCAAAGTGGAGGCAGGGCGTACTGTATGGTGTCCGCAGAGAACGTAGCTTAGGTCATTAATAATAACTTTGGTCTCCCGAAACGTGTTTATCTTCTGGATAAAATTTATCCGTCTGCTTTGCGCTGCGGCTTCCACGGGGCTAATTACCCAGGGTTTAGAAGCTAATTACCTCGCCTTATTCCTGGCTCCAGGGTCCTCGCCTTACGGTTTGAGCTACAACTCACCACAGGAGCTGTTTTAAAGCCTGCGATGCGCGAGAAGTTGAGAAGGTCCGCTTACGACAGGTGAACCACGCACGCCTGCTGAACTGAGATAAGATATAAACGCTCTTTAAAAGACAAAAAGTTCATGCGCTAATACTTTAATTACTGTTTGCAGAATTTTGTGATGGCTATAACTGCGTTTACACCAGATATCAAAGCACATTTCCACAACCGCGATAATTGCAACATCCGAGTCTAGTCAGACGGAAGGCAACGTACACAGCCTACACCTGCCTGTCTGAATGCCCACGCAGATTTTTTTTCAGCCGCCCGCTGGGTTTCGTAAAATGCTTGCATTGAATATAAGCGACTTCCGGAGATATGTGAATTAATTTTATAGCAAGCATTTCTATAGGAAGCTGTTTGGTAAAGAAAATGAATTGCTAGATAAATTTTGGCTGACAGTGTCAGCAAAGAAGTTCCAGATGCGGCCTTTTAGCACTTTTGCAATTGAAATCTAAACATAAAAAATGCAACCGATCCTAGCGGAAATGAAGAGGGATGCGTTTGCATAGCTCAAAAATGGTTTGGTTTGCTTTGTTGGCTTTAACGTTCCAAAGCGACGCATGCTATACGTGACGCTGTAGTGCAGGTTCTTTAACGTGCATTGGTATGCACACTACACAGGCGCCTTACTTCTAGCCTCCTCCGACAAGCGGATGAAGAAATAATAGGCTTCGTGGGTTAGCGCTCATCAACTTCCATTGGTGCCTCTATGTGTACTTTTTATGTGATTGGGCTAAATTGAAGATATGCTTAGAACCGCACATAGTATAGGCTTTCACCTGTGGCGACCTCAACGTGATCTACTCCGTCCACCTTCCCTCCAGTACACGGCCATGTCCGTGGTCTTGTGAGCAACTAGCAATGTGATAGGTAATCTCTACCTTGAGTTTACGAACCACCAAAACGTGTTTTTTTCCTTTCATCACAATTGCTGGTTTCCGCCAAAGGCTCTGAACTATCTTCAGTGAAGGTGACTCTATGTGCCCTCCCCTATTGCACTGAGGTATTTGCTGAAGAGATGATTATTAAACAAGCGCATTTAATGCACGGCACGCTTAACAGAAGGACATGCGCGTGGCGAGAGGTGCTCGGCTGCATATGAGGCACAGTATGTATCACAGATTAACCTATAGGTATAACCGGTGCAGTTTGATCCTTAGTGTTTCTTTCTCTTAGGGGTCATCGAATGTATCGCGTCTCTTATTTACTACCTATCGTTACCGTCACACGGATCGAGCACTTGTGGTTTTCGTCCTTAGCTTCTCAGCCCGCGAGTACAGAACACAGTCTGCGGAGAGGCCGAAGCATTGCGATGGAAAGGAAATTAAATTGAAAACATTTCTGGCGTTTTAGAATGCGACTTCACGCTAAAGAAGCTGCGGGAGTTCCAATTAAGGAGGTTCGCACAAAACAAGATGTCTAGAGCCCTGTGCTGTGGTTGGGAGCAATATTTTATAATTCTTTGACTTGAAGATTAAACAGCTTTCTGGTACTAACAGGAAATACAAAGTGTGCATGAGCTCATGCATAGATGTTGTAGGCCCGCACCTCAAATGAAAGGATATGGAGCCATCCAAAATGTGCCACAAACATAAGCGCTGTATAACAAGGAAATGAGTGTATTTTAAAAGCTTTGAGTTTTGTATTGTTTCTGGATATATTTCCATCTCCATTAAAGATTTTATATATTTTGGCTCTCGTAAAGCATCAGCTGTCAAATCATATAAAAATATTTGGTTTATAACAAAGTATTTCCAACCACGAATTGCAAGGGTGCGCCCAGCGTGAAAAGGTGACCGAAACGTGACAAACCCCTTGTGTTGAAATAGTATACCAGTAATGAAGAATATGTAATTTGTTATGTGGAGAATGCAGAAAACAAAAGAGCTAGATAAGCTTATCTTGTGAAGCAGCTTTGTATGAATGTTATTTGTGCACTCAAAATATATCGCTTCATTTGACGTAGGGCGTTAGGTAGTGTTCGCTTAATATCTTTACACGGCAGCTCTCAAATAAGAGATAAGTAATGCACCTGTTCTGTTCGTGAAAAAAACGCACAGCTAAAATATCACCTGCTTTACCTGTCACATAGTCAGATAACTAAAAACGTGCGCTAACGACGATAGGAAACGAATATACATCCGAAATTTATGACAGATTCTGCTATACTCATTCGCGTATTTTTTTGCTACCATGTGCCTTTTCTACTTTTCCGACTGGTCGTCAAACTTTCTCGCAGAAAATAAAACTTAGCGTACTGCTTTAGAACGCTGTTCTCCAAGGAATGTATTTTCAATGATTGTAAAAAGTTCATAAAAAACGTTGAATTGTGCATAACATTGATGTTTTGAAATACTGCTCCGTCTTGATTCCTGAAGAGGTACTTAATCGGTGGAAAAGGCGTTAAAACAAGAATGAGCGAGGACATATATTCGTCTTTTCTGTCTACATATTAAAAAGGTGATATCAAAAATCCTACGTTGTGGAGCTACTAATATGCACACTAAGAAGTGTGGCATATTTTGAGCTGTCTAAGGGAGCTGTTCACAAACATAAGTGGCCTGTTTTGTAATTTCTCTATCTAAAAAGAAAACACAAAAAGAAATAGAAAAAAAATAATGGGCAACACACGCTACTGAAAAATGTTTTAAGGCTGGGCTTAGTTTAGCCGATTGAAATTTTCTCACATACCAGCCGTCGGTATTTCATCTTTACCGGATGTTGTCTGAGGATTATAGCAATATGGGACAAAATTTTGCGATTAGGAAGTTCCAACAAAAGATTCATTACTGTGGCAGCAAAGCATTCTGGGAATTTCCCAACGCACGCCGCATGCGGCAGCCTTCCAGCAGAGTATATATTAGGAGCCTCGTGTCATTCTCCTGTCGAGGCTCTCCGCCTCCGAAACTGTTCCAGAGATAATGACGGCATTCGCGGTCTATGACGTTGAGTATATAAAAAACCAGTAAAGTGCACACAGGCATTCAATAGGGATTTCCCACTTTATTCTGTACCGAACACTGATGTGGTGGTTGGAAGTTCGAGCCGCCTATTGTGGAGATAATCGCTTCCTCCCGAGTTCTTTCGACATAGCTGTCAAAAAGGTTATTTCGACACGAGAGGAGGTTTCGTTTAGATTGTATTGCAATGAGTTTTGCGCACAACTGACAGCGAAGCATTGTTTCAAATTAATGAGTGCAGTATATTTTCTTTGATTCGAAGGTGCTCATTGTCATCTGGGGCGGAGATCCTTTATTAGAGGCTCCATTATTATATGCTCTCTACCTGTTTTTAGTCTCGGCTGCAGTAGTTCGTCCTTAGTTCATTTGTACCACATCTTCTGATCGACACATACAAAGCGATGCATTGTTTGAATCTGAACAGTGTAGTATGTCGTCCTTGAACTGAAGGTGTATTTTGACGCTTGAAGCGAAGAGCCTTTATTAGAAGCTTCTCTATACAAAGGTTCTCGGCTTGTTTTAAGCCTGTGCCATGGAGGTTCTTGGTTTATTTCCTGCACACGTCTAGATCCATAGCATATATGATCATGAAAGACTGACATAAAAAAGTATCCCATCCCAATTTTACCTATCTTCTCGAAAGGATATGAAGAGTTGATTACAGGATAAATGAAATGTGTCTGTAGCGAACTTTACCCTACTCCCGGGCATCAGTGCAGATTTACGAAATGGCGTTCCTTACGGAGTAGACTCTTGGGCCAGAAATAAAGTACATTAGAAGACATTAGAAAAAAAAAAACTAATGATCCTAGGCTTGTATTTGTATTTCAGGAAAGTACTGTACCATGTGCGTTACACGCTTCTGTTTAGTAAAATAGAACTATATGGATTCTGATTATTACAGGAACGAATTCCTTTTTATTTTACGGGTAGAATGCAAAGGCAAACACACACTTGACTTCAGAAATATGTTATCACGGGTGCCACAGAGAGTATTTGGCGACCATTATTTTACTTCTTTACACCAACTACATTGCACAAATAAGTAAAAATTGGAAAAATGTTATCTACGCCGATCACTGCTTTATCTAATCGCAGGAAAAGATGTTTTCAGCATTACAATCGAGGTAAATGCACTTTGCTGCAGTGGGGAATACTAATGAAAGACATAGTCTAGTACTGAACCAATAAAAAATAAACAAAGTGCTTTTTCGTATTTTGCGAACGTACGCGTGAATCTGTCAGCCTTTTCTCTTTCAAGATTTCCGTCGAGAACGCATGAAAACTATTTGCATTATATTTACAAACATCGGTACTGAAGCCAGTACGTTCAGGCGTTATTTTGAAAATTAAGCAATACAGTGGGTAAAATATTTGGCAGAATAAGCTCTCCGCGACGTATAAAAATTGCTTCATGATACCGTTTTCAGTAGTTACTTATGTTATTGTGCGCTAGCGTGATGTAATACCACAGGAAAAATGTTACACTAATCCAAAATATTAAAATTTGGTGTGCGCAGTATCCAGCGCTTCCCGTAAAGGCGACATCGCGCACGTTTTTGAAAGACGTCGAATTATTAAAGTCTAGAATTTGAAAACTCGCACACTGGGGACTCTTTAAGTGAAATTGGTTCAGGGCACGTGAGACGTGCTTAGTGAATCTTGTAAACGTCTACAGGGCATGAAAATAAATCCTTCACGTCACTAACTTCCCAGAGATGTTCGGCTTTCGGGTACAAAATATAACTAAACCAGTATTCAGCACATATTTCGAATGGCCTTAAGTTACTACGTATCTGAATATGGATAACCTTACGTTAACAAAAATGGCCGAATAGCTTTGTCTACGTTCGAGTTACGACACAAATGTTTTCTACAAGCATGTTGTTCGACGTTGCCAAGTTTGCTTAGGTCGTGCGGAGTCCTTCAATATTCCTAACTGTCATAAAACTACGACCGAAGTTTAGTTCGTTGACAAAAGCGGCCGCGACGGACGCCACTGCCGATTGAGAGGCCGCGAGCGGCCAGCTGTCTTGGCGGCGTACAGTCTGTTTGCACCCGATATTCTTTCTTTCTCACTCCAGCTGTTTCGTCCTGTTTTTAATACTTTGTGAGAAATAAAAGCTGAGCTCCTGTACCCGCGGCACATGCGTAATTGATGTACAGTTTAAGCTTATATCAAGAAAGCGCTGGCGGCGGAGCCACGTACAGATTGTCTAGCTCCTGCCGTGAGATTTGTTATATGGCACACTAAAATATTGCCGAAAGGTGTAGTGCGTTCATTAACCTACAACATATAGGTGTGACCGCGGAGCGGTGCACGGTAAGGCAAAGATCGTGTTAGCAGACAGCCCTAAATGTATTCGTATTGCGCTTGTTGCTCGTCCCCCTTGCTCCTGTGGTCATCCGACATCAACAAAGGTTTTACAGTACTTCACTTTATCTTGCTGCGCGCAGACAACTAGATAGCCTGGGATGTTACTGGACAGTTCATAACTAAGCGTTGGAGACTGCAGCGCGTGAACGTGCAAAAATGTCGCACTCGCTGCTGCTGTAGGTGACATTCGGGCGCTGATCAGAACAGTGCACTCTCCCTCGCGATATGTGCAGAGCAGAGAACATTTTCATCCTTTCTTCTTTTAGGTTTATTATTGCACAATTATTCGTGTATAGCTTTACCTTTTTGACGGCATGGTTCCATGGTAGGCAAATTGAAAATGCTACGACAAGGTGTCACTAAACTCTCCGACACCGTTAGAATAACACTGTTTTGAATTTCGTCGTTCTTAGATACACGTTACAGCTTTGTACCGAGATGTGTAGTATAGTCATGTAAATTATATCTTCTCCAAATTAGCAACCGCTGCCATCAGCGTTGCTCATGCATTGAATAAAATGGCGCGATAGTTTATACAGCAGAAACAATCAATTTTCGCAGTTCAGATGTTAGGAAGAAGTGAATGCTTTTCCATAGAAACATTTTATTGGGTTAACAAGCTCCAGCAAAGAAACGCACATTCGGTGGCGCCGATAACAAGAACTTGGCGTTAGAAGTAAGCGCGGGTAAACGGGGGTAATAACTATGCTTCTCTCTGGAATTTAAACGCCGGTTTGTCCAATTAGCGATGCGCATGAGGTTTAACGTCTTAAAGCGACTCAGGCTGTAAAAGATGCCGTATAGTTCCGGAACGTTCCACCTCCTAGCATTCTTTAACTTACACCGACATCGCACGCAGCAGACTGGCGCCTTGACTGCCGCTTCACCAAAAGCGGCCGCCAAGGCCGACATTATATCTCGCGTTCATGGACACAGCAGTCCAGCGTCATAAACACTGTACCACCCCTGAGGGGCAGCAGTTGTAAAAACAAAGCGTGATAAGCACTACAGTTGTAAAATGTGCAAGTGAAGTAAATATAAGTAAATTATATTTAGAGGCATCAAAATAGGACCGAAATGCATAACCAGCTCATAACGTAACTATATATATGGCACGAAACTCGCAATACTTTCGCACTTCCGCGCGTAAGCAGACCCCCTGCAACTGTTTTGCCAAGTAGTCGACATTACCGGCCGCTGTATGTTATCTCTCATGTAAATTTTATTTACGTCTTCTTCACCTTGCCTATTTTTCTTAACAAAGTGTCTTTTTTTATACGCCGCTTCAGGCGTAAAATCTTTTTTGTTTCAGTGCTGCGTTATGCAGTGTATTCCCCCCCCCCCCTTCTGCAATATCTTTGTGCCCTTAGCTTATTTTAATAAATAAATATACTCTGTCAATGTTTTGCCTCCGCTGGATTGTCATTTAATATGCACAGTTCTTTTGAATGCCTTGATTTTTACCCGAGTGAGAAAATTCACACAGCATATAACGAATAATGAAATATGGCACCATTTCGAAATGTACGAGGGCGTTTTTTTTTTTTTTTCTGATCATTAAATATAGTGGGATCACTTTGAACATTTACGGAGCTGCTACAGGCATCAAGTTTGGGAGCTTTTGAAAAACACAAGTTCCCTATTCGCTTCGAATTTATCATATATACCGCGTGGGGTTCATAGTGCCTAATATTTTCTAGTACCGCACACGACTAGGGAGTCAAACAGAGGTCACAAACTTTTTTTGACGGATGGCGCATGTGCTATTCTGTCGAGGTTCGATACCGTGCATTAAACAGGGAAGCAACACATTTTTCTCGTTGATCCAAGAGCCGTAGCGCTAGCCCATCACGCAACAAGCTGACAAGGTCGTTCGCAGAGCGCAATGGCTTTACGAAAACAAGCGCAGTCGCATACTTTGACAAAACGCCAATAAGGGGGCCGCGAAGGGAAGGCCCAACAAAGCACCCCGCAACACACAGCTTTCCATGTTGAGGGCCACCTGCTCCATCGCCCGCAAAAACATGCCCCTGAGTCGACGTCAGCGCTGCCATGCGACCGCTTGGGCAGCGGACCAAGCTCTCTCCCATGGAATGACAGAGAAGTTTCATGACCATAAAATGGCAATAAAATACTAAGGTGTGGGCTTTCCTACCAAACTACTAGGATTTATTACGTAGAGATAAGAGCATATGTGTGGCACAGGAGGTGTTCCTTCATTTATGAAAGCAGAGTACTGTGGTCTAAATCAACGAACCGAGGCAATTACCCTGTGGTCATGAGGCGGGTCACTAAATCTGCATTTGTGTAGAAGGCAGTAGATCCCGTGGAGCCCATTCAATATCTGTAGCCTGCGGAACACATGCCGCGAGCAAGTGGATGTCCTTACACATTCCTGGGCAGCAGCTGACACGTCGAAACAACCTAACTGCTCGCAGGGCGCCAGTACGAATGAGAACGTGGGCCGCAAGAGGCATAGTTTGGACGGCCGCAGAGCTCAGTGCTTCTTGAACTGCAATTAGTTCAACACAAGATGATAGGGCTGTTTCCTTCAGTTGTAACGTAGATGTCTGATTAAGGCCAGGTCTGCACAGACAGTAGACTGCTCTTCTTGCTTCGCAACGTTGGAGGCTTGCATCCAAGTATACAAGAATAAACTCTTGAGAGAGGTTAGCATCTTGCTCTTCAAACCTTTGCCAAAATTTTCATGCCGAGTTGATATACGTTAGTCTGCGATTATCTGTTGGAGTGTTTTCGCATAGCTACACGAACTTCCAGGGAGAAGGAACTGGCTCTTGGCCTTAAATAATGGATTGTGTAGTTCAATAAGCCATCAGTGTTTGCGTGGAGTGAGACAGACTGGTATAAAGTCTGCGATAATCACATCACTGCTGTAAGATCTCGTCCCAGCTGCCCCAGCCCGTCGATAGTGTTGAGCTGCACATTCTCTTGTAAAGTCATCACTGGTGTTATGCGTGGAAGGCATGTAATAGTCCCCATAGCCTCTCGGTTGACTGCATCAAGGCGATCCCATTGTTCTCTGTTAATGTGTTCAAATTGGACTTGATAAACAAATGTGCAGCTGAACAACTGCCCTCAGCAAATGGCATGTAACGACTAACCAGCGCAAGCCATTTTAAGAGCGATTCTTCTAATCAAGCCCAACGTCTCCCCAGAGAGCAAAGCAGTCGCTGACCCTGATTGGAGAATCGCCAAACCTACACTTTTTACGCTCAAACTTTCTCGTAGTGGAGTGCTAGACAGAGACGGATTTGACTGTCTGCAAGTTTAAGACGCCCTCAGCGGTTCACGACCAAAGTGTGCGTAGTTGTACCCAGGAAGAGTGAGAGCCAACCGATGAAGCGTCATTAGATGTAATATCCAACGTTGATTGCAGGGCACCCTCTTGAGTGAGGAGATCTTTCCTAGTGCTCCAAACCATGATATCATCCTTGTAATGTAAAACATTTTTTTTTTCAGGGATTTCAAGCAACCACCATAGGGTTGGAATGACAGCGATAATAAATATTGTAGGTTACAATGGCGATCCCTGGGGCACGACGCGTAGCGAAACAAGGTATCAAACCGCTTCACCACTAAGGCGTATCGCAAATTTTGTCCGTTTCAATCATAATTCGACAAACCTGTGCGCACAAAGAGGAAGTTAGTGCCTGTCAATTGATTTCAGGATGACAGTATTGCGGGTGTTGTATGCCTTTTGAATGTCAATTGTTTCATCGGTACCCACATTGCGGCTCTGGGTAGATAATACAACTGCTGATGCCAGACAGCCAACCCGTTCTCTGCTCCTGTTTTATGAACGAAAGGCAATTTAACAGGTTTATAGAAGCCGCGATAGGCAAGCCACCACCACAGATGCATGTAGCCTAGCATTTTTTCTGCCAACTTGCACATTGTTGTTTTCAAAAAAAAGAAAGCTGCAGTACCTGCCACATTTTCTTGGTGGACTTGGGTGCAGCGACGCAGAAATCATTTCCAAAAACGTTTTGCGCTCCGCAAGCGAGAATTCGGGCATCACTCCGAAAATACATGTATGGTTTCTTTGCAGATTTGACTGCATGGTTAGCGCGCTGACGATAAGTTTGATAAGCCTAGCAGCAGTTGTCTTCCATGTGCTTTCAACTTCAGCCACATATTTATCAGGGCTTGCATGCATTGCGTGCGAAATCGAGAATAAGCACACCCGGTCCCTTTATCCAGTCGCCTAAGAGCCGTCACTACTTCGTTAAATGCGGCGACACACTCCAATTATGCAGTTAGCTTGCATTCTCGACAAACAAGGCCTCAGAAAACATGGCTGATTTGCTAAAGACTAAGGACCTTGTTGTACACTTAAATGTATAACGTGAAAAGTGTAAAAATGATATGACGCACCGGCATGTGGCACTCGGCAAGGCAAAAAAATGCGCAAATCCGTATAGAGCGTGTGGTGGCATATTAGTTTCAGTTCAGTTCAGTTCAGTCGTTCAGTCGTGTCCGACTCTTCGTGACCCTACGGACCATGTCACGCCAAGCTTTCCGGTCTCTCACTATCTTCCTAACATCACATAACTTCATCTGCAGCGCCTCGAGGATGCCATCTAACCATCGCGTTCAATGCTTACCCTTCACCGGCGACCCTCAACCTTTCCCAACATCAAATCTTTCTCCAGCGACTCCTCTCTTCTCAGCAGATGACCAAAGTAGCTGAGCTTTAACTTTATAATTTGACCCTCTAATGAGCAGTCAGGGTTTATAGTTGACAATATCGACTGTGTTGATCTTCTGGCAGTCCAAGGAACTCTCAAGAGTCTTCGCCAGCACCACAATTCAAACACGTCAATTCTTCGGCGGTCAGCCTTTTTCACAGTAAAACTCTCGCATCCATACATCACAACTGGAAAGACCATAGCACGAGTTATACGGATCTTGGTTGGCAGACTAATGTCTCTGCTCTTTACTAGGCGGTCAAGGCTAACCATTGCTCTCTTTCCCAAAAGCAGGCGTCTCCTAATTTCATGGCTGCAGTCTCTTTCCGAAGTAAGCTTGGAGCCCAAGAAGAGAAAATCTGTCACAGCTTCCACTTCTTGTCTATTGATGCTCCAGGACTTGGTAGGGCAAGACGCCATGACCTTTGTCTTTTTAATGTTCAGTTTAAGCCCAAACTTCTCACTCTCTTCTTGTACGCGCATTAGAAGTCTCTTGAGCGCCACTTCACTTTCTGCCAATAAAGTGGTATCATCCGCATATCTAAGGTTGTTGATACATTTTCCAGCAATCTTCACTCCAGCTGAAGACTCGTCCTGACCGGCCTTCCTCATGATGCACTTATATGCATGATGCATGATATTAGTTTAGTGATGAGCAAGTGCTCACTTAACTCACAGAGCCGCGTTGAGTTAGAGTCCGCCCGGCAGATTGGATGCCGCGCAAACTTCATTCGCGCCGTATCTCGATTCGCGGACGGCCATATAAACATCCGTTTGTCATCATGCCCAAGCTTGTTGCACCAGAAAGCATAATATGGCATTTTGAACTATGCAAATTAAAAAAAAAGCAATGTGAAAAAGGCACGAGCCGTAGCAAAACACACGGCGATATCCTCTACGCACGCGTCGTTTGGCACCAGTGGAAAGGAGGCAGCCAAAACAACTAGCAAGAAAAAAACACGCGAAAACACGTGATCGCGCTCGGCCAAAACGTCGAAGGAGAGCACCGGAGAGGAGACGGGCGGCAATCTTCACATGCTGGCGCTACTTTTAGTTTATTGAGAGGTTATATTCGACGTTAGAGTTCCAATTGCTCTCTTGGACTTAACGTTTATAGATATACTTAAGTTTCGCAACTCTCCGCTGCGCTCATAGCTATGGAAGCAGGCCTCTGCTAGCACCAAGTCTTTCGCGTGCACAGGGGGCTCCTAGATCTCTTGTACATCTGATTTTTTTTTTACTAACCTTTTCGATTCGCGGTAATTTTATCATGCGGCAAAAAGTCTTCATTGGAAATATCCCCATAGTTGACGAAGCCATCAAATTTGCAAGAAGCTCTGTTGAACTCGGTTGTTACCTTCAAATTTATTTCATCATCAATGATAACTAAGCCACATGTATGATGCTCTGGCTTTCCATCATGTGTAGCTTGATTCTTTCCAGTGCACATTTATTCATACCATACTCGCATAAAAAGCCCCTGAAAAGCTGTACGAGGCGGCTAGAGCTTGGAAGATGGATGATCGCCATATCAGAGAGCGTCCTGTAGCATTTCGGGCTGGTTAGCCTCAGGGAACGACACGCCATGAGTCACTCTGCTGTGTACCGGCGTCCATGAGGTGACTTAGTAGCTTGCTGCATGGCGATGCCACGAATGGCTACTTCTGAGGCTCAGGCAAATCTTTCACAATGTCATCAAAGGCAATTGTGAAAGCATTTTTTTAGCTCGAGACTAAGCCGACTTCTGCTTTCTTGTATTCTCGTGAAGCAATACCTCGAATTAGATGTTTCTTTAGCACACTGGCAGCTACAGGCACTGTCAGTATTGTACAATCCTAGTGGTACACAGTTCCAGTTCTGTTTAAGGAGTTTTTGGAACCACTGACATCACGCTGGGCATATTCAAGGCAGAACTTCATGCTGTGAACAATTTGCGCCATCGCTTCAACGTCTGTTAGCGCTCGCATTGCACTTCGACAAGCGATCTTTGTAGCAGTTTTCCATTTCCTGAAATTAGGTGCGTTTCGATGGAGGCGGAACGAAAAGGCGTCCGTGTGCTGTGCGATGTCAGCGCACGTTAAAGATCCCCAGGTGGTTGAAATTACTCCGCAGCCCTCCACTACGGCTCCCCTTTCTCTCTTTCCACTTTAACTCTCCCCTTCCGTCCTTCCCTTACGGCGCGGTTCAGGTGTCCACAGAAAGAAGTATGACAGATACTGCGCCTTTCCCTTCCTGTGAACCAATTATTATTATTATTAAGGTCCAACCTTATCATGACGCTTTTTAGGAGGAGAACGCATCTGTTTTCATACTTGCTTCAAAAAAAAAACCGTTTGTCGAAGATCTTCAGGCTGTCCTTGCCCAACTGAAAATTGTCAGCTCTTATCAGCTGTAGCGACGTACCATTCTCGATTATGCTTGCAATGTCAGTAGTATCGTAATCATTCGGAAGCTCCTGTGGCTTTTGGTGGGGGAGAATGACAAGTCACAGGCTCTGCACGTTCCGCAGTTCTGCATCTCTTCTTCGGTGATTGCCGCCTTTTAGATGTTGAAGACGGGTAACTGGGCAAATTAGGAAATAGCGTGGGAATTGCACCAATTTCCAACGCCCACGAACCGCGCTCTATCTCCACAACCTCACCGTTTATGACGAGGTTATTTGTTTTCCGTATATCGGATGGCTGGAAATGAACATTGCAGACTTTGCATCTTTTGCCGGGTAGCTTGTCAGAGCGGGGGATCCCTTTAGCCCACCTCTCAAGAAGCAGCGGATCTGATGGTGTAGCAAAAAAGCGCTTTTTTTTCGTGGTTACTTCGGTACCCACTCGTACAACCAGGCACGAAGCAGGTCGGTATGCTGGAAAGTCGATGAAGCGCTCGGTGTCGAGAAACGGCTGACCCGCGGCAGCCGGCCGGGAAAGTTGACGACTTCGAAGGAAAACGGCCGACGTCTAGCGAAAGTCACGAAGTATTCGCACATCCACAGGCATGAAATAAAATGAAAACAAAGCTGGGACATCTGGATAGTAGAAAAAACTGCGGCAACGCAGCCACCCGAACACACAACGCAAGCCGAACTTTGGGGCAAGGGTCGACTACCGCACCCTCACACTCTCTAGGAGCAAGTCGCGCCCGGCTCCGGCGGGGGAGTTCTGAAACTCAAGTATATCCATAAACGTTGCTTCGAGGTTTGGCTGCGGCTGGTCACCGTCTCTCCTGGAGACGAGGGGGAATTCGTTGTCGTCGCGCCCATTATCAGAGAGTTAGGCGTTCGATTCCCACTGGAGGACAATTTTTTCCTAAATGTTAAATTCTGGTCTAGCTTGTTATGTGGCTTGTGTTGGATTGGATTTCGATCTTTCTAGTTTGACACATCTCTGCGGCCGCTACACATTATCCAAGAAACGCTTTAGTCCTAAATATCAGTATACTGCTGCAGAGTCGATATGATTTGGCACCTTTGAAAAACTTTGTTTGATTCGTGAGAACTGTAAGCAATATCAGGAAGTAATTGAATTCCGGAAGGAAGACCTGACACTAAAGGAATCCCATTCTGAAATCCTATATTGTTCAAAGCAACTGACACTCAGCCTAACATGACCAGAATAATTGAAAGCGGCCGTGTTTTTATGTTAAGCCTGTTCATCCTCATCATCATCATCAGCCTGACTATACCCACTGCAGGGCGAAGGCCTCTCCCATATTTCTCCACTTAACCAGGTTCTGTGCTAGCTGTATTCACTTGACCCCTGCGAACTTCATAACTCATCCGCCCACCTAACTTCTGCCGCCCCCTGCTACGCTTTCCTTCCCTTGGAATCCAGTTTGTTACCCTAAGCGACCATCGGTTATCCTCTCTTCGCACTACACATCCTGCCCATGCCCATTTCTTCTTCTTAATTTCCACTAGAATTTCGGTAACTTGAGTTATTTCTCTGACCAACTCTGCACGCTTCCTATCTTACCCCTACCATTTTTCGTTCCATAGCCCTCTGGGTTGTCCTCAAGCCAGTTATGCGGTCATAATTCCTCGCAGCCCATTACAATATCACAAATGTCTGCACAGATTAATGCCATTATAAAGTTATCGGGTTAAGATTCTCTTAAAGCTGGTTCTGCAAACCAGAATTTATTGGACCGAAAACATTGGGCAGAAAATCACTTTAATTATTGCGGATAAAGATCTTTCAGCCAGAAGCAAACAGTTGTCGAGGTCCTTATAGAAGAAGCAGGGAAGACACCAGGACGTGTCTGGCTACATTCAATACCCGACTGTTCCCTGGCTATTGATATGCCAACATGGCGCTCAATTTATACCGCGCGCTCTCACTCTCCAACGTCGTCGTCCTTCTCATCATTCTGTTTTCAGATTCTTGCCTGAATCTGCGACACGCTCCGCGCCTGAGGTGAGAGGTAGCTCGAAGCTTCAATGGTTTCACCTCAAAGGCCTCAGATAACCACCATGTGACTGATGCGATGATGAAACTGATGGATAGTGTTCAAGATACTGTCGTAAGAGCTGGATATATCGGAAATTCATTGTGCTCAGCCAGCGTCTTCTTCAGTTTTGCGTCGTGGTCCCATTGGTGAATCTAACTGTCCGAGATAATACATTCATCGCTGATCTGATTGAGTGTCATCGTAGTCATGGGTCCTAGTTAATGCGGCATGATCTCCACAGGGTCCGTTTCCGTGGGACGGAGACCAGCGCACCGCCCCTTCTTATATCTGCTGTGACAACACTTGCACTGTTTCTACGGGACGTTTCTCAGGGGGTTCACTTAACTCAATGACGTGCAAAACAGTTATTGTTTCACACAGATCGTGTTGTACGCCTAGCTTGAGGCTCACTTTGTAAAGCTCCTGCTCGCCCTCAGTCGGATTAATTCTCGTCGTGTAGGGCGCGATATATTCAATGTGGAACAGCTGGCTCAACACGGACGGGGCGCAGGACTTGGACGCCATCTGCTGGTTAGAGCCGTTCTCCCCGGCATGAAGGTCTTATTGTGGTTTTGTGCTACTATGCTGCAGCATATTCATCATTTATCTTGTTCATCTCAACATTGACCCATCTCACAAGTCTGACACAACACAAGAATCTAACACTACAGACGTGTTTTTACCGTGTTATTTTTCTGCGCACTGGCCTTTCTTTTTTCCTATGCTTGTGAAAGAGTGGCCGCCAATTTTTCAGGCTGCTCGAAAATTCGTTGTCTTCACCAACCCTGCGCGTTGCAGAATTGCTTGCAGCATTGCAAGACTCAGTTCTCGCGCTTGTGTAATAAGATCATACACTATCTGTTCGGTTTTCACCTCGGCATCTTTGATTGGATCTACAGAGGTAGACATGTCAACTAGAATCACTGCTGCGGGGTGTTCCTCTCGCATATGCTTTGCTGAAGCCGCGCTGCGAAGCTCTTCGACGGAGACTGAGTTTGAATGCTGTTCACTGTCTCTCATAGTTTGCTCAGGGCTACTGTATGCGCTTCCATCGTTTTCTTTTGGCGGCTTCTGGGGGGCTCGAGTGAAGTCGCTATATCCTATAAGCTCCTCCTTGCCAATCTCGTACCCCGCAGGCTGATAAAGTTGATTCGTTTTGTTGGTTGCTCCTTGTGCATGTTGTCAGGCGCAAAAGCCACATGTTGCGTTCCTACGCAATCTTCTTTCATTGGAGGTCCGAAAACAGTCTTGCTTTCAAACAGCACAGAAACCTCTGCACGTCTTTCAACATTCGTAATTGGCTCGATGCTTTGTTTAGTCTGGCACCACCCCATCTGGATCGGTCGCTGATTCCAATACGTCTCACCCAACAGTCTTTCCCACAGTATAACTGGCGCTCCTGGGTGGTTGCTGACATCCCTCTGTGCCCACTTAGAATCATCACTCTTATCAATCACTGTCCGTGATGTTTCGGTGTACTGGGTCTTTACGGCTGACTCGGGAAAAAGTAAGTCAGGCATGGCTGCGTTTCGGTGGAGGCAAAACGAAGTGGCGTCCGTGTGCTGTGCGATGTCAGCGCACGTTAAAGATCCCCAGGTGGTCGAAATTACTCCGTAGCCCTCCACTACGACCCCCCTTTATCTCTATCCACTTTCACTCCCACCTTCATCCCTTCCTTTACGGCGCGGTTCAGGTGTCCACAGAGCAAGTGTGACAGATACTGCGCCTTTCCCTTCCTATGAACCAACCAACCAACCATTGGTATGCCTGCACTGGAACTTTCGACTTGTGTCTCTTTAATTACAATGAGAGAACTGGCGGTTGAGTCGAAAAGTGATTCGGCAAACAGCGATTAAGCTCTGTATGGCCTCTGTGGACTGCAGCTAGAAGAGGGGGGGAACGATTCGAAGTTTCTCTTCGTGCCTTTGCTTAAATTTTCACTACGCTGCGCCAATCCTTTGAAACTTTCCTTGCAGCTTTCTATCTGTCCAGAGAATGGCGTCTGAACGCAAGCATTGTTTTCCCGCAGTGAGCGGCACTTTCCTCTGATATTCGATCCTGCTCCTGCTTTCGTATAGGATGCGGTTTCTGTAGGAAGCTCCACTCCTGTCTTCATGAAACAAGGACTACGGGCAGCAGGCGCATGAAGATACTCGATGTGGCGGCTAGCTGCGGCGTCTTCTGCACAGACGTCACCTCAAAAGCATGCATTTTCTCGTTAAGTGCACACAGACCGTCATTACATGTTCCCAGAAGCTTTAACGCAAGCATATCTACTGCGTTTGAATTCAAAAGTTCGCTTGCCTCATGTAATAGCCGGGTCAGAAAAGCTCGTTGGACAACGCGTTTCCTTCCGACACGGTCCATTGTTTCTCGATGCAGCGCTCTTCTATCTGTCCCGTGGGGTTTGATGGCGGAGCTCCTGGTATCTTCTTGAAGGGTCGTTAAATATCTTGCAACCTTCAGGAAGGATCGATGGAGGAGCTCACATTACCTCACCTAAAATTATAGAAGAAGAAGGGCAGGCACCAGGACACCCCCCGGTCCATTTAATACCAGACTGTTCCCTGGCTATTCATATGCCAACATGGCTCTCAATCTCTACCGCGCGCTCTCAGTCTCCAACCTCGTCTTCCTGATCGTCGTTCTGTTCGCAGATTCTTGCCTGAATCTGCAACAGGCCTAGCGGACGAACAGCACCGATTTAGGCAGGTACAGCCTATTAATTATGCTTCACATTATCGAAGACTTATTTTGGCGCCTTGGGGCGTTGCATATATAAGCAGCCTTATTCGGTACCGAATCAAAGCCTTCGGAATTGCCTTTGCTCACTCGTTAAGATTATGACAACTAATTCCAACGCTAAGCAACTTAAAGAATTCACGAAAAGGGTATCAGAGATGTTCAGTTCGTACCTCTTTTCATATTTGTATAGGTTTTCAAAAGGAAAGACAGTAAGCGGAGAATTTTTCCACAAGATTGCTATGCTTCCAATTGTTATTTTGTAACTTCTGCGTATGATCCTTGATTTAGAGTTTCAGTAAATTGTGTATTTTCAAGAAGCACGTCTCTTTCAAAGGAATAGGCCGTCTCTATAATATTTTGGCTGTTGTGTTGGTTCCAGCCCTCACGCTTTTCCAAAAATTTTCGTTTTGATATCTTTGCATGTTAGAGTCCAGAGAATAAATAGATTATATCTTAATGTTAAAATACATCAAAATGGAAACACCGTTAAATCTTACAGTTCTGTAACGTGCATGGGAGTTTCAAGGATATCTCATGCAAAAATGAACCATGCTCTAAAGAAGAAAAAAGAGAAACCTGTAGACCGGAAGAAACTTACCTTGCAATCTGCACGATTTTACTGATATCCGATGAGTGCTTCAGCATATACCGAAAACAGATTTGAGCTCTAAAAGCTGCCTCATACTTTGTTTTTCTTGAATTCCACCAAAATAAGCAAAAGCCTAGAAAAGCATCAAAAACCAAGCCAAGAACGAGAGTTGGGCTTAGACTTCGGTGGAGGGATTCCGGTGAAATCACAGGACCCTCGCCGCGTACATTTCCTAGCGCTCCGCATTAGCATTCGCCTTCCGGGGTAAATTTGACTCTGCGCGCCTGTAAGGGGTGCCTCTTGCACTCCGTGATACTTCGAACCAAGGAGGCTCCGTCTTTACGACCTAAGTGCGAGATCCGCTGGTTGATGGAGGCAGTGAAGAGGAAGCGAAGGGTTCGCTTCGAATGGGGAAATGTTAGCCTTGCTAAAGAAAGCCAAGAAACAGAAATCAAGTGTATAATAGATACACGGCGCGAAGAAAAGACTTTACTGGATATGCCGGGAGCGCGGCGGCCCGAAAGACTGCAAAGTAGATAAATAATAAAATGTTCCCCAAAAACGTCGAGTGCTTGGATATGTAGTCGCGCTTACTTAAGATTGGGAAGCGAGCTAAAGCATTAGGGAGAAGATCCGTAAAAGCGAAGCTCGTGCGAATGTCTCTATTTTTTTTTTTTTCTGACTGTTTTCGGTCCAGGCAACTGCCGTCTAATAGCGATGTGCCAGAGCAGAAAGCACGCTTGAAATATGCAAGTGATTTAGGGCGGATTGAAACGTTTTCTGCACTATCAGTGGTGTACTGCGTCTTATAGTCAGTGGTCATAAAATGTCACGAAAAATTTCCTTCAGCCAGTCAAGCATACATGTTTTTAAATCGCAACTAGGGCATGCATTCACAAACACGAATACCCCATACACCCTGCATATATGTGCAAGTAACAAAATATACAGTAATCAGGAAGAAAGCGTATGACAATTTAAAGAAGGACACTTATTGGCATCGCTGCTAATGCTAGCTCATTCTCTTAGCAAACCTCAACAGCGTGACGGGGATCGATGCCAGAAGATGAACTCCGAACAATGCTGATGAATGCAACCTTAACGACCAGTTTAATTGTTATTAAAACTTTGTTTGCAAGATAAGCAAGAAAGGCATCCTCGAGCACTATTGTAAGGCAAAATCGCCTGTATGCAATTGCAGGCTTGGTGCATAATAGGCAGTACGAATTATTCAGAACCAAATCAGCTGTTATGCTCCTAATTATTTGGATATATGTCTAAGCGCCAACTAGAGCAAATGTGTAAAACATGAACCTGCCACAAAATTTGACAGTATATTCCGTGTTCAGTTTAGCAAAAGCTGGTAGTGAAATTTGGATAAACAGTATAAAAGTAATCCACATTAATGAATTTAGTAAAAGGCATTGGAAAGCAGGGACCTTTCTTGGCGTTTTTTTCCTTAAAATACTATAAATGAAAGTAACTTTCAAACCTGAGGTTCAAATAGCAAAAGCATTGGCGATGCATATTTTATGAAATATAAACAAAGTAACATTTAAGCCGCAATTCAGTTAACAGAGAGCGGGTTATGCAATATTAAGGTCCTTTATTCTTTATTATTTATTCAAGAGTTACCCCGCATTGCCCGAAGGCGTTATAGCAGGGGGGTTACAGATTGGCAAAAAATACATCTTCACTTGCAGAACACACTTGCATTTGGGAAAGCCGGTTCCACTGTTGGTTGCACTGTTTTAACAAAAAATGAATTTGCAAAGAGGTTCGTCTTGGTACGGTACTCTCTAATTTTGAGAGAGTACATCCCATGAAGTTTAGGTTTCATTTATTATTAAACTCCATTATTTTAAACATGCACCCTCCCCAGATGCTCGATGCTACAAATCGACTGGTGGATGTTCGTACTAAACATGCCGTAATTCTAAAAATAGAAACAATGCGAAGCACGGATTGTCATGTGCCCATATACGTCACACGTGCACATTCCACCACAGGCCTAGCATAAAGCAATGATAGCGAATGCAAATTAGATGTGCTACCATCTCTTTTTTTATCACAATTTTCAGGTGTAACTGCCGACTTATAGATATTTCTTAAAAGAAGTCAACTTGAAATAAAACTTCCTGGCAGTTTAATTATAGTGCATAGAATAAAAATAACGGGTTATTTACGACGAAAAATTAAAATTATGAGCCGTTACTAGTGGTACCTTTCTCAGCCTTTTAAAACTAATATATACACCTTGAACAATTCTCCCTTCTGTCGTAAATTAAGTTGAGAGCATTCGGACACGCAGTTTTACCACCCACACGGGGAACTGTGATACAAGACCAGCCTTGTGTGCATTTCTAGCTGTCGCTTTTATCTCGCAGTAGCATGAAAATTATCTGAAGTTTTATGTGTTCCATTGTGTCACGACCTTTGAAGGCAACTGCGTATAACATTGTGGTCTTCTGTAATCGGAGTCCAGCATAGCCCACAAATAGCAAAAAAAAATGAAAATTGTTGTTTACGTACAGGAATACCGCCGTTGTCTAAGCGGGGGGTCCAGTGTACTGCTTCAGAAAAGGCTTACTTGCATTAGCGAAATTGGCAGTTGGGAGCCAGCTGATATCAGTTTGACGTTTCTCAAGCCGCACATGAAGATACATTGCGCAGAACACAAAAATGTTATTTGCTATGTAAATAACATCGGTGCAGGGGAATGTATTGTTTCATACTCTCTCTCAGCGGAGAGTTGATGTGAAGTGTCAAACGAACGGTTCTCTCCGCGGCATTCTTCGCCCCACGAATTCCATCTCTGAATCTCCTTTGGTTGCCGACAAAGCGCCAAATATTTTCTGCGGCGGGGACGAAAAACGACGGCGCACGTACTCAGCCGGATGTGAAAGCGGTTCAGAACACTACCATGAATTCGACAATGCCGACTGAGCGTCATGTTTGAATACAAATACTGTTCGATGGCATTTATTTTTGTTTTGCTCAAGACCGAGGTTAAAAGTTCGTCGTCCAGATTGAAAGGCCTAGAAGAGAATGCTACAGACGCATCAAGCAAAAAGAGACGAAATCTGCACAAATAATCGCGAACATTCCATAAATCGCGGCTGGCCTATGCATTCAGACGATTGAACCAGTTCCAGCAGTTCTCTAGTGAATAGAGCGCCTCCCACGGAGAAGAAAAAATAGTGGCTCGACCACCACCTCAGGCGGAGAGTTATTTTTTCTACACACTTGCTCTATATGGGTGATTGATCGCACCCTTCAGTTGCTCTCCTCTCGATAATAGTGGCGCCCAAAGATGATTCAAAGCAGGCCAGCAGCTTTTTTCCTATACAGTTCATCTTGAAAAGAAATAAAAGGCTGTAGCAATGCTTTTAATGCCAGAAGCACCAAATGTTTATTTCCTTTTTCAAACTAATGAAAATCACTAGGACTGTATCATGCACACTATTAGTCGCTTCAGAGTAGCAGTTTCTTCTGTCACTTTTACGAGGAGAAACTAAACCATATCGAAAACTCGCGAACCATATTCAGAAACCTGTCGCAGGGCTCGCATAACTCTGTCGCCACAAATTTTGCCCTTGTCGTGGCTTCAGCATTCATGTTCGCTTTGCTTTATTTTTGTTATTTGGGTAACGCACTTCAGCGTCCTACTTAACGCAGCTCTGGCTTTATTCATAATGTTTTCGCTCTTCGATGTAGAGCTCTGTAAGCGTCGACGGTACTTTCAAAAGCTTTTCAAATCATGCACGAGAGAACGTGTATGCTTTGTAGGGAAGAAGAAAGTTAACAACATTGGTTCTTCCACTGCGTGCGCTCGTGATGTGAACATTTTGTGAACAGGCTGCTAACGTTCACAATGCAAAGCAAAAACACCAAATCTTATGAATGGTTTCGAATACAATTTGTGTTTTTATTGGAGGCCCGTAAGTTGCGTATAGTAGTGCTGAATACGTGGAAGCACTACGCTCAGTGTACCTTTTTCGAATGAGTACTCTTGAACCACGCGCTGCTGATTGAAAAGAGAGAAGCAAAATAAGCTGCAACGGCACCAAAGCTGAATGGTTTCTGCTGCCGTCAGATTCAGAAATGGCAAATATGTTCTAGAATGAATAATTGTAGCCGAAATAAATTTCGCTTACTAAACATCAATAACTGTCTGCAGCTTGACATGAGATTGCGAAAAGGTGATAAAAATTGACAATTAAAATGATGCGTACTCCTAACTCCGCCTTAAAGGCAGGAATATATAGAACATTTTACGGGTGGGTTTCGCCGCATGGAGCGAAGTAGACACCTCGCATCAAAAAAGAAACAAAAAAACTCCCGAAGTTAGCGTTCTGGACATGCCAGATATTCGACGCACGGGCGGCGCGGCGTCCAGTGAAATTGGAAGCGAAGGGCTGCGGCTGCGCTCTAATGATGGCAAAGAAAGCTAGCATTTCTGATTTGAGCTGTCGCTACTAACATTGCTGTCAAGGCAATTTGAATATTTCGACACATAAATATATTTTAGGCCCAGAAATTGACACTGAATGTGAGACAAAGGTTTATTTACCCTACTCCTTCAGCACAATTGTTTTGCCACGTGTAATTACATGCAAGCTCAGACTCGTCTACCTTCTTCGTTTAGTAATGCCTTCGGGCCTTTAATGGAAATTATTAAAATCACACCGCTGGAGCTTAACTTTTTCTATTGCCCATCTCAATTGTTGTTCAGCTTCTATTCAACTTATTGTGCCCACTAGAGTGCCTAAAGTACTCCTTACATCATGATTTTTTTCTCATTGCCACCTTTATCCGCCTGCCATAAAATTGTGTTATACGTATACTTGAGCAGTATGAGCGCATGAAACCTTTCTGCGGTTACTTGCCGGTACCAACTTTATCTCAAAATTAGAATTGTACCTATAAACAAATTAGAATACTGGATGAATCTTGATGCTTTGAAAATATAGTCTTTTGCTGTACGGGAAATGCCAAAGCGGCTGGTGCAAGACCCTCTGCATCCTTCACATTATCAAATGGAAAGCAACTTTGGAAACCCTTTCACAGAAATGTAAAACAGAGATAACTCAGTGTTTCGTCTATAAGTTTCGTTTTTGTTTTCATAGTTTTTTATGGCTTTTTTGTACCCTTGGCGTTCGCCATCCTTCTGAACCGTTCCTCATATACTTCGCTTGCGCAATGGCTACACCGCAGGGAACTCGGATGAGCCAAACTTAGAAATCCCCTGACGGCCCTTTACGGCTTCAGCAAAGCATAGACTTCTTATTGCCTCCGGCACTCGCTTACTAAACCCAAGTATTGCAAAGTGTCGCCCAGGGGCCGATTGCGTCAACACACGCTAATGGTATTGCAGAACTTGCGATGCCGTGGTCCAGTGAGGGAACTGTAAACTTCGCTGGTGGTTTAACGACTTGCTTTTATCAGGCAGTGCGGCGGAGTGTGTATCCTTCACGACGCTTGTAGTTCGCGCGGCGAATGTTGTGAGTTGAGTTGTGAGTTGTGAGTTTCCACTATTTCTGGAACCTTTTCCGCATAGATGGTGGCATCATGAGTGCCCATGAAGATGTGATGCTGCAATAGTTTTATGTACGGTATAATATCCAGTGACCTTGACAAATCCACGCAGTCTGGCACCCTGTATTTAAATGAAGCTAGGGTATCGTGTTGACGTGTTCGCTTCTATACAGAAGATGTAGTTGTGGCGTTAAAGAAAGAATTCATTATTGACTAAATTATATCCTCTGTCCATCGGTCTGTACGTCGGTTCCTACCGCTACAAAATAGGAATCAAAACTATGGTATTTATATTCAGGAGCAGGCCAAGATTTCTCGGACTACATCAAATTTTAGCGTGGCTCTTGTAACAAAGCTAAAGCAATGGAGGAGATCACATTGGGCTTTTTTGAAGGGTTGAACTCTAACCCATAACATCAGGATAGCGGGAGGGACACGCTCAAAAGAATTTACGAGGCTTTATCTTCTTTTTCTTTCAAACATGCTATTATTACATTGAAACTCTCGTCTATGTACAAATGAGCCACTTACAAAGTTGTTTCTCTGCGGAATGAATATCGCATTAATTACAAGCACTTGGAAACAACATGGACCGATGAGTTGCGACGCTGAGCAAGCCATTAGAGGGAGTGCCACTCTTAATGTAGTTGGTTCAGGTTAAACAAAGGTGGCCCTACAAAATATACGAGTGTATTGAAAAGGCACATGCAGACCAATTTCGTTTAACTTCAAAAACAAACATTTAGAGAAATAGGCGTCATATAAGAAGTATTTTTATTTATGCCCCATTTCTTCTCAAGACGAACAAGAAGGGTACAGATTTATTCTGCTTAAACCAATTAGGAGGCGCGAAAACTTTATGCCAAAGATAGAAGTCGAGAAGATGTAGACCTGCAATGCACAGCGCGAGAGTGTGTAGCAGGTTACAAGCTGGGCGATCGGCTGTGGCAATAGTGGATCCAGAATTGACTGCGTGCTCATATATTGAAACTTTAAAATCAATGCAAAAATTTTAGCCACGTTATGTCATTCCAATACCGATCATTGTTCGCGAGCAAATATCTTATATTTAGTGCAATAAAAGAGTGCCGATGCGTACGATGTCCAGCCCTTCTAACGAGGAATGTTTGCGTTCGAAACCTTATATGATCGGCCTTTTCTTGGTTTTATTTGACCACGTGAAGTAATCTCCTTGTACTCCGATTATTTAGGTTAAACCTGGTTAGAGCAATTGTACAGATTGAAACAGCACTTTGACGTTCTCTGGCCGCCTACAAGTACTGTGACGTCACGATCGGGTGCATGAATCAGCCTTCAGGCACGAGCCAGTCACGTTGCACAAAAAGCCTTTGAATTAAGGCCTTTTTATTACTTGCGTACGCACAGCATGTCCTTCTATAGGTGCGTACTTCATTGCGTTCAAGCGCGTGCTCGTAGCCTTCTGCACGCATGTTGTCTTCGCTCGTGACACCTTTCAGTAGTCGTGTTTGTTTTGTTTTAGTGTGACTGCTTCTGCGTGCGTGGCTGGCTTGGCGCGTGCATAAAATGCCCCACAATAGGCTCGGACCGGTACTATAGCGTAATGTTTGATTCCATTTGCTAGATCTCTCTGAGCTTGCATGCACGTGGCATACGCAGACGGCGAAAAATTAAAAACAAAAACCGGGACACCGATCACAAGCGAGGATTCTGTTTGGTACGGTATACGCGTCATTGTTTCTGACATGTAGATGCCTAAAGTACGGTAATTGAAAGAAAACAAAGAAGCTTCCTTTCTGATTGCTTCTCTGAGCTATTACTCCATCGTGTGTGGGATCAGTACTGTGGGCAGCGCGCTTAATTCCTAGTGGGCAAGCCGTATGATTATTTCATCTAATTAGCAGTGTTTCCGCGTTTTTTTCGTTTAAGTGCTTTCTTGCGCGAAAACGGTTCCAATATTGCTTGTTAAATGCTCGTGGGGCACATAGGGGAATTAAAAAAGGCTTTTTTTTGGTATTCGGGGTGTCCTAAAAAATATTGGAGGGCACTTAAGCACAGATTGTATGGATGTGATAAGGTAGCGTTTTTGATTCTCATAGGCAGCCCTCTTTATAGGTATACTTTATAGCACAGCCTTATTGTTACTCAGAAAATAACAGGTCCCTAAATTGCTCCGTGAATATCACACATATATTGATGAGCATAGAGTTGTTGGTTGGTTGGTTGGTTTGTGGGGTTTAACGTCCCAAAGTGACTAGGCTATAAGAGACGCCGTAGTGGAGGACTCCGGAAATTTCGACCACCTGGGGTTCTTTAACGTGCACTGACAACGCACACAACACGGGCGCCTTGCTTTTCGCCTCCATAGAAAAGCGGCCACCGAGGCCGGGATTCGATCCCGCATCCTTGGGAACAGTAGTCGAGCGCCGTAACCACTGCGCCACCCCGGCGTAGAGTTGTAGTCTACCAGTAGATCAGCTTACATAGATGTGAGGCCAGACCACGGTTCTTACACCGTGGGCCAGACTAGCATAAACGAACTTTATCGGGCGCACTTGAGCTCCGCCTTCAAGGGCTTGAGGCGATAATCACAACTCGACATAATCCCCTCTTTCATCTAGCCGTACGAATATGGTTGCGTGGGCTATGCGTAGCGATGCAAGGGTGATGGCAGGCTGATTCTTAAAACCTACAATGTGAACGAAGAAGCAGGGGTTGTCAGATCCTTTCAAACGTTATGTCGGCAAACCCAACGTTTGGTTAGTGCTCGGGCATGTCAGCTACCAGCTACCGCGTGCCAGGGCCATGCTCATAAGTTTTCTTTCACAACGCCAATGGCGGCGGACGGCCGCCGACGCCGGATTTTCGGTGAATGGGGGTTTTAAAACTGCCACGTTAAAACACTGGCGTGACATCAGAGTGGCGTGCCTGACTTGTAATTCAAGGGTCCTGAAGGGTTTGGCAGTCTAATAGCAGACGCCTGAGTTGGTGCCTGATGCCATCCTTCCAATTTCACGTGGTTAGTGACGTCGCATAACCAGCCACCCAATCAGCGCCTGGCAATATCACCTCTCAAATGTGACCTTCCAGGGGCATGCCTGTGATTTTATTGCATTAGCAATACTGCGCCAGGTTTCAGCCCGTCACGTCGTCCCGGGAAAGGCCACGTTTGAAAGGCCGCAGCCGAGCCGAATACGGCTTCAACCAAGCCGTATGAACGCAGCTTAAAGGCCTATAGGGGTAGCGTGAATGCAAGGGTCCTTGCAGGCTGATTCTGAAATAACCGTCCCATTTGAAACGAGAAACCCAAGTTGGCAGCTCCTGCCAGCCCACATATAAATCTCCGCTTTAACCAAGCCGTATGAACGTGCCTTAGTGGCCTATAGGGGTAACGTGGTTGCCAGGATCCTGGCAGGCTGATTCTGACACAGCCGTCCCATGTGAAACGAGACACCCAAGTTTAACCAGAGGTTAACCACAGCCAGTTTTTTTTTTTTTTTTTTTCACTCAAAAAACCGAATCCGGACTTAGAGCCTTAAAGCTATTGAGTTACAGCAACTGAATAAAAATACCAAGATTTTTACCCGCGTTATCACTGGTCTTAGTAGCTTTATAGTACGTTAGCGCCGCACTATTGGTTACGAGAGAAAATACATGATGCGTTTGTTCATCACTATTACCCCTTAACTGTACGCTGAACGCTGAGCGCCTCGTAGACGCCACAGGTGGCGTTATAAAACTTCTAACGCTTTATTTGTGGAGGAAATTATTTCTTTTATGTAGGCATTGCACGTAGAACCACTGCAAGGAGTAGAAGCTAAACATAACAGATGTGTAATATTAACTTCAATTAAATTTGGGCGCACCTGCTGTGCGGAGGACTCTGAGACTCGGAGGCCGACTTACACCTCCAGTTGTTGAAAAGATTAAATTTGTAATTAGAGACAAAACATTCCTTACACCAAGTAATTTGCAGAAATTACCTTAGAAAGAGTCCCCCCCGCCTCCCCTACACATATTACAGAATACTTCAGACATTAAATTATTTTCCCAAACAGGCATGACCCTTATACAGATTTTGATGTATGTCACCATTTGCGACTTTCACGGGAAATGTCAACTTGATTCGAACCACGGATACAATAAATATATTCCTAGCGACCACCAGGTTCGTTGTAAGTTGCATCGGATGTGTCTCACACTCTTTATGTGCTCGTTTATGCCACATGTTGTGAAGAATTCAGAAATGGTACGGTCAAATTCGTTCGTGCCTTTTCTTGAATGCATCACAGCATGTTAATTTCGACTTAGATGTCGAAGTGTTGGCGTAAAACTTTTTGTTAAAATGTCTGTAAATGGTAGTACATTCATATGGCACTATGGACGCAAAAGTGCGGCATACAGGAAGGAAATAATAAGGGCTTTGGACGTATATTTATTTTTTTATGCGTTATATTTATTTTATTAAGGTTAATAAATAAATGAATGTGTTTTATCCAAAAACAAAAGCGGGAAATCAACACGGACTGAAATTTGTAATCGCAACAATGAGATACCTATGCAAGAGGATGTTTCGCATCTGTAGCTGAACGCGTTGAGTCATACGGTGGCATAATTCTTACCAGGTACCTATCCGGCATTTCTAGAAGAATGATTTGCTTCAACTCGAACGACCTTTACCAAAACGTAATCCTTCTTGATACAGAGCGCGCCTCGATACACTTGACTAAGAATGAAATTTTAAGGCCACGATGCGGTGCCTCAGTGGTTATGAAGCCCGACTACTGCCCGGACTACCTGGCTCAAACCCCTGCGTTTGAGCCAGGTAGTCCAGGCTGCGTTTTGATGGAGGAAGAAAGAAGTGACGACCGTGTGCTGTGCGATGTCTACACACGTTAAAGATCCCTCGGAAGGCGAAGTTTCTAGAGTCTTGTACTACGGCGTGTCTCATAGTCAGTGTCGGTTTGAAATGTTTAACCTCACAAACCAAACCAATCGCAATTTCAAGAAAAAAAAAATGCTTGGTTTGCGACAATCGCATTAACCGCGGGACTTAGAATGGCATGCGTATATCCTGAAATGCTGCTTCGTTATCTACAGAAAAGTAGGAGAAGGCTAGTGGAATCGCAGGATCTCAAATTATTTCATACTAGTTCGACCAACGCGAGAGAGCCAGTAACTGATGCTGAAAAAAAAAAACGTGTCCGTTACCACCATCTGCAACATGTATCGCTTGAAAGCTGGCTACTTTGTAGTATCACAAGCCTGCCTAAGGCAGGCTGTCATCACGAGCGCCTTAGTGACGTCATGGTGGCATAAATTATCCGCCGGCCTCGGTATCGACTGTTTGGAACTTCACAGCCTCGATAAATCTTGAGCGCGCCTCCGGCCGGAGCCAGGTGCAAAGGCAGGTGATATTTTTTATGGGACACTACCAGGTGCTGATAGGTGGGATTTTCAATGACACGCATGGCGTGTCTCCGCGTATTTCCATTTCGATCACTGCAGGGGCCATAATGGTGATTGATAAGCGGATTCTTTGGAGTTGTAAGACTCGATGGCGCCATGTGGAGTTTAAAGCAGCTGCCCATTGGTCGCTTTTTTCATACGGAAGGTTCCAATAGGAATCGAACACACTGGTTCGATATACCTCTCGTAGCATTGCTGTCTAGGGGTATATCGAATCACAATAATACTGAGAGAAGATTTTATGCGTGCGAATGTCAAAGAGTCTATGATTGCTAATTACCAATCTTACCATCAGAAACATGGCTTTTTCTCTGTCATATCAGTCCTAACTATTGCATCCCAGAAGACCAAATTCGAAATAATATTGATGTAAAAACCTGAATAATAGGCGATCTTAGCCAATATACTTGTAAAGGTATATTGCCATGCTTTCCTGTTCCGCTGTTGCGCTGTACTAAATGTGATGTACAGGAAATGCAGCAGTCCCGTTGATTTCAATAAAAGCATTCCGGTGCTGTAAAAAGAAAAGATAAAAATCATTATTTGTAAACTAGAGTGAGGACGGCTTTTTAGACCCGTTCTGTGTAAGCCTAGTTGCAACAGCTACTTTTAAAAAACGAGCTTTCTATCAGCGCAATTGGAATATCTTCTACGTTACGAGCAGCCATGCTATCTGCAAAATGAATGCTTTGTGACAAATGAAAAATGCTGTTATTTTGTTTTCTTATGAAAACATCAGCATATACCGCTGTTACCAAAACAAATTCCGAGCCCACAAAGCTAAACGGAGGCAATCTTTTAAATGTTTATGAAACGAAAGCATGGTACGCACACACTTGAATTTGTCGCACTCGTACGTTTGGGTATCAGCATTCAGACTTGATAGCTATTATGACTTACATGCCTTTTTCTGGTTATCCGCCACAGCAAAAACATTTTTGTTAACTGGCCTCCTCCAAACTGAATCAGAACTCTAGCAGATGAAGGACGTGAAAATAATAAATAAAAACGCGGAAAACATCAACGCGCAAAATGCAGGAAATGGCAAATATTTCGGTCATTTCTGTCCGTATAGCAATGAGGACTCGCTAAACAGAAAGTAATCCAAATAAATCCATTCGCTCTAGCCGGTATCGTGGCATTGGAAAAAAGCATAGATACGAAATCGTTCCCTGCCATTTTACGAAACAAGCTGTAATCGCGCTCACATATGCAGCAGCAGAACGATCCCCGGTTTTTAGTGGAGGGAAAAAAGAGTAGATTGATTTTTGCCCGCATAGCACCGGGAAATCAACAGCATGTGGTCGCATATGTTGGACTGGCTCGGCCGGGTCTAATGGCGTGCCAGAAACATCGCTGTATTTATAATTTTGCGAAAGAGAAACCCTTATGAGGTACGACAACAAAGCACGAAGCAGCGCTGGAAATATTCCGATATGGTATATTAACGAAACAACGAAACGAGCGTATTTACCCTGTTTTTTTAACAGCGACCACAGCTGCCATTTGCTTACGTTATATTTCTATTTATACTTGCTGTGATTAAATGCGTCGAGCCCAAGCTCCAGGGGGATCTGAAAAAAATTAAAATCAAACAAAAAACGCCCACATAAAAAACAACTAACTATCGCGAAATTCGGTATCCAGAAAAAATCCTCACAAGATTAGTGTTGCACCGAGCGCTTTATGAAAAGTGAAAGGTTTGACGTCAAACGTAACCCTATATGGACAGCTGGTGAGGCATTTTCTTCGTGGGTAACGTGCGACCGGGCCGATATTTTGCGCTAACCAGTGGTCGTGCGACCTTTTAGTGGAGACAAACATTTAGCGTTCTATGTAATTTGATGCCGTTTGACAGTATTTATAATTTTATTATCTTGGCAACTTTCAGTAATCAGCTGTATATGCTAGGGCGTATGGCGCAGAAGAGAATGAATTAGCTGTGCTTAATTATAAGATAAAGGATATCGGCCACGCTGCATTAATCCGATGTCACCATTGCTCGGTGTTCCATCATCCGCTCTGTACCCGTCTTCTGTTGGAAGTACCAGCGCAAAATTGTTTTATTTCATTCCCAACAAAAGTAGTGGAACCGAACTTTCTAAGCTGCACCACTCATCATCACCATCATCAGCCTGACTGTACCCACTGCAGGGCGAATGCCTCTCCCATATTTCTCCACTTAACCCTGTGCTGTGCTAGCTGCATCCACCTGACCCCCGCGAACATCTTAACCTCATCCGCCCACCTAACTTTCTGCCTCCCCCTGCTACGCTTTCCTTCCCTTGGAATCCATTTTGCTACCCCTAGCGACCATCGGTTATCCTCTCTTCGCTCTACATGTCCTGCCCATGCCCATTTCTTCTTCTTAATTTTCACTAGAATGTCGGTAACTTGAGTTATTTCTCTGACCCACTCTGCACGCTTTCTATCTCTTTGTTACCCCTACCATTTTTCGTTCCATAGTCCTCTGGGTAGCCCTCAACTTAAGTAGAACTCTCTTGGTTAGCCTCCACGTTTCAGCCCCATAGGTGAGTACAGGTAAGAGGCAACTGTTATATACTTTCCTCTTGAGCGATACCGGTAAACTGCTAGTCATAATCTGTGAGTTCTTGCCAAATGCGCTCCATCCCAATCTTATTCTTCTTGTGATTTCCTTTTCATGGTCCGGATCTGCAGTTACTACTTGTCCTAAGTAGACATATTCGCCTACTACTTCCAGTACTTCGCTACCTAATGTAAACTGCTGTTCCTTTCCGAGGCTGTCGAAAATTACCTTAGTCTTCTGCATATTGATTTTCAAGCCTACCTTTCTACTTTTCCTGTCTAGGTCACCAATCATTATTTGCAGTTCATCCCCTGAGTTGCTTAGCAAGGCAACTCAGCAAGGCACCGCTCATAGCAGTTTCTTTACCTTCTTCACTCACTAATATAATAACTAACAATGCACCATATTATTTTATGGCTAACATCAGTTTCTTTATAAGTGTTGGAGAATCAAGCATTTCACCACAAAGCATATTCCATATACGTAGTTCTGGCTATAATTGAAAATTTAGCAACGGTTTCCTATAGACTTGCTCCTCAATTTCCAGCTTACCGCGATGCAACTAAGCTATCGTAGTCGTTTAGGACAGTCGGACGTTTATCTAGCTGGTGTAATTACAGGAATGCATTAGAACTTTGGTCTGCCCTTACTTTCTTGTGATTTATTAAAGCAGATATGCGCGTCACGTTACGTTATCGTCATTGCCTCAAGCACGAGGAAATGTGGTGCTAAGTCATACTTTTTTAGCAAATTAGAAGAGCGAGTCAAAAAGGAGTAATTCTATTCTGTGTATTCTTCTTATTTTCTATTTAGTTATTCTTTGTTTTCGTCCCCATTTTTCAATGCATGTTTTTTCTTCTAAAAAGTAAAACAAATATAGGGATGAAAGATTAACTAGACGCCGCAAAGGTCTTTGATTGGTGCAAGCTGAAATGAGCCGCGAAAATGGAAATAATAAAGCAGCCCGAGACGAAGCTTGTCGCGGTACCTGGCGTGAGTGGCTGCTTCCCAAGCAGGCCTTTTTAGTGCCCCGCTATGGTATGTACTGTTAGCGAGAAGCTTCGTTTGTGGGTAGTCGGAGCCGTCTTGTAAGCGCCAATGCATTTTCTCGATTTATTTCCATACAATGCCTGTGTAGCGCCTTCTAGCCCTTTTTGTTGCCCAGGAATAAACGGTGTATGACCCTCAAGGGCTGTGGCGTCTTACTCGACTAGTGATACCATGGCTCACTAACCCAATTCAAGGCTTCAATACATACATATATATATATACATATATATATGCAGATCAATTAAGGGGAAATGAGGGTGCTCGTTATAATACATGAAGGAAAGAAGCCAACAGTCGGCGAGGCCAAGGAAAGCGGACGCGATATTCGGAGGTCGTGGGTTCGGTTCCCACCATCGGCACGTTGTTTTTTCTTCTACTTTGTGCTCATTTATCTTTCCCCTAAACAGATTACACTACTAATTTCTGTGATTGTCCAAGTAAACATTAAGAAAAAAAAAAAGACAAAGTGCCATCCCCAACGCTTTCCTTGGCCTCGCCGACTGTTGGCTTCTTTCCTTCACATATATATATATATATATATATATATATATATATATATATATATATATTACACTACACATAACTTCATGTGCACTGATTCATTATCATGTATTAAGTTCTATAGTATAGGCGAGCGTGGGAGATATCCCACTGATAGCAGCAGCGGTATGAAGGCACAGTTAGTAATTACCTTTTAGCTGAACAATACTTTTGATATAAATGAGTTCAGCATGAACAGCGACATTTTTGCATGACTCAACACAGACCAGCACGTCCGGTACAATATGAGTTCGTCTATCAGTCCTGTGTGTCCATAAAAGCGAAGACAGGCACCGAATAGAATTTTCGGGTGGGAAATGTGAGCGTGTTTTCGGCTAGCTGAAGGGTAACGTCTATGGTTTCATAAACATTAATCTACCGACTGTTTTCTCTACAACACCTGGGAAGAGTTCTTATTGTTAAAGCATGTTGTGTTGATTCAGAGAGCATCGCAATTCCTTTGGCAGGCTGGCACTATTATTCCGTAGACTATGCGAACCAGATTATTCCTATTTACCCCAGGTAGTTTCAGATGGACACGGGACTACACTTTCGCCTTTGCCAACTTCCGGTGCAAAAGGCATTGACGCCTTGCCTTCCTCTCGTCGCCGCACATCGAACTCTACTTGCACTAGGCCTCCCAGAAGCGAGATAAATTCCTGGAGCGGCGCAGGGACGGATAATAAAGAAGTAAAATAACGTCGAAGGGCACAAGACATTTTCTCTTGATTCTTTTTGATGTTTTTTTTTGCTTTTTCGCACGAAGAAAATTGGGAACACAAAAGAAGACCGCAGGCAGCACCGCGTGCCGTCAGAGATAAAGCCACCGCGGAGAAGAGACATCGCGAAATAACAAAAACACGCCTCTGCGAGACATCGATGGCGGCCCGAGGCCGAAGTAGCAAAGTTCGAGATTCGTTCGTAATCGATTTGGGCACTTACCACACCAGCTTGCGGGACGACTTTTCGGCAATTGCTGTTTCCTTGAAACTTTCTGCTCTGCTCTTATAGGGATCGCTGTGCTGACGTGTTCTTGCCTTTATCACATCAGCATTTATGTTTTAGTACGCTTTAAGAGTTACGCGGTGGAAGAAGAAGATTTTGCACTGTCGTGTTTGCGGTTTGTTGCACATTCCTTCGCTGGTATTAGAATGAATTGTCTCAATAACAGAGAGTGCTAGAATGGAGATGTAAGACATGCTCTGTGTCGCTGCGAGTGCAACTTGTTTCTCTGTTCGTCGTCGTGAAATGTCGTAGTAGCTGTAGTTGCACGATAGGAGTAATTTGCCCGAAAACGGAACAAAAAATGTTAATTCCCCGCCTGTTTTCCCGGCGGCGTTCGATTTGACCTCATAGTTCTTTACACTAGAGAGATAAAAGAAACAAAAGTAGTTAGGTTTCGGTGCTCGCTTTTATAAAAATAACAAGTAGTGCATCGTCTCAACCGAAGCCTAAAAAAAAGGCAAGGTTTAAGATAGTAATACAATTTGACATGGTAAATGGAGCAAAGACCATAAAAAGGGTTAGCGTTGTTCTCGTTGCATCACAGAGTTTAGAAGTTAGCGTTGTGTTTTTAACAACATAAACGAAGTGACTTGCGTTAAACCAAATGCATGCCTGCATAATTTGAAATAATCATTTTTTGTCTCGATAAACGTTCTGGTTTTGGCCTTTGCTTTAACCGATTATCTGAAAATTTCAATTTTGTAAGAAAATGTAATGAGACTTCAACGCGCGTGCTTGTAGTTGGCATGGTGAGGAAAATATTCCTCATTCCTTTCGCCCCTCCGTAATATCCGGAAACCACCCTGCAGGCTCGGAAATAAATTACTGCTTGACAATAAGTAAAAAACCACGACAGTTAAAAGCATCCTGCCAGCAGCAAAACTTTGGTCCCTTTCGTGCTTCAAAAAAAACAAAACAACAAAGACATTCATACGAATCCTGTTTCAGACTACACAGAACATATCATTTTGGATCTCACTACCACAAGCGTAAAAGCCGTAAGCAACGGCAATATGGTTAAACTGTCTAATGCTTACATTTCTTTCCAGTCACCACGTCTTGTTTCGCTGAATACCAATTCTGATTATAATGCTGAATGACTTGCATCATATGCGAGTGACCAGAAACCTGGAATTTAATTTTACTGTTTTGACGGGACAATATTCAGTTGTGGGGACGCGTTCACGAAGGGAGCAGTGACGGCAGCGCCAGGCCGCACAGCACTGTCTCCTCATCGTGCTGTTATCATATATTTATTATGCTTCTCTGTGTGCTTGTGTTATCTGCATCCTTAGATAGCTTATGTCTTCAAACTGAATATTACTTGCTATGTGTTGGCATTTCTTCGCCCCCAATTTTCGCGCTGTGAGCGTGTACATCACCCTTGGCACAAATCTTGTTATTGCTTCTGGACTCTGCAGAACAGCGACTGCGCGGCGTGCTTATGTTTTGATTGATGCTCCGGAGGTGGTGGTTCGCTTTGGGGAAATGGCATCGCACCAGTTCATGGCTGTTGCCTGTTGGTGAATGTGCCCAAGCCGACACACGTTGAAGTGCACGCAAAACGCATCGGAAAATAATCTAGAGGTATAGGTGTGAATACTGTAAAAATACTTGGCGCTGAATCCACAGCTTAACCTATAACATTGGGTTAACGTAGCGGTTGCCGTTTCATGATGTGTATCGGCTCTGATTTTCATTTTCTAAGAATGTCTTCGATAAACATTTTATAGTTTTTACTCTTCCGAAATGGTTTAAATTTTTTTTAATGGGACCACGTATGACTTATTATACTGAAGCGTTAATCTTGTATTTAAATAAAGCATTTAGAATAAAAAAAGACAAGACGTAAAATGCAATCCTACCGCCCCTAAAATCAATCGAGCAGGCTCTCTGTACATTTTGTGCTCAATATCGAGAGTTTGATAAGACAATTTCCTTTAATCTCTACCCCTAAGGTGAGCAGACCTAGTAGGTGCTTAGATCTATCTTTGTCATAAAGTTTCCGGAAACATCTGGTCTTTGTGCATCAGCTTAATACGTAGGCTTAGGCTTGTGGTTATTCTTGCATGACTCCGCCAACCTACAGTCGTAAGGAAGCCGTCCCCAAAAGCTTCATACCTCAACCTCCACAAAAAATTGGAGTTTTAGCAAAAGCACTTTATTGAATTAAACCGTGGGAAATAAAAAAAACGCAATTTAATGGCGGTTTGCAAGACTCTGAGATATTGAGTCGATATTGTCGACCATAAACCCTGACTGCTCTTTGGAGGGTCAAATTCTAAAGTTAAAGCTCAGCTACTTTGGTCATCTGATGAGAAGAGAGGAGTCGCTGGAGAAAGATTTGATGTTGGGAAAGGCTGAGGGTCGCCGGAAAAGGGGTAGGCAGCGAACGCGATGGCTAGATGGCATCCTCGAGGCACTGCAGATGAAGTTATGTGATGTTAGGAAGATAGTGAGAGACCGGAAAGCGTGGCGTGACATGGTCCATAGGGTCATGAAGAGTCGGACACGACTGAACGACTGAACTGAACTGAAGACTCTGAGAATCTGCACATGACTCATATTTCAACCACTTTTGTTCTAATTGTTAAGTGCATAGACGTTCTGTTGAGCGCATATAGTGTCAGTTATCTCTTCTTCACTAATGACTTCAATAGAAGTTTATCCCACCGCATTCACTAGAGCTCATTGCAATAGTGAGTGTGTTCTGAACCATCGGTGGCGTAACAGATGAGCTTCAGAAATAATATTGGGACCGAATGAACAATAAATTCGAGGACACTTGGTTACTAAGTGATGAAAGGCGAAAGCCTGACTGTTTCATTCTGCTACGCGACTGTTGCGAATGTAGCTATGAATGCTGCTACGAGTAAAGCGAGTGAATATTCTTTTACATTCTGCTAGTGCATTTATGTTCGTAACTTTATCTTCGCAGCCGTTCTGCATTTACTGCTGTGCAGTTGATTTTACCGGGTGCGAGGCATTAATTAGTAATTAATTATTACGCATGTGCCAAAACTTTAGCAATTCTTGTTTATTAGTCAATAATTATTCATTGTTATAAATTAAACATCAATTTGTGATTATTTATTTATCCAATAAAATTAATTATAATTAATAATTAGTCATTGATTGACATATGGCCATATAAGGCACGCATTCGCGCATACTGTAGTGGTGCTCTGTGATTGGTAGAGGCCTCCATTACGTCATCCCTTCGCGACCACTCAGAGCCGCCGCAAAATCGTGACACTTGCTGACGACAACGATGAAGCAGGAAGGGCTTTCGCCTCAATAACCGGTGTCGCATTCTCCCGTTACATGTATTGTGATTATGCCTCCTTCGTTGCACTTCAGCTTTCCTGGAAACTTAATTTACCCCTACGACAAATCCGCAGCCGAACTTCCCTGGTAGTTAAGTGCCTACATCTCACTGTGTTCTTTGCATGTTGCCGCCTCCGTCAACTTCCATGCATGCGCGATGCTTCCGAACGCTCCTCCTATAATGTTTGCTAAACGGCCCAATGTTGTTTGCGGGCTAGAACTGATTTATCCATTACTCGAGATAACCGGTCATTTCAACGAAGTCTGCTTGGCCTTGAAAACCATGCCTCGAACATAATGCGTATTAATTCTAAAACATAAGTGCTAGTGCACCAAACCACGATCAGTCACAAAATGGGCCAAACCAAGTTCAATAATCAGTGATTTCAACACCCTGTAAGTTTGTCATGGTTCGTTTCAATATTCTTATCTCACATTCGGATTTCAGCGGTCGCAAACTGGCGTATCCCGTTGCAGACGCAATATGCGGGAGAAAAAAAAATACCTTGGGATACCTTGCGCATTTTATATCAGTACACAGCTGCCGTTGGTGCAACGTTTAGGAAATTACTTGCTTTTCTACTCGTTTGGAATGCCGGGAAAGTAACATAGAGAGCAGTGTCAAAAACTCGATCGATGCACTTTTTTTCTGGTCAATAGCTATTGCTGTGATCAGACAGTCTTTGTTCTGACGCCCCGTTAAGATAGAGGTGACAAAAAATGAACCAAGATTTCTAGCTGTTTCAAGCGCCCCTGTTTCTACATGCTGCATTTCGCGCCATTTGATAAGCACAAAAGTTCCGAATTTTTTTTTGCTTTGGTAATTGTCTTCTTGGACAGACGTGTGGGCAGGGCAGTCTTCGTCTCACTAGCGAACTGCGCGAAGCAGTCACTCTCACACTTCAAAGATACGTTGCTCACTTTCACAATAAAGGGCGACGATTTTCTTTTACAGACACACCATGTTCGAAACGTAGCAACAATATGTTCTGGAAATGATAAGAAAAGAGTACATGCGGCGTTAGGACAACGATATATTTTTGTACTCTCGCAATTACATCGCCATTTGATCGTTAGTTTTGAGTACGCTTGCAGAATACTGTCATCAGTCACATGTTAAATAAATTCTCAATGCACCCTTCAATGCAACGCAAGCCCACATTCAGAACCTGAGACTCGTTGCCCTTGCTGCGACATCCTGGCAGTTCAGCGCAAGGTTCACTGCAATTAGAAAAATAGTTTCCTCTCAGGCGCCATTTGTAATCGGGAACTTTTCTTCGGGTGTAATACGTTAGCAAGCATTTATATCGCGCATTGCGGTTGCCAAATAATTTAGAGGCAATCGCTCTGTGTGCTCAAATTTTAGTCAGGTGGTGCAATCGCGTAAATTATTAAGCACATCGGTTAGCAAAAATCGTGCCGCCTACGGGAACTGTGCACTGATAATAAACATGTGAGGTACTCTACTGCACTAGCCAAAAATGACCTTTGAGCCAGTTTTGCTAGTTTTGGTGTGCAAAGCGCCCTCCCTCACTGTTACAGAGTTTCAAAGGCACCAAATTGGGAGCCGCACACGTTACCGGCTTACATTTTATCATCCCAAGCAAGATAGCGAAGGAGAAGCCTTACCGCATCCACGTTGCGCACACAAGCGGGGAGCAGCGGCCACATATGGCGACCCTACGCCCCACATCAGCTTTGCCAGCCGGCGGGGCTGCTTGGTTACTTTTGGCTAAGACGGTACCTCGAGATGTGACTAACATTCTGTAGCCAGTTTCTCCAAAAGCGGCCTTATGCATTTCCTTTCAAATAAAACTAACTTCTTTAAACCAATTGCATGATAAATCGTGATTACCCCCAAGGTAATCTGGAACTTTATTTTAAAAGGAAGTGGTCAACGATTTCTATTTCGCATTAGGAATACTTAAGCAGGATAACAACGTCGCCAACTCTATTTTGCGAAAGTCTTATTTACTAATCCTCTTCTTTCGGCATAAACTTAGCTCCAGTGCATGCGTGCAGGCTGATTTAACAAACCAAAATGACATGTAATGTTACATTGAGCAAATCATGTTCTGGGCCAGTTGGTAGGTCATGATTTACGGCGGGTATAGCGCGAGATAAACTAGGGTAAGAGAGGGACACAGCACGAGCGCTGTCTTGCACCTGAAATTGGAAGCGAAAAAAAAATGAACGAGCTCGACAAACTGTACGCATGCTCAGCTATCCACTGATTTTGATGAAGGGGTGAGATGAGACAAACTGAATCAAGATGATCTCGGGCTACATGAAGAGAGATAAAACATAGAAAGATACTAGCAGCATACGAAATCAATTACACAGCATTTAGAAACAAAGCTTCCTTTTTAAGCAGAAGAACCAACTTCTCCCTTTCGCACTAATAGATTCCTAACCTATGAATATGATGCCGCAAGAAGCTCCTTTGCTAGTTTTCCTTTATAACGGTCAGTTACTTTTGTTTTTCCGAAATGTGGATGGCATTTGCGGCTGAAACAATATTTAGGCAGGTTGTTAGTTTTGGATGATTTAAACGATGCAGCGTGTTCCCTTAAAGGGACAGAACACCTGCCAAAATATGTCACGAGATTATGGTGGAGATGAAAAGATCTTGCCTCATATAGTAGAGATTGAGCACTACAATATTAAAGAAAAGAGGCTTTACAATTTTAATTTGCCATTAAAAATTGCAAAAACACAACAGAGGCGCTATCTAGCGGAGAAACCCTAGTACTTTCAGTGTAGCCCCCCAGGTGACTACATGTCAACAAATTATCACTGATTTTCGTAACTGCACCTTCTTCTTTTTTCTTTTAGGAGTGCTTTCCATAATTTATTATATTTTGCGCTCTCTCCAGTGCGTCCTTAAATAAAAACCACCCCTGCTTTCGCACCGCGAGAGGTTGCATTCAGGTTTTGCCACTAGATGGCGCCACAGTGTTTACAATTTCGTGAATGAAGCAATAGAGAGTTTTAGCCGAGCGGGTTTACGGCCAGCGGAGCGGAGCGAGCGGGCGCGGACGCCACTGCGCATGCGCAAAACGCTGGGGCGGCGAGCGTGTTCACGGCGCCCCGCTGGGAAGCCTTCTTCAGCGGAGCGCGCGAGCGTGCGCAAGCGCGCGCGGGCGTGTATGGGTAATCAAGATGGCAGCCGCCAGCACGACCGCCAGCAATGCTGCTTCGTCGGTTACGACCGCGGCGCAGGCCCGTTTGCAAGCCAAAAAGCCTCGCAAATGCTTCACACCTTATGAAGATATTTGTATTCTGCGGGAAGTGTCAGCAACGAGGCCTTTTGACGACGATATTAAATGGATATTGGTGATCACCAACTTGAAGAAAGTGATCAAGAGAGACCTCACGCTGCGTGGAGTGAAGGAGAGAGTCGATCTTCTTCTGGGATACTGGAGGCAGCAGGACACGAAGAATTTGAAGAAGTAAGTTTTGTTTGCGTATAATGCTAAAACAGTTGTACACTATCGTTCACTTGTTTATGAGACGTGTGTATTTTGCCATATTCAGGTCGGGCACGGAAGAAGAATACGCCGAAAAGGAACAGATCCTGCAGGATCTGTCAGATTATGCTCGCTCTGTTAACTATGAGCCCCGAATATTTCCACGAAGAGGGGGCACTTTTAACAGAAAGAGGCAGCAACTCGCAAGCAACTACACTACCTCCGTGAAGAGGACCGCATTTGACGTTGGAACAAGCAGCAGTAATTCGGCACAGGAAGCAGCTCGTTACAGCAGCGATTCTGCGGCGGTGGCTTCCCAGAGTTGCGTGTTAGGAGCGGTGGATGGTAAGTTTTGACATGTGTGGGTCCGTGTCGCATGTCTATGCTTTTGATCTCCGCCAATATTAGAAAATGCATGCAGAATTCGGAACATATTATGGGTCTTCTCGCGCTATGCATTTCTACAAATGAAACACTACAATATGAAATCTAACTTTAATAATGTAGAAAGAATACACACAAAAGGGGTAAGGTTTCTTATAATAGTTTTAAGCATACTTCAGTCAATGCCTGATTAACAAGAGCTAACTTGCCCTCAATAAGTCAAAGGAATCATGTCAGCAGATTGAAGTTCTTATTTCAATTAATAATGTACACTATAAAACCTATATCTGAAACTATCTCCTTCTCAGCTGGTTATGCTACTAGACAAAGGCATGTTCCATATCAGCCGCATAGTAACTGTTATTGTATTGCTTTTCTACAAGAACGGTGACATGAAACGGATATTTTTCTTTTTGTGCTTTAACTTGTTTTGTCATTGCACTGTCTGGTGTATTGTTATTTTTCCCCATCTCATTTAAATTTCAAAATGCGAGATTTCAGTATCTACGAACAAGTAATAAAATAATGCCTAGATTGTTGCTGCTGTAGATTTGCAAGATGTTTAAAAGTAAGAATATGTACCCCATACTAATAGAAAGTAATCCAGCTTAAGGCAGTGGTTCAGAAGGCGACATGTAACGATCATACTTGCTATCAATCAACTTGGCGGCACCTTGTGCATTATCAATAGTGAAACAAAAAAAGCGCAGTGCAGCCTGAAATGTACTTTTAGGGAGGACAGCAGAGGACCCATGTGTTATTCAGAATGTTGGTCGCTTATACGCACATTGACAACATGACATAGAAATGCAACTGATTGTAATTATGGTATTGATTAGCCTTCGGTTTATTTACAAAACATGGGAGGAGGAGGCTCAAAAGTATCTCTTGTTCAGGATTTGATAAACATCTAAAAAGTAGCAACAACCCCTGCCTTTAATTATAAAAACTACATAAATGCTCAAAATACGCATTTATTAATGCGAACAAGCAGGATCATTGTTTTAATTTAGTCCTGAGAATACAGACCAGAAATATATGCATGAACAAGAGCAGTGGTAATTTGATAAGCAAAACAAAGTCTGGATTACAACAATAACAATGCAGTACTCAACACGAAATGCAATATAATATTGAGAAGAAAAATTATTATGGCATCCGTTGATTTTATTCTTGACTGCTGAGGCTTCTGAAAATGAATAGTCGGATGTGAGCCTGTTTATTTTTACATGGATCCATTTGCAGGAAAAGGGGCTATTAGACTGACTGCTATGTTTTTCTCTCCATTTTGTTTTCTCTGCTGATGCATTAGAGTCGCAATCTCCTGCTGCTCAGACTCTCCTCAGCATGTACAACACAGATCCAGTAACCCCATCTGCTGCTGCTTCTGATGGAGAGGTTGAGGAGCACCAGGAAGAAGCTTCGCAATCAGCTAATGAACATCAGCCGCTGCCCCAAGTCTCTGCAGGACAGCCACATCAGCAGTCGACGACTGTGGCTGGGCAAGATCTGCGCCAACCTGCAACTAGGCGACAACTCCTGCCTTTCATTACTACAGGCAAGATTTCAAGAAACGTTTATCCATTCACATGCGTAGTCAGTGTCAAAAATCTCTGGATAGCTAATAAGGAAATTTATACACATTGCCTCCACCTTATTTAACAACTACAATCATTCCAGTAGCCCAGATTACTGACATCAGTATCTCTTTCCCTGGCGCAAGTGTAGTCTTGTCTTGGTGGATAGTAAGGAAGCAACCATATAATTTGCTCACATATCCAGCAACATTTTTTCTGAACTGCTCAAGATAGAATGACATGCACAGAGGTATAAACACCAGCTTTAAAGCCGCCTTTAGTGTTTACGCATTTAGCACTGAAGAGGCATTGCAAGAGAAACTCTGTTCTTTCTTTCTTTTCTCATATTTTCAGACACAGACTAAGAGGTGGCTGGGGCAAAGGTGATGACAAAACACCTAACAAAAGCTCCAACCCCTTACACAATTTTTTTATAAAACAAGACAAGACAAAGTTTGGCCCATGGCTTATATATTGGCAAACAATACAGACTCAGCTGTTGCATAGTGACATGTCAACACATACAGATACAAATTAAAAGAGCTATACACATTGGGAACATGATTGCAAGGCAATTGCAGCATAACAACGTTCAGTCAGTAGTTGAAAAGTCATAATGAAAACAGAAAAAAAAAAGATTTTAAATGCTTTACTGTTCCTATGGGTTCTTTTTCTTTTTTTCATTTGTGTGCATATTAGTATTTCAACACTGATTTCATAAAAATCAGTCAGCTTCAGTTGTGGAATGCCAATTCATTATGTTTTGTGGAAAAATGCCATTCTGGCTTTTGTGCTTTAGCAAATTCTCTTACATGAATTAATTTTTATTATTCGAGAAGTTTGTTACAAGGCATAAGTTGAGAAAGGGGAATGGAATTCAGGAGATAGAAAGTTAAAAGAAGTCCAGTTTCACTAATGTAGTCGCAGAGGTATGAATTAACATTAAAACTAGCCTTCTTTGCCTGTCTTTGCAGGAAGCAGAGGACTACAACATATGGGCCTGCAGCTGCTGACCATGCGTGAGACAAACGAATACGAAATACGCCTGAAGGAGGTGGAAATTGAAAAAGAAAAAATTAAAATTGAAAATGCAAGAGTGGAAAATGAGGCACGACGACTCGCTCTAGAGGAGCGAAAGCTGGACCTAGAAGAAAGAAAACACCAGCTTGAAGTCTCTCGCCATGAAAGAGAGCATGAAAAGCTACTTGAGAGCTTTCAAAAAATGATCAACGCGCAAAGCCAAGCAATTTTTCACTTTTTCAATAAAAATACGTGACTCCTGTGGTAAGTGTTTGTGTTTAGACTGTATTTTAAGATAAGGTTTTGCAAAAGCTCAGATTTCACAATCTGTTTGTTTTGCTGGAACTACAGAGGAGTGAGGTAAGTTTCAAGATCTGGTGGATCAAGTCCAAAATATTGTGATACCTGGGCACTGTATAAACAGGTATGACAGTTTGCAAGAAGAGCACTAGCTTTGTAAATTCGGGGCAAGTTCTGGAGGTACATCTTTTGGTTCTTTTTAAAGTCTACAAAACCAAACAGCCCTGCAATTTTACCAAATCCCCACTCCACGGCCTGCCTCACACTACTCATAGCCTTGTTAAATTCGCACTGCTCCGGAGTCAAGTAAGCACCGCCATAGGGCTTCAGCAGAAGGGGCCGCAGGGGGTAGGCAGGGTCTCCATAAATGCAGTAGTCATGCCCCTGAACAAGCTTTTCCAGTTTTGAGTACACTTTGCTGATCCCAAAGTTACCTGAAACAGTAAAAAAAAAAAAAAAAAAAAAGGATAGTATGAAATGTGTCAGCAGCACTTGGTTAGGCCAGCTGGGCTCATTTGTTTTTGCTGAAGTTGGTTATTCACTCACCAGCATCATGTTTACTGCCGGGATATGACCCATCCAATTGGCAAATGATTCCATTGGGACACATTATGGCTTGATACTTCAGGGCATGGAATCGTTTGTGGCCGCTGAAATAAAGTTTTTGGTCCCTTGAGGGTCGGCAAATTGCCCGTGCTGTGCCATCGATGAAAGCCCAGCAGTTCGTCAAGGGGGCTCCTTTGGATTGAATGGCCTGAAAGAACAAACAAGTGGGTTAAAAGTTTCTGCAAATGGAACTGTGATCCTAATTATGATGTATTTCCCCGCCATGCTGGCGCAATAGTTAGGGCGCTCGACTACTGTGCCCGAGCATGCCCGAGCTGTGCCCGAGATTCGATCCCGCATGGGATCGAATCTCGGCTACGGCGGCCGTTTTTCGTCATAGCCTGAGTAGTTTTCAAACCTAATTATGATGTATTAGCCACTTACCTGCGAGAATTTCTCCAGCGTGTCGAGGTTGAGCCAGCAGTGGTGATTTACGTCGTCCAGCAAGTGAAAGAAACATTCGTCGATGTGCCGGAGAACTTGATTTGTCAAGGAGGACATCGTTGAACTGTGCCGCCCGAAAAGGTCTTCGAGATCGCATAACCGGTTTGGATAAGCCAGCCGTCTAAGCGTTATGCACAGAGCCTCGTCGCCAGGTACTGAAACCCTCTGCGGGGTTACCACGCATTCGGGCATGCGCAAGGCCACCCTTAGTCGCCGTACATCATCCTTTTCAAAACGAAAATAAGTCCTGAAAACACCACTGTCCATCGCGTCAATGTTGAGAAGTCCACGCACGGAAAGTGGGTCACGGCGCGTCTGTCCAAAGACTTCCAGGCACAACAAATCTTCTATCTCGGACCATTTAAGTCTTGACAGTAGTAGCGGATCTTGCAATATGCTTTTCGGCATCGTGGAATGTAAGCAGAGCAGAAGCAACTGAAAAAGCGCGCGAAAGATCTACTGACCTGGCTGTTCGGACTTGGCTTCATTTTCGTAACGTCGCAGTCGCAAACATTTTTTCTAACACAAATATTCCTCTACTGCATCCAAAACACCACTATTATAAATTAATATAAAGAAAACAAAAGAAAATTGCAATTATTCAGCAGTTATAGCGTATTAAAACCAAGCGCGACATGTATTCATATTACGCTAACTCCAATTCTGACCACGAGATGGGGCCGCAGAGCGCGCCAATCTTGTCCGCTCGGGCGGGTTCCGGACCCGCCGAGCTAAAAGTCTTTTCTCGCTCGACGCTCCGCTGGTGTATCCGCTGGGCCACTCAGCGCCGCTGGCCGCAAACCCGCTCGGCTAAAAGTCTCTATTAACAGTGCACACTAAAACTTTCGTCGACGAGGGCGTGTGTTATTGTGCCGTAACAGCATTGAGTGTGAAACTGAAAAGGACGTTACTCTATGCAAAAAATGTCTGATTACTGTCTGGCGAGTGAAAGTTATATTTGTTTTCTGTACGTCATTTTTGTCGACCACCAGTCGTCATCAAGGTCGCTGCTCATGGTTTTCAGCATCGAACTACATAAAAATGGGCGCACGCATTGATCGAAAAATTCCCGGTAAAAACTTTCGACAGCGTTTCTAACAAAACCGTTATGAAATCGAACATTTTAGACATCAATCTTTCCATTGCGGTGAAAAAAAATCGATACCTAAATTTCAGTGTTCTGTTCCTTTAAGCGCTCATTAAGACATCGGGCAGTCTGACCTATATATACGCGGCCACAGTTCAGAGAGACTGTAAACAACACCTACTTTGCAAGGAACGAACTTAGTGGCTGCGTCTATATTGGACCTCAAATAAATGCCGTGTGAGGAAAAAGAGGTTGCAAAGGTTAAAATATGAAAAGGAAATTAAGGTTCACCTTAAGCTAAAGCATGACAGGTGCAGTGCAACCGTGTGTCCAATGATCTGATCCAGTCTGAAGCGGTTCCGTATCGTAACAATAAATGCGATGCGCATTCAGGAATTCGAGATATGGCCAGTGTTTTGTGCGCCTCCATGAACTTTAAGTAATTATTAAAAGATGTGGAAGCCTTTCTAACCAGACGTATACGGAGAAGGTCACACTAATTGGCCCCCGCACATTGCCGAATTCTGAAACAGACGCATAATGAGACAGTGGCCCCTAAACACAGAGCAAGGTCGACTCGCTGCAAATTGTGAGGCGGAAAATACCCGCACATCCGAGAGGCAGCAAGGAAATAAACCCTGTTCCGTTCCCAGAGACTATAGTGGGCTGTCTGGGGCAATTACACCGGGGTCGCAGAGTGCGTGCTCGGCAGCCTAATTAGTGAGGTGTTGTTTAATAGATGCCCCTTGGGGCATTGAAGTCAGGTTCATTGCTTGTGTTCCTGCTTTGTACTCTGAATTCATTTTTCTGAAAGCGTGAACATTATACAAACATAAAAAGGGGTTGTAATTACAACGAAGTTCGAATAAGTTGTTTGTTTAGAATGAATCAAATTATCATAAGTTCCGAAAATTTTCTGAACCTAAGTGCACCGTTGTGCCACACAGAATGATGCAGCCCACCTCCTTAAGTATACCGTTCGAAAATGCTCAGTCTTGCTTCTGAACTATTTGGGGATGAAAAGTTATTGAAGGTTTTCTAACATGCCTTCATAGTTAGTACGGTTTTAGGTTCCTATATGAGACTACTGGTGTCATTAGCAAGCTATGTAGCGTACGCTATATATAGGCGGTGGCCATTAAAAACGCGGATCGTGTTGGTGAGGTTGATATCTGGTCTTTTCTTTTTCATTACAGGATTTGATATGTTTCAGCTGGCTGTGTATTAGGCTAACGAGATTGTTGTTTTCATCAGTTTGCGTCTGTTGTTTTTCGAGATCCTGGCTCTGTAGTTCCTGCAGTATTCATTCATCTGAGGAGCCTGCTCTGTCGAGGTAGAATGCTCAAAATTCAGGGGATCGGCTTTGCTGCTCTTTCAGCAGGACAGACGAAAAAATACGAAGCGACTGCTTCTTAGGTGAGCACCTCTTTTATGTGTACATCCAAGTTTGACGACCACGGGAGAGCTCATCTGGCACTAACCGAGAGGTCCTACTTCCCAATGGCGACTAGAAAAGCGGTCACTCCTTGCTAGGCGCTCGCCAAATTTACGTGCACACTATTTATTTGCGCACTGCATCTCATTACCGGGGTTACAATTGCTGTAATTATTGGTTTTTAACTGTAGCGACATGTTTCTTCTTCTCTCCCCCCCCAAGTAAAGTGCTGTTTCTTTACGTGACAAGGTGTTATGCGTCTCGTGCTTTGATAAATTGCGTATTTTGTGGCATTTGCCGACATTCACTGATACTATACAGTGATGTGGAAAATAATATATGTTGTGGAAGAAGTACGTCAAGGACGGCGTCGAGGTCGGCGAGGAAGCTGGGCGATCAAGACCAACACAATCTTCTTCTTCTGCCCTCCTTGATATTTGGCTCATACCCACGAAGTGGGATTGGCCAGGGTTCAGTGTGGACTGCCAAATGTCCTACACTTCTTCCTCTTCGTCGGCGTTCAGCGAAGGGGCCCATCTTCTTCTTCACAATGCCCTCCAGGAAAAAATAGCCCTGGCGACTTAAGGGGACGAATATACTATGGGATCGCAGAACGGCTTAAGACGCTGCACATGAACAGTTTCACGGCCACGGCGTCGCAAATCGGAAGCTAGCGTAAGCGGCTCAACACTATAGTTCACTTGTGAAGTGCGCTCGACAACGCGCAGGGCCCATGATTCTTTGAGATGAGTTTTGTTGAGAGGCCGGGGCTGCCGGATGTAACCCAGATCCACACGAGTGAGCCAGGCTCGAAGTGTGGTGCATTCTTCTGATTGGTATCATGACGATATTTTTGACGCCACTGAGAATCGGTTGTGAATGTCCGTGCAATCTGGCGGTATTCTTCTGCGTGCTGTGTAGCTTCGGTCACTGTGGTACATTCGGATGCGTCAGGGTTGTAGGGGAGGACAGTATCAAGGGGAGCAGATGGATGCCGACCATAAAGCAAAAAGAACGGAGAGAAACCTGTGCTGGATTGCGTGGCAGTGTTGTACGCGTAGGTGATATACGGAAGTACAATGTCCCAGTTTGTGTGGTTGGATCCGACGTACTTCGCGAGCATGTCACCGAGGGTGCGATTAAATCGTTCAGTAAGGCTGTTTGTTTGCGGGTGGTAGGCGGTGCAAGTGCGATGAATGATTTCGCACTGAGCGAGCAGGGCTTGAACGAGGTCAGATAAGAAAACACGGCCTCTGTAGCTGAGCAATTCACGAGGAGCACCGTGACGGAGAATGAAGTTCTTCACTAAGAAACTGGCCACATCTCGGGCTGTTGCAGCTGGGAGCGCAGCGGTTTCGGCCTGTCGCGTCAGGTGGTCGACTGCAACAATGACCCATCGATTGCCATCAGCTGGGTATGGAAGAGGTGGTTTTTGTGGTAAAAACAAGTTGAGTATGTTGTTTCTATAGCTTGTAGAATGTTGAATTCTTTTTTACAATATTTTAAAAGGCCTCTATTAAAAGGTGTAGAGCTTCTATACTTTCCTTGTATTCGTCTAACATTGGAGTATGGCTGTTTTTTGGCACATGGTAACCTTGTATTTCACTAACATTCGGAAACATGTGAGAACTCTACTGCTAGCTTTGCTTCCCATGATCACATCTTTCATAGTAGTGCTGCTAACATTAAACTAACGCTGATATGTGTGCTTGTATCTAAAAAAAGAACATACTTTCGTTTAGAAATCTAATTTAAGTTTACCACATAAAAATAAAGATAAGCTTTTTGTCAGCCAAATGTTTCATCGAATAGAGTTGATCGTGAATGAAAAATTAGAGAAATGCAAAACCAACACTTATATAAGCGCATTTTCCAGTTTGCGACATTTGTCTGGAATCGGCTACCTCGGTAAATTGTCGAGTGTCTCTCTGAATCAATTTTCCGTGCCCTGTTATTATATGTATAGCTGTGTGCAGTGGTCCTCATTCTGTGCTCGCTTGTAATATGGCCTCGAGTTTATCTCGTTATTGTTGATGCATTCTGGACTTGTTTTGATTTTACTGGTTATTTGATGGGATTTAGCGTCCCAAAGCGGTTCAGACTATCAGAGACGATGTGTGCATTTCCCCGAAAATTTTGACCACCTGAATTTCTTTAACGTCCAATAACACTGCAAAGCGCGCGGATACCTTGCTTTTCGTTAATTTTACTTGCCTGATGAATTGCTTGTGCGTTCGTCCCCATAAAAATGCTTATAGACAAACAAGTTATTTTTCAATAAATAAACTAAATCGAGCTTTAGTGATAAATGTGGTTTAATAATTTACTTGTAAAATGTTAAGCCATAAAATCACTCTGTTAAGCCGGTCTACGACGCACCTTCTTAACATAGAAGGGACCTGAATTGGCCAAATATTTAGGGGAATCCCCCAAGAAGGCATGTCATGATAACTCGAGTGCTAATAACAGCTGCATGTATTGTTTCTTTGGAATGCACGCTCATTATTGTAATAGAAAAGCAAAATCACTGCCTTTGACTTACCTAATATCAGTGGCCCTATTAACTTTGGGCAACGATTTAAATATTATTAGGCTCTTGTGAGTAAAACCTTAGAGGTTTGTGAGCAGTTACGCAGGAGCAAAGACAGAGTAAAGAAGAATACCGAAATATGTACTTGCTTTTATTTCCATGAGATATAAGGGAGGCGAGGCAAAAAGCTACGGCACTAGATTCACTAGTACTCGTCCCCTACGCAGCAACAGCCGTCCAAGTTGCGCAACCCGACAAACAGTACTTCGAAAGAAAAAAAACAATAAATAAATATAGAACCGCATGTATTTAGGATCAATAAATATTATTTAAACAGTTAAAAGCAACACCTTACTGCCATCTCTGCGTGTGTCTTCTTTTATGTGTGCCTAGGTCTTTGCGGTTCATTTGCTAAGGAAATCAAGTTTCTACGGCGGGTTTCTATACCAGTTTGTTACTGGTCTATTTCTATGGCATTTCCTATAATCTCAAAACACATAACGTTATAAAGTACATGTAAATGACCCGCCCGTTGACAGAGCACCTCTGTCAAAATAGGAAAGTGCCAATTAATATTTTGGATAAAATATGTTGCGCAATTGCTTTATAAATATTCACGGTTTATGGAAGGAAAGCTGACGCTATAAACATGGTGTCACTTGGTCTTCATAAAAAGCTATGGAACCAAACGTCAAACGCACCGGTATATTTTATCAGCACTAATACCTTGACAGGCTATACATAAATTTTCTGCCCTCTCTACAGCAGCAATATTATTGCGTCAAACCCATTTTTTTTTATCAGTTAACGTCTTGTTCATTATAATATTAAAATTCATCAAACGATGTTCATTTGGATATTCGGAAAACAAGAATGAACGCAACTTCGAAACACTTTGTCAGCCACGGTAATGAGAAACCAGCTGAGGCAAAATAAAATAGTGTTTGACTCCACCTTGATTGGCTGAATAAAATTTCGACGCCGGTGTGAAATAAAATTTTATCCTAAATAGTGTGTGGCCAATTTCAATATCTTCTGATCTTCTTTTTACTTTTCCCTGTCTGATATTCAATGCCAATAATAATATTCAAAAAGGTACGAATCTCAATCTTTTTGGCCAGGAGAGGTTTGCTAAGGCTGTAAAACAAAGCTAAAATCTGCGCTAAAATGTACTTTCTGGTAAAACATCGGCTCCAAGTTTAATACGAAAAGTCTACTTTATTTCGCGCCGAGCACCCAAGGACGTCCAAGAAGGCATTCAGAAGTCACCAAGTGCCTTTGTCGTCGATTTAACGCCATTATAAGTGTACATCTGCAGCCTTCTTTTACGTGTTCCCATGCGTCCACATCATCCGAAAATATCTCCTTTCCGTCGCCATAACCGTGTAGAGAGCAGAGCATACGGCCTGCATAACGATGACATGGGCAGTCAAGCATCTCGCATGCAGCGCACACGTCTCGCAAACTGAAGACTGGAGCAGATGGGACTGCCAAAATGGTCACGTCTGCACATAGAGGTAGCACGTGGAAGTAAGAGTTTCAAAGAACGAATCGTATCTTATTTTGAAAGGTTGTCCGTCGGTTTTTGCGTCAAAGGTCGACCAACTCAGTGCAGAAATTGGGCACGAACATTGAGTTTCTGCCTCGGGGCATTCTTATTAGTTTACATTTGCAGGCTTGGAAGCTTTACTTACAATAAAACGCTTCCATGTCTGTTTCATTTCTTTCCTTCCTGTTGTGCTTTCTTGTGCATAAATAAAACTACAACCCTTATCTTGCGTTTCCTTTCAACTGGAGATTGTCGGTCGACTGTTGCTTAGGGGGAAGATTTCCTTGAGTGTTCGAGGAAGGCGAGTTGCCAGAGAAAGGCGTTCTAACCTTCCTTTAGAATTTTGTTCCCGTTTTTGTCAGACCATCAAGAGAAGACGAGGAGGCTAGGATCCTGGCGCAGGATTGATCCCCGCTTGTGAGTATGTGCAATCTGTTAAAAGGACGACAAGAACATGAATATTGAACGTCTTTGTTATAAAACTGAAAATGCAGAACGGCTCAAGTTTAATGCCTTTTTCATTCATTGGGTTCACAAATTTTGCACACCCTTTTGTACAATAGTTACGTGGAGGGTAATTTGCACCATAAAATTACATTTTACTTACAGCAACATATTAAAACATTTTTCATTAAAGACCCATTCAAAGTCAAGAATTCAGTCAAATAACCAAGTCTGGGATAGCGTGCGCGTTCACCACTGATGGGGTCGATATTTATTCCTAGCTCGCGCAAGATTTTCTGTTTGAGTGTATGAAAGAGTGCATTATCGTTGGCAATGAAAGCGTATTAAGAAGCCAGTTTGGCATAAAAAAGTGAGTTCTTGATAAAATTCCTGGCATTTTAGATTAAATTACTTTTTTTTTCGTGGTGGGGCGGAAAGTTTGTACAGACAGTCGGTGTTTCTATTCGATTGTCTTTTAAACCCAGCTCGAACAATGTTTGTCTACCCAATGGTGACAGCCGCACACACGTTGGAATCGGCCACAATAATCTTTTGCTGCTGGAAGGTAAGCGTTCTCTCTGCGCAGGAAGCTAAGAGAGCAGACAGACAGCTACTTACGGGAATTCAAGAACCCGCATTTTATGCCTAACGCACTTGCAAACAACATATTACAATGTACATAAGAAAGTAAAGCTACCGGAAACACTGCACTCATATCACTCTAATGGTCCTGACGCGTAGCCTAAAAAGTCAAATTCACAGTGTCCTAATCGAACAGCAGGTGGGTCGGCGCACCATCCCGAAAGCGGTGTATCCTATGGACAAATCACCGAATCAAGAACGGTTACTTGTCAGATGAAGGTGTTTCAAGGGAGGAACAAGACAAGGAGGATTAGTGGGAAGGAATTGGTTCTGTCAAATCATCTTTGCCGGAAGTCGGCGGTTCGGCGTATTTCCGTCCTGGCATTCATGACACGGTATCGGGGATAGAAGAATCTCCCAGCTATATCGGCATCCTGGAGACGTTGACATATGGCCCTCGTTCTGTGCGCGTTGTGATTCACCTAGTCAGGGCAATTTCCCGCTCGGACTGAGCCTGGTCATAAAGACTGGCTCACGATCGGACACTGGCAGCCGGGGAGTCAGTCCGAAATCTCCGCAGTTAGGTGTCAGTCCAGTGTCTCTTCATCGGCCTGTCGTCCCAAAATCGCCCATCTATCGTTGCATCACAAATTCTACCACCCTTTTGACCACAGTGCTACTAATATGCTCCGCGCTCATCGCATTTCTCGTAATTGTCGACGTAATGGGCCGTGAAAGTCCGCATCAAAACCATTTCCATTTTCTGCCTGCATTTTGCCTAAAAAAAAAGAAAGTATTCAAACTTTCATGGTCTTCCATCCAGAGTGGCAACCATCATAAACTTGAGCAAACTTGAAAATTGCCATCGAATATTGCTTGTGTTCGTGTTAACCGTCTTTTGCTGCCTGGCTCTTATGTAATGTCTCTTATGAACATTTGATGAACGAATGAATAAACAAAAAATACATAAGTGAGTAAGTGAATAAAGGACTCTGTCCCACATGTCGGAACTGTCACAAGGCAATGATTGGCGTTTTCTAAACCTTTGGTTGAGTTTTCTCAAAGACAATGTGTTCTAGGCTTACGAATCTCAGACAGCAGAACTCCTGACAGACTACAGTTCTTCTGCCTCAAAACTAAGAGCTATTGCGGTTACATACTCGAGGTCGGCGTTTTGAAAATTGTGCTTCCGCAAAATTGAAAGTAGCTTTAAAAACGAGGCGGTAGAGTGATAAGTACCAGTATACCGCTCTTCGTGTTATTTCTGGTGGGTCAATTTGTTAAAAACGTGCCAAAAAGGTCACACAGGTGCCGCTGACAAAGACCCAAAGAAACCCGAATATACGCAGTGGTGCACTACGTGCATGGTATGCTTAAGCGTTTGAAAAAATCCGCCCACGATCCGGACAGCAAGTTTTGCTTTCCGTCCCATACAACCTTGGCTATGCTTGCTAATGTGCCAAAAAAAGGCCCGAGTCCCAATCCAATATAGGCTGTAGTGTTTGACATCCGTTTTGATACGTCCCCTGCGCCGTAGTCATAGTCTATAGCGTTCCACTATAATGCGGAATTATATGGGTCACACGGGAAGTCATATTATTAAGCTATTTCGGAAGAATTTTCTTTACTTCTCAAACCGCCCTTCAGGAGTACCATTCAGACACCGCGGTAAAATAGTGCGAGAGATCGCAGATGTGTATCAGATAAGAAAAGCAGGACATCCATATGTTAGCAGCACCACTTTCAGTTTGCACGGTAAGTGATTCGGGCTATAGACAGTTTTGCTGATTTACCCAGGCCATATGTTCTTCCGCCTGCCGCTCGACTTTCAGTATAGCAATTTCAGAGTTGTTTTCCCAAATAAATTTCATTTCATAGCGAATGGTTTGTTCTGTGTCTTTTTCTTATCCGTCATTCGTGTGCACTAATCCGTACAAATGAATTTATATCAACGAGACTAATTAGCCAATAAGCACATTTCGTGGCTGTAGTGCGTTTTTTTTTTTGTGTGGTAATTACAGCAAAGTTGTACCTAATTTTCCATTCTCACTTTTGTAATTTAACATCTACCATGACATACATGAACCCTGTAGCCCGTGTATGTAATTACACGACCTCGTTTGCGCTGTTATAAAACGACAATCAAAATTCAGTTGTTAAAATACCGCTTCAAGACACACCTTGAAGTGGCTCCTCAGCGATATGGCCAGGAAATAAATATAATATTTATATGACTTACAATGAAAATACGAGGGACTGCATTGTTGGGTAGTGTTTTTGTTACTGAAAAATAGGAAACACTGTAAAAAGGCATTCATTTCATTTACGAGCTTCGCAGCATGCCAGCCGCACATCATGCGTTTTTAGTCACCTTACGATTCCGAAAGAAAATCGCTACCCATTCTGACACAGCGCGGGTCACATTTGACATTTCGGATGCTATCTTTGTCTCTAAACAGGTTGGCGAGTTTTCAGAGCGAATGCGCCCTGCGGAATCAGTGGTGTTATTAAAAACACTAATTTTTGTGCTCACTCTACCGCTTCCCGTTAGCATTCTGTACGTACGTGCTAGGCCGGATGGTCAGTCTATACTGTTTTCCAAAAATCAGGGAATTTGGCAGCGTACATTTAGACCTGTTTTTCTACTGTTAACCAGTCGCTGTTGCCAAGATGAGAACCCCGAGAGATGCCGCAACATATTTTAACAACAGTTCATTTTGTATTTACTCCACTATGGTCAAATATATAGCCCCTTCATTATTTTGAACTGTTTAGGAGTTGCAGAAAACGCGCTGCAATAAAAAATGAGCCCCTCAAGCCACATTAAAAACTGAGGCAGAAATATATATATATATATATATATATATATATATATATATATATATATATATATATATATATATATATATATATATATATATATATATATATATATATATATATATATATAATTTATTTTGTTATTTATTTCTCTAATTTTATAGCCAGGGAAATCAAATAACAAAGTTTGAAAGAATTGATAGGGCATTGTCCAAACCTTGTATAGGCGATTGAGCGAATTATTTTATTTGAACGAAGAGAATAAATATGATGAAATGCAAAACAGAAGAGGACAGAGGTCAAGAGATTCACTCCTGTTAAGTAAAACAAGGCAATCATTAAGACCTTAGAGCGGACACGAAGTAAATATACGCAACTGTAGGAAAGCCTGACACTACTGCTAAAACATCCCAGGTGACCAAGTATTTTTGCTACGAGTGGAATTGTGTTGCGTGCATTTCACCACGGCACTAATTTAGGTGATCACCACGGCATTAAGAGTTAGAGACAGAATTAAGTTACATTTGCATGCAATATTTTGCATTTAGGTTCCTTATTAAGGATTTTTCTATGTTAGGCAAATATATTGCTTGACATAATTACTAAGATTTTGCGCAGCAATACTTATCGATCAATGAGAGAAATGAAATATTTGATGCCTCCTATAAAATCTAGGGTCTGACTGATAAGTATATTTGAAATTGGTTACAGTATGTGTGCTTTTAGACAAAACACAATTTGGCTTAAAAATGACAGGTCCTAACCTCCAGGAGGAAGGTTTGAAAGTTATAACAAGCAGCTAAGAAAACTAACTACAGCCTGTATTTTTTTTTTTTTTCAGGACCGTTCAAGCGCCATTTTTCGGCCGTTTCGAACACGTTCTCCTATAGGGCTTTGGTTTGGTTTGGTTTGTTGGGTTTAACGTCTCAAGCGACTCAGACTATGAGAGACGCCGAAGGGGAGGCCGCCGGAAATTTAGATCACCCGGCTTTTTTTTAAGTGCACTGAGATCGCACAGCACAAGCGCGTTTTGCTTTTAGCCTCTATCAAAATGCGGCTGTTACTGCCTCGATTCGCTTCCACATTTTGAAGAGTGGGAAAAAACTAGGAAAGAAACAAGGATAGAAACAGGCTTTTTTTCTGAAATTATCGGACAATTTCGGAAGATACCAGTTATTTATATTAATTAAGATGCAAAGCTACATTCAAGCGGCAAACAGATTTTGTTTCCTATTTTTTAGCCACTGATGCATAAATTCCGCTATTTTCACTTGCTTATAAAGAGAAATGAATAACACTTCTCATGGCTCCAGGATCTTGCTGTCATATGTGTTTCGGCCTCTACTTCCGCGTGTGAGAGGAACTCGTGAAATTTTGGTTGTGCGCACACCGAGAGCAGCAATAAGCTCAAGGGGCCTTGAGTGCAGAATCTGAATTTCATTAAGTCCACCTTAGAGCTTGAAGTCTCCAGTTTGATGAACAGAGACGGAAATTACACTAGCAGCGATTCGGAGTAGTGCAAGTGAAAAAAGTTCTGTCCTCTTTTACGTGTCTCTTTTTCTCGTTCGTTTTTTTTTCCGGATATGTTTTATATGTTTTTCAGTTGTTATTAGTTTCTTGTAGGAAAATGTTAGGTACCCTTAAATTTATATTTCATTTTTTCGCAGTCGATCATGTTCTATACGGTCTGCTCACATTCCTTGGCTTTCTGCTAGCCATGGTTTGTTTTAGTCACTTACGCGTATATTTACGTTAAAATAAGAATTTTATACCCAAGGAATTTCTCTTTTTTTCTTTGAGTTTTATCTCATTTCTTCTTTGCATCAAACGTATGGGACAAAATGTAGAATTCATATTTCTGTTATTCAAAGTTAACCACGTTGACTTCCAGATCTATCTTCCGAAAATACGTTTCTAATATATTTAAAAATTTTCAACCTATATTTAGGTTCTTCCATGCCGATGGCTCCTTTGTTTCCCTTTTTGAATGCTTTATAGTTAAAAATATTATTTTGTTTTAGTAAAGCATGTGAAAAAAATGAGCTGGATCTCTTTTGCGTGTGTTCTTCTTAGCTTCTCCTAGTCAATACATGTGATCTGACAGTTGGGTTCATTCTCCCGTAATGTTTCTTAGATTCCTTAAGGTTAATCCCCCGCAGCAGAAATGCTGTGCCCAATGAGGCGAGATCGAATTCCGACAGCGGCAGCAGCTTTTCGATAAGGGCAAAAAGCAAGGCGTCCGTGTGCTGTGCGTTGTCAGTGTATGTTAAAGAACCCCAGGGGATTGAACTTTCAGGAGCCTTCCACTATGGTGTCTGTCATGGCCTGAGTCGGACTGGTTAAACTCCATAAACCAAACCTTAATGTTTGTAGAATAGTCATTGAATCAATGACATGGCAAAGATTATTGGCTATGTTTTCTCTTCGCTTTTTCTAAATTGTTCTGATCTGTTCATGAAGGCAGTGATCCTTCATGGATCACTGCCTTGTCGTGGCGGAGGGGCTTGCGAAACTCGATGAAGTCGTGAGCTCTGCTGTGTAGGGCCACCCAAGATAGACAGGTCACGGCAGAGAGTTCTGACAAAATGTGATTCACTGGAGAAGGTAATGGCAACCCACTCCAGTATTTCCTGCCAAGAAAACCCTATGGCCAGTCACAATACCATTATCGATATGGCGCCGGAAGATGAGCCCCCCAGGTTGGAAGCCGTCCCACATGTTACTGGGGATGAACAAAGGGCGATTCCTAGTAGCTCCAGGACGAATGAAGCGGCTGGGCTAAAGCCAAAAGGACGCTCAGTTGTGGATGTGTCGGGAAGCGACCGGAAAGTCCGATGTTGCAAGGAGATATATCATATAGCAACATGGAATGTAAGATCTATGACGCAAGGTAAACTGGATATCGTCAAGCGAGAAATGGATAGAGGCATTGCAGATGAAGCTATGTGATGTTAAGAAGATAGTGAGAGACCGGAAAGCGTGGCGTGACGTGGTCCATCGGGTCACGAAGAGTCGGACACGACTGAACGCCTGAACTGACTGACTGACTGACTGTTCATTTTGAGCTTCAGTTGTTTTATTCCTGTTCATTTTGTATTAAATGAAATTTTATAAATGCAGCCCAATTTAGGTTAGCTAAATTTACAGATCTCAAAATTGAGATCGTTGTTTTTTTTTATATACTTAATAAAGCTTTTCAGGATAAAGATTTGAACTTATATTTGTCCAGCAGCGGAAGAAATTCTCAGCGAACTGGTTACATTTTTAATTGGTGCCGCAAACCACAGCTTTTTCCTTTAGCACCACCATGCTCTGCCATTAGCTGCCTTGAGTCTTTTCTGTACGCAAAAACAATAATTTTATACTTGCGAAATTATAAACCTGAATCTCAGCTATCCTTCTTGCTTAAAATTGATTTTTATTTTCTTGTTTGCTATACCAGACTGATCAGGAGTCGAGTGGATAATTTGAAATCTTTTTCTGAATAGTATTTCATCTCCCCATTCTCATATGCAAAACGTAATAGCGAAAAACAATATAGCCCTGGTGCTTTCATACCACACGCGTTCTGTTATACGGCAAACGACTCAGTGAGAGAAACTTAGCTTGGATCTCTCCGTACTTCCCATGACAGGAGATATAACTGTATAGAGAAAAAAAAACATTGCAACATTTCGGCATACTGAAGTATTTAAAGAGTTATGGCAAATGTTCTCAACCAAGCTAAAATTGCCAAACCAAAACCGAATCAAAGCAAAAAAAACTGTCTTCTTTCCCTTTTACATGCAGCCGTCTATCAAGATTTAGGATCAGCTAACATTTTCAAGCTTGTATAAAGGCTTATCGATTTTCCCATTAGGCCTTTTTTTCTGCTTTCCATCAAAACTAAAGGAAGGAAAACAAGGCTTATTCCAAAATTTCCTACTTTTTTCCGAGCCCTCTTATCTGTGGTCCTATTACAAGCGAAGAGGAAACTAAAGCGCCCCGTGAAAAGCAACGACGTGGTTTTAAAAAGGGATTCGAAAAGTGCCAGCGTCATACAACGTTTTGAAACCGTGCTTTCCGCTGTTACAAGAGCAAGCCCGGCTTATCTGAGAAACTGGGTCGTAACACATCGCACCTCTTTTTCACCAGTGGAACTGAGATTTAAGGGGGAAAACAGATTTCTTCTTTTGGCAAGTCATAAGATATATACGCTTTTATATATTGCTGTTACCGATGGTTTTCACTCCAAGCGGTCTATTGCTAGCGAAAACGTATATATCCAAAGTGTTAACGCTTCTGAACAGACACCGTGTTTCTTTTCCGAAGAATAAAAGAAAGTTTAGCCATTAATCAAAAAAGCTGATAGAAAGAGCGATGATAACAATGTCTCATGTCGGGCCATTTTACAAATGTATCTGGCTTACATAAAAAAAAAATTCTTCCAGTCAAAGGAGACCAGTAAACAAGAACTGTGTCGTCGGTACATCTATTACAGAAAATCCTATCGCTGCTGATGAATTAGATATGATTCTTTAGAAGAAAGCCGCAGAGGGGTTTGGCCAATAGCTACGCACACATTTCTCGCAATGCCCAACTTTGGTGAAATGCCCCGACGCCTTCAAGAACTACGTTGCAGGGAATTTGTAAACTAACAGTAATGTGTATTTTTTTGTTTGCTTTCCCACCTATTTGAATCAAACACAGTGAGCGGTATTCTTGAGTTCATCTCGGAAGGTTAACCTCCAATAGGATAGGATAGGATAGGAAATACGTTAGTTTCCCTAAGAAGGTTTTGTGCTAGTAGCAGAAGAGTTCCATCTTCCGTGTTCTCACAGGGTCGGTGCCCCTATTCCAGGGCTCCGCTGAGCTTCGCTGCTCGCTGGGCGTGCTGGCGAGCAGCGAACCTCCAAGTCCCGTGGCCTTGACCTCGGCAGTGGTGACGGGCTGGTTGGTGGCCTACTGTGACTAAGCCCCAAATCACGTGGCGACCACAAGACAACACAAAAGTTTTATCTCTAAATCTCCCTCAAGGGGAAAACAATGCGTGCCCGACGGTTCGAACTACCTAGCCTTGTGAAACTTTGGCTTGAAAAGGCATCTTTTCGTAGGCGCGCCCGTGTAATCCCATCATTCCGTCGGGTATATAAGAGCGAAAGGGCTACTTAAAGTCGGGTAAGAATATTATTTCCGCGAAAAGTATAACAGCTTTCTTTTAAAGGGCCACTGTCCAGGCAAGGCCCTTCTAAGCGAAGGAGCCCAGTGTTTCGATCAGGTACCGGAGATAGTCTGTGCAAAATGCTACAGTGACACGCGCGCCGTAAAGCATCGAAAATACAATTCAAAGCTCTCTCATGCTCTCCTCCGGGAAGCCAGCTTCCCCGTTTCCTGCGCTGGCCCGACGAGCCACAGTAATGAAGTACGTACCGCGAACGACGTCTATTGGTCCGTCTCGCTGACTGACGGGAGAAGGATGGGTGTCTACCGCTCGCTGCGCGCTTTTCCCTCGCCACGGCCAGACTGAATCCAGCGGCGCGCGCTCCTTCGGCCGTTCTTTTTTTTTTTTTTTTGCGCTAGCGGAGTGCCACGCCCCATCTCCCGCCAAACGCGGAGGAGGAAGGGGAATTTGTCTTGCGGAGGCTAGACGACCTCTGGCAGGAGAGTGAAAGATCTTTGCGAGGGAACGGAAGGAGAGAAGCATGACAGAATAGGGTGATTGCGGTGGCTGTAACTGCGTTATTAGTTTCTCTTTTCAAAATCATTTTGCGGCCTTGCGTTCTAGGGGTGAAGTCTCACAGTCAACGGGAAAAAAAATATTTCCGACCGGAGGGTGGACAGTGGGCCTTTAAGAAAGAAATATCTTGGTCTCAACTTAGAGGCGCTTAACTATATTATTTTGTTTTTGCTTTTCAAATATTTAGTTCTACCATATACAACTCATTATGCAGATGTCTTTCCAAGCCATAATGGAACGGTGGTATGGGTTATTCTTTTTGAACCAAAACCTCGCCCTGAAGCTACAAACAAAACAAATACGACGTAGATTTACAGACACCCAAAGGGGCACTTGAACTCAAACGGAACAAAATGTCCGCAGCGAAGCCTTACGCCACCAATATCTAAAAACGCCCTTTGTCAGTTCGAGAGCATTACTTTCGTGTCGTTTCTCCTCAGTGCCAAATGCGGCTGATAGTGTATCAGTGTTAGCCCTAGATTTAATTGAAATGCAGCCTATCACAGCATGCTGCAGTGCTTCCTCCTCTACAACACAAAGGGTGCAATACGTGGGTATGTTCACCGTGAAGCATACTCACCACGTTCTTGTCAGCAGAGCACCACAGCGCGCCTCCGCCAGCGCGCCTCTAACACCAACCCACTTCCTCTTGTGTTCTCAAAGCAGTCCATCATCGCAATGGAGCGCTCCAAAGGAACATACAGCGCAACAGTGAAATTTTCGTTGCTTCTTCTGCCAATCTGGTTATCCCCTCTTGTCGCACTTGATCAGGAAATTTTGTGCTATATGGTCGTTTTTGTTATGTACAGGCTCAGGCCCTACTCCGCAAACTGTTGGGAGCCGTAAAGGCCGCGTATGGTTGTTGAGCGCTTATTTAAGCTTGTGGCTACGCACATGACAATGCCATACCTCGTCAGCAATATGGCTGTCGGGTCGGAGACCCGAGAGATGCCACTAAAATAACGCTTAACCCACTAGAGAGAGGATCTAAATGAAAATCGAGAGAGCTTGAGAATATATAACTGTTAGCAAGTTTCTGTACGCGTTTTGTCTCAGTTACCGTAACCATAGGAGGGGCCGTGCACATGCCACCAAACGTGATGAACGGTTTGCACATGCGCAGTTGCGCTGCCTGCGAGCTTACACAGAAGAAAGCAAAAAAGCGAGCGTAATTTTCAAAGCCTAACATGGCCGTAGCAGTCACATAATGTAAATCCCGATGCAAGTTAGCAATGCTTTGTACGAAAGCATGCGTGGAATAAATTGAATCTTGACGATACTTGCTCCAAACATAGAAGCAGCAGTCATGCCGCCGAAGTTCCAAGCAAAATGGTCTTCATAAGAATTATCCTCCAAACATACCAAGTTAATAGTGGAAGCGCAGTGAAACCATAGAACTAAGCACTTGTGTGTCTGTGCTTTTCTGTGTCATTGTCATTCATTGCGCTTTCGCGATCAACAAGGTAAAACGACTGGCACGGCTGCGACCATTGTTCATCAATATACCAAAATATGAGCTTCTTTAACACAAGCTGACGGTTGCTGAACATGGATTGCATGGTTTCGTTGTAGCTATCTAAGAAAATATTCGAATGTAAATCAGCCACCCTATAGGCCTGATAGAATGAGCCAGGTAGTTTGAGTGTATTTAGCACAGCAGTATTTGGAACTTCAAGAAATGGTTTCAAACAAAAGAAAAAGAACTCATGTAATTTCGAGAATGCAGAATGTGCGGTGCTGCTTTTTGCTTTTCCTGGTGCTTCCTGGAAGCATCACAAAAGAGCAGAACAAAAGCGTTAATTTTGTCTTTTTTTATTTTGTGCGGTTTACTACTTAATGGCGCTGGCAAGAAATTGGTGCAGAAATATTTTCTCTCGTAGATCACTCGTCCACCCGCGAACAGTAATGAGAACATAACTGAAAGTACTTGGTATTCAATCCGCTTAATAGAAGTTTCTTGATTTGTTATTCACTCCCTATTTCATGCTATAAAACAATCGGCGGCTTTTTTCAAAAGATGGCCGCAGTGAAAAACTTTACCCAGTAGCCTCTACCTTTGTACATATTGCTACGGACGACAAGGAAGAAGAAGCGGGCAGTGGCGCGGGCAGGAGCGCTCGCGATAGGCCCGCGAACATTCATTAAACGTCATCTACCATCGTCATCGGTCATGTTCTGTCTCCTGTCTTCATCGGCTTGCCGCTTCGTAACAGTATTATGTCTTACTTTTTTCTACAAAATAAATATACCTTGCGGAGGAAGGCGGGGAAGATGGCGAAACGGCTGGACTCCATCTTATAGTCCCGAGCTGGACTCATTTCTGTGAAACATTCAGTTCCACAGAATCCTCTGGGAATATCCTTTGTGTACGTCAAGTAGTACGCGTACTTACTGAAATGCATCCGTTCCATTTTTTTTTTCTGGAGTCCATCATCAATTCATCAACTGCGCAGATAGTCTTTAATGAAAGTCGTATTTTTGCGCCTTTTCTTTGTTGTAACACTAAGCCCGAATACAATTTTTGACGAAACTGTCATTAGTAAACCGGCATGTATGTGTCATGAAATGAGGAATATAAACTATTTATGAGTGTTTTTAGTGTTATATTGTCAGGTAGTGGTGACGGGGTCGACGTCACAAATGAAGGGGTCAATGATTGCACTAAAGAAACTCTTTATTTGGGCTGACTTGCGCCCGCAACAGAACTAAGCACCTCGGCGGCGGCGATAGAAACAAATGTGCTCGTCGATCGTCGAACAAAGAAAATGCTCGTCACACTCGTCAACGCTCAATTTAAAGGCTGCACAGAACAATCTAGATAATGTCGCAAACAGCTACCAGCACGGGCTGGAACATTGTGGAAAGACACACGAGTGGCCGGAATCATCGAGATAGATCTCGGTGCATCTTGGGCTAAAACGAAACTGATAAAGGTGTGACTCGCGACATCGAGCATTAACAAACAAAGATTACGGAACTGATACGCGATCCAGAATCAGAGTGATAAGCCTGTATGCCGGCGGCTGTTGAAAAACAACAAATACAGTTTTGAAGGTTTCGCGGCAATATGCTTCTACTGCCTCCCCACCCACACGCGTACAAATTAACAGTCAATCTTACTAATCTAGTTTCTGTATAATATAGCATTTATTAGCTATACAATAGCCAAAGGCAAATAACCTGCCTTTTAATACAGCGGCATCAAGATAAGAGGCTGGTGGAATCGAAGTGAAGGCAGAATAAGAATGTTCTGTTTCTCATATCAATGGTGCGTTGGTTTTCGAAGCCCTTGATGTATTCAAGAATTCAACCAGCTGGTGTTGACCATCACTGAAGATGTTTTTATCTCATTTATAATAGCTCTGGGTAAAAATACGCTGCTTACTGCTTTGGCAAGATTACCCTGCTGAGTTTAGATGAAGAACAGATGATCTGAACCGCTGACTTAGTCCTAATTTTATGGTGTCAGACTCCGCATTACCGGTAACGCCGGACGTAGGTTGTCCTCGTTTTCATACTTCGGACCAACGGTTATACAGATTACGCAGGCTAGTGAGCTATTACTTTATAGGGATGATATCGTTCTATACAAAAGTTGGGATTGTTGCGTAGTTGAATATTTTGCGTATGGTCAGCATTTTTCACCACAGGATATGCAGAGGAATGGCGGCATTTTTCACAGAAATAAAAAAGCCGCTGTGTGGGTTGCTCAGAACAAGATAAGACTCCTCCTCCCTGCTGGTGCTCACATAAAGAAAATGCAGTGCATTCGGTTACATGCACTCAAACACAGAAATTTTAAACACACCGCTGCGCCCCGCTATATATAGTATGCATATTGTAAGTATAATTACTTAAAACTAAAGAATGAGCTAGAGAAACAGATCCCATGCCTCTTCATGTCTTACGCTAACAATAAGTAGGCTATGGAGATAGAAACATAGACACGCTTCTCATCGTTTTGAAGTAGCACAACAGCATTAAGCACCTTCAAGAATCGCTAGCGTCCAGGAACTCGCGCTATATTATATTCATTCATAGTACATTCACCTCGCAAGTCTATAGGGATTGATTCTGAGTTGTAAATTTGCTAAAATGGAACAAGCAGAGCCTGCCGCACCAGCGCCTCCTCGATGTGCCGCACTATACGCGTACTTCACTAGCATAAAACTCACATGCCACTTCTGTAGCACTAAGATGAAATGCCTTATTGACTTTGAGAATTCACAGGAAATATTCGGCTTATATGAAAAATTAATCTTTCTTTCCTTGCTCGGTGACTAAGAAACTACTGCTCAAGAAAGTGCACTCCGTCTAGCTCTATTTTACTTGGCTGCTACGTTGTGTGGGACTCTCGACACCCTGTTGACACGCTGGAAATAGCCGCTTGTCGCACGTCAACGACAGACACGGCACACGCCCAGCGGCAGGGCGTTGCGCTCGACTAACCTATAGTGCGAGATCGGCAATCGGGTCGCATGTCGCAAGGACCTGAGACACGGGCATTCATCGCGACTATATTACCAAGGTGAATATAAAGAAAAGATCAAACCCCAAAGCTATTTCATAAATGTTTGACAGTGACCAGTCCATGTCAGGAGAGAGGTACACGTCCGTGAGACACAGTGAAATGCTGGGCGAAATATGATGGCTACAAGTAAGAGGAGAATGAAACTAAAAAATGTTGCTAAGTAAATGGCACACGCAAGTACACCAAAACAATTTAACATACTGGCATAAAGATAGACGCAATGACTTCTCAACAGTAAAGTCGAAACCTGCATTACAATTTCGTACTTCAGTGGTTCTTGTTGAGTTTGTTCATAAATACTTTTTGCAAACAATGTTTCTAGCATTCTTTGCCTAAAGAAAGAAATTTCTTTATATTCAGGTTTTATAGTCACTACTACGTTGCAGTGACAATGCTGGATGATGGATGTGATGTACTTCTCGCGCATGCCTTGCGGATGCCCATCAGCATTGATGGAGGCACCACTATAAGTAGTAACTGGTCTTTTTTCGTTTCTTGGTCCCTTGCGCGATGTACACGTGTTGCTCACGTGGCAAAAGAGAGAGAGTAATGTTTAACCGCCTGAATGTGTATTTTCTGCGAAAAAAGTGTCAAAGCAGAAGAGGGATTCTAGCTTAAAATTGGAACAATATCTGTTTAAAGTTTTAACGATGCAGCCAAAAAATAAATATTCAGCACCGCTGAAGAAATACGAAAGCGTACGGTGATATATAAATGTATTCAGAATTCAGTAGTGAAGGAACATCTGTGGGAGCACAAGAACGGGTTATAGAAAAAAATACTACTATTGCCATATTTGCGGAAACGTTTGATGAGAGCAGATATTACAAACATTCCTAAAGCTTCTAGGGTAAAGTTATTTCTTAAAATTTAAAATAAATGCATGTACCTTGCCATCAGCTTTATTCCACAGTAAATTTTAATTTTAATCTTCCATATCTTTTACGGGGACTATTCACTACGACTAAATTTCTTCGCAACCTCGCCGCGATGATGCAGTGTTCAGGGCTCCCGACTACTGCGCTTAAGGATGCGGGGTCGAATTACGGCCGCTTTTTTTTTTTTGAGGCGAAAAGCAAGGCGCCCGTGTGCTGTGTTATGTCAGTGCATGTTAAAGAACCCCTGGTGGTCGAAATTTCCGGAGTCTTCCCCTACGGCGTATCTCATAGCTGCAGTCGCTTTGGGACGTTAAACCCCACAAACCAACCAAATCAACCAATTATATTCCTCCCATTAACCCGGTCCTGTGCTAGCTGCATCCACTTGACCCCTGCGAACGTCTTAATCTCATGCGCCTCACACAAAGCAAGAAGTAAAATTTATGCATCTTTAATTAAGGCATAAAAACAATTTTCACGAGACATAATTAGTTGATTTTACAGAACTCATATTTAATTTGTATGCTGCAGAGAACTATAGCAAGCGTTGGCAGTATTCTATGCACTCTCTCGAACGTTTTAAAGTCAAAACAGTAATTATATGCCATTTTTTTTAAGATCTTTTCTCCACTGCGATTAACGAAGCTGTCGTTGGCAAATACGGCATTATTAAGCGGTGCTAACTGTGCCTCTACTCATTAATATTTCAGTTAGTGCATCGCTTCACGAAGGTGTGAAAACGTTCTCTCCGCCCGCGTACTGCACTCGTCTTGCCGCCCTTGTTTTAACTTGAGCGTGTCTGATATTTTTGTATGATCCATGGAGTATTTGCATGCCACAATGCGTTTGTGATTACTAAAAGCGAAATATGCTGGTGGAAGAACAATAAACTAAATATGACCACAGAGCCTTTAGAAAACAAAATCTGCGCATTCTACTCCCAAGCAATCTTTGTGAAGAAAGCTTATATGAATTTCGCATGCGCCCCATCGCCTATCTTATGGACGACGAAACGATAACTGTAAAATTGGGGCTATATCATTCAACTAAACCTAACCATTTAGGTCTGGAAGAGAACAAGGGCAGGCGGCAACAACAAAAACGGCGCAACAGCAGAACCACCTGCTAACGAGTATGCGACACAAAGAACGCGCTAAATGAATGGGGAACACAAGAAGCGCGTCTTTTATTCAGGCCTCCTTTGAAAGGACAAACAACATGACGGCTTAGAAGGGGAGGTAAACAAAGAGCGTTGCCTCCTACGTAACACCATTCTCTTCTAAATACGTTCAGTGTGGTCTGAGTAAGACCAATTTATTTGCAAGGCACGATCGAAAAATGGTGGAGGCCTTGGTAGCATTTCACTGTTAGATTGTTGAAATGCTTTTCTTTATTTTGCAATTAGTCTTAATGTCTTTGCCAACATCTGACTTTAGAGAAAATTGAACAATGGGTTTCTTTACATAGTCTAAATGCTACATTTTATCCGCTCATTTATTGCAGCCCAATAGACCAGAAAGTTCCAGGAATGACTCCGGGCTTCTGCGGACTTGTATCTAGTGTGCAGAAGCCAAAAGAAAGCATCAATGTCAGATCAAATTATTATCTTCTCTCTTGAAGAGCAACGGCGAGGTCCTTCAAACAAGCTATTACTCATTATCAGCGTTAACTATCCCTAAATGTTTTAGGTATCAGGATACAAGCTGCAATGCCTCAAAAAAACTACACGATAATGCATGAACCTGCTATGCATTCGGTAGTCGTTCACCTTTTGTAGTTGACTGTAAATCGCGGATAAATAGCGTACTGAAATTAAACATGCCAATTGCATAATGAAGTCTTTTTTTATTCTTACTTAGACTAGCACAATGTCATCGTGTTGGAGTAAATGAAGGTGTCGACTGAAAAAGCGCATTTTGCGGTCCGCGATAGCATTGTAAGTTCAATCCTTTTCTTATAAAGTCTAAAGGTTACGGCACCAAGTCTATGCTGCTCTGCACGTAACATTGTGTTTCCGGACAAGCGTCTTTTTATAAATAGAAGCACCTTCTTTGCCGAAGGCACTCCGTCGAAAACTTCAAGTTAAGCGATCCTCATTGTGTGTGCCTTGTCTTCCAAAGTTGTGTAAGAGCTGCTTGAAAGGGTCCAGCTCATGTACGCGACATTGCCAAACAAGGCATGATTAAGCGGTGCTAACAGTGCATCTACTTATTGCTCATACCATGCCACTCTTGAAATTGCGACGAGTATGCAAAGGGCACGAATTGCATGAAAGAGTTCGAGCAGCGAAACATAACAGTGCCAACAAAAATTTTAACAGGAGATTACTTCATGTTAGTTTTTCCCGCTAAGAGAAACCATCGGAATGGCACTGAAAATCCTCGCTTGATATCGCGCTACGACCAGGTTATCAGGGATTGTGAATTTCTCATAAAAATGTTTGTTCCCGAAGCTGTGCGCTATTGCTTCTCTTCTTTCAACGAATGTCTATACGCAGCTACGCTTCCTATACAATACTCTGGTCTCGGCATTTCCTCTGCCCTCTTTTTTCACGTAACAACTAATACCTAATGTTAAGATGGGACCCAGCGAAATGTATGCAATACGGCGCTATTAGCGGCAAGGATGTCCATCCGTTTAACTGCGTTCCGTGTGAATCCCACAGGTAGAAAACGGGGAAGCCAACGCCTCTGCGCAACCTTTCCCGTGAAAAGACAAATATGAGCAGGCAGGAAACAACTGCTGAGCTGGAGAACAAAGTAAGAGTTAAAAAAAGACAGTGCCTGAAGAAAAAAAAAAACACTTCAAAACAGTTTGCCCAGCCAATACGCGCAGGGGCAATCGCTGTCACGACCTCGGATTACTCCATCCATTTGTTGACTGTAGTGCGAAATAGTTGAAATATATTTTACTGTCGAACTGAAAAGTACAAGTCGCATCCATACCGTAAGCGTTTCTATCCAGTTATTATTACTGAAATTCCAGACAGTCTGTATATTTTTTTGGCCTTCGTTTATTTATTCAGCTTTCTTGCGCTTTTATCCTTCTGAAAGTTAGGAACAAATCTGGCCTTTTTGTCACAAATGTACGATCCAACTCAAATTAACACTTTTAGACATCATACGTAGTGAAGGTTCGAATAGTATTAATAGCAAGACTTGAGCAAAAATGTTATGTAAACTTTCAGGAGGATTCAAGTACAAATTGATCAGCAATTGTGCCTTTAAACTAAGTTCAGGCTCGAACTGCATGTTTTAACAATTTTGCTGGCCTGATTGTTTTTTTCGGCGAGCAACAACTTTGTGCGGATTACTGTCAACATTGTTTCTGTATATTCAGTCACTTCTTTAGATACATTCCGCATTTGGCTCTTGCGAAGTGAAAGATCAAATCTGTTTATTTTTGAAACCCCGACAACATTGCTTGAACAGCGACACAAAGGAATTTATTTTAGTACCATGTAATTATTGTATATGCAAACCAGTTTGTCATCAAGCGCAGCTTCGTTCATCGCATTGGAGAAAAAATGTTAACAAATTATAGCGTATAAATAGTGTGTTTCACCGCCAACGCTTGCTGTGGTTCTATGTTGTATAAAGACGAAATAATGAGCTTAGTAAAATTAACAAATGATGTCTTGTGAAAAATTGTTTTCATGCCTTAATTAAAGATGCATATATGTTCCTCATCTGGCCTTCTTAGTTTTCCTTGCATGTTTTCGGGTCCTGTTGTATTTACCAAGTGCATTGTTTAGCCGTAATGCTTGTATGGAGGTGTTAGTCAACTAGCTTTCCGCATGAGCTCAGACGGCTTTGTTTGTGCTGTTAAATTGTTCATAAAGATTATGTATACTGTAAAATATACAGTTCACAAAGCAAAGTATTCTAAATTTGCATTCGCCAGCAATAGGTCTACAGAATGGTCCAGAACAAAAAAGCTAAGTTTGCAGCACTCAGACCAAGAAAGAAGAGTTTCTTCTAGAATAAGCGATTTCAGTGGTATCATATAAGTGTTTTTTGAATAAAGCTTTCGTAGAGTTTTCGCGGTTACCATGTTCCTGTCAAAGGGAACCCGCTCTACGAAATGAAACTGGGCGTATGCGAGTACAGGCAGAAATACATTTGGAATGGCTCGAGCCAGGAGCTAGTAGAGGCACATATGAAAAAGTCGAGAAGCAATTTTTCAGTAATCCCTGCGAGAATGTATAAAGAACAGGCAACGTTATTGTCGTTCTCGGTGATACTGAATTCAATCACAGCCAGTCGTGAAGAATGAAAACATTGGATGCTATTTTAAACTTAGGTGGCAATGCCTCTGTTGGATCGTACAACTGCACTTTTAGTTGTCCATCGGTGCCGCCGTGTGATAAAAGTATATTTGAGGATAATAGAATGCCGAAAGGAATATTACTTGCGAGAGGTATCGAATTACAAAACTGAAAATATTGGCTGAATTGGCCGTAGCGAATTTCGAAAGAATTGTAGCTCTTCAACAGAGCGAATGAAATGTTTTTTTTTTTCCTTTCGCGCAGTATTTCTGTTTCTGTGAGCGTAATCTGCAAGAATATATCATTTGAATATTTGTACTTCAACCGGGCACCAGTGGCCATTTAGTGGCCACGACCAGTTGTGAATAATTTCTTAATTTATTCGTGTATGTACTGTGGTTCCAAGACTGCATTTCAAGCAAGCCGGAATAAATGTACCGTAGGAAAAGCGATAAAACCAAAAACAGCCGCTACCAATCCGCTAAAGCATGAGATATTTTTTTTGTACTTTTAAGCACCATCAAGATGAGGTATTGAATGCAGCCGATCAATGGGCAAACACTGTGTTGAAACAATGTTCTCCTGAAAACAGTTCACAGTCTTCCAAGTCAAATTACAGCGTTTAGGAGAAATTTCATACACCTACGTGTACGGTGCCTGACGATAAGAATTGGCCTAAGAGAACTGAATGACGTGCGACCGAGGCATATGATACATTTCACAAGCGGAGACGGCTTAATGAAATGGCTTTAGAGACAAAATCCGGATTAAGAGTCTTAACAGTAAGGGCACCCTTTGGCAATGCCTTTCTGCTGGGGAAATGGATTTATCGCTTGAAGAAAGCGCTAAAAGCCTAACACGAACCTGTACTCAAAACTTTAGATTTTTACAGCTTACGAAACTGAGAATTAGAATCGGCTCATGGGATAATTACAGCAATCTTCTCTGGAAACCGTTTTTCCCAGGACCTGGGCAAATAAAAGCAAGAACATAAATGGCAAATCATTCGTCTCACTGGCGACGTCATGCTGCAAGTAATTCGCCCCTACTGCTAATTTAGCAACACATGAAAAAGATTTCCCTTCTGTAAAAAAAAAAAGAAAAGCAAAACCCAGAGAAACGCGCAATGAAAGTTTCTACACAAGCGAGAAAGGTACACATTTTTGTGGAATAGTGACTGAAAATATTTGCCCGTTTGCTTCCAGTTCTTATCATATTAGGTGGCGGGATGCTGGCTTAGATGTTTGTGCGTGAAATCGTTCAGGGAGCGTCAGCGTATGAGCGCTGCCATCTAGCTAAGGACGAGCGTCGCGAAGAAATTTCGATCTTGGTATTAAAAGTCTGCCCATCGATGCTATTTGTTTGGTATAGTAAAGAAGCAGGTAATTTTTCTCGTTTTTAATTGTCACTACTTTTATTGATATTGGAGATATCATGCCAGGCATACATTTTCTTTTTCGCGCTTTGAAAAGAAGGCCTTTAATAATGCGTACATTTATACAAAATTTTCCCCAGATGAATTCGGACCGGAAGTAGTCAATTCGAAGATATCGAAAGCCACTCTCATTCAAGTCGTTTAAAATGGCCCGAGGTTATGAACTGGATCAATTTCAACTCTCCAACTTAAATCTGGAGGATAGCGCATTGTACAGCTCGCATCAAGCGGTACAATGCCGTGCGACGGGAAGGGCCGAAGAGGTCGCTTAAGGGCTTTTCTTAGTTGTCACCTGACTCAACTCTTGAACAAAGGCTACCATGTCCGGTAATGCAGATCACCAGTAAATTCCTTCCTATATGTCACGATGTCAATATCTGTTAATTCGAAAGGTGCCATCCCGTCCTCAATTATATTAGTATACCACCCTCCCGACTGCATCAGCGGGAATTGAAGAAGCTTGTTGTCCGTGTAAAAAAGCTAAGCAAAGAAGCTGTGGTTGGTTTATTGCTCTGTAAAGCGAGCTTTAATCTTTAAATATAGGCTTAAATAATCTTGTATGGCATGCGTGCGCCATTTTTTATTTCTTATTTATTATTTATGCTTACATAATTTTTTCCCTCGTTATCAACGAAATAATCCTAGAGGAAGGCCTTCTACGTAGCTCTTTCATAGAGGTTTTGCGATTTTCGTGTGGGGTTATTTCAGGGAGCTCACGTGGCGTGATCTTCATTTCCGACCTCTCAGTGCCAGTGGGCTAGCTTTGGTTCCTTGTTATGGGCGGAAAATCTTGCTAGCTTAATGTCTTTACATAGTACATCACACCCTATATTTTGAGGTTTTCTGTAGACAAATTTAGTCGATTCTATATTCACATTGATTAGATCCTCTTAAATTCGCTGATATCCTTGTGTATGCAGATTTATGCATGTGATAGATTGTGCTTTTTCTTGTTTTTGCTTTCCGCTGTGAAGTGTCCCTGCATGTGCGCGTTGTCTGTTTGGGTTCTTTTATAAGGGTGGGGGTCTCGCTCATTGAAGGACGCTCGGCCGCTCTGTGTTTGGGCGGTTAGCGAGTTTCTAAGCGCCGTCAGCAGGCCCTTACAGTTGCCCGCAGGGTGCCTGTACGTTGTTTTTTTTTTTTTTAGTGGGTGTGTCGTTAATCTCACGCACATCCTTGACAGTTGCATGCCAGTGGCGGAACGGCCGGGGTTGGGACACTTCGGCAAACTCGACTGACTCCGACTACAGATTGCGCGGAACTGGATGAACGGGAGAGTGAGGCACTAATGCTTTCTGAGAGGAGAGACTGCGACAACCTAGAGTTTCGGGGGGTAGCCCAGGAGTTGCGGCTCGAGCGACGGAGAAAACGGACGCTCTCCCGTGCGCTCGCTTGGGACGACGGACTGCCGTAAGCCGGAGGGCGACCCAAATCAGTGTCTCTTCTGTTCTATTCGACTGTGCTCTGCAAGTTCATCTAATCACCCAAATATTTTAATTAAACTAGTTTGTTATTTTAATTCAGCCTATTCCGATTCTTTCGGCGAAGCAAGAAGACGGGACCACCAACAAGAAGAAAAAAAAGAAGAAACTTCAAGAACCAACAAAAAGAAATTCACAGGCGCTTTCACCGTGGATTTTGAGCTGTCTTTTGTAGTGTTTCATGGAACCTCTGTAAGTATAGTTGATGTTAATTTACACATTTTCTTTGTAATAAAGCTCTAGTTCGGAACGTAGCCGTTACAATGTTTTTTCGCAGATGCTTCTTCACAGTTTTGTTATACCGAGGTCGCGTAGGGTATGCTGTTGCCATGCGATAAATTTGCTCCATTGCCATGTGGACTGACATTGTTTACGCAATGCGCAATATGGCGACCTTGACAAACGTGTAAGCGTGTACTCTAGCTTACGCATTCCAACAAGCAAGTTAAAGATGACGAACTGCCTATTTCCACCAGTGGAGCGACGCTTACCCACTCTCCTCAGAAAATACCAAAAGGGACCGCAATTGGAATCCCTTTCGGGTCTTTTGTTTGTTTGTTTTTTGCAACACACATGGTAGTACAGACGGCCCCAAGAAGCCTAGAACTGTGAGTTGTCTATCTCTTGGAAACATTGCAGTCCATTACCAAAACAAGAACATAACTGCTAATGCCGTGGTAAGTAGATTTGGACTGAGTATATCCTTGAAAGAATTAACCAGACTATACATCGTGCAGTCGTAACATGCGCAACAACTTGGGTTTAGCATCAAAGTCTGCATATAGAGTATAGGCACGATGCTTGTGTTCCGGCAGGTTCTCACAACAGTGATGCCAACAAACGCTTAGATGAAGACCGCAGAAGTACGTCTTATGGTACCGAGCAAGGCCATCTTGATCTCCCCAAAGCCATGTATTAAATCCTTCCCTTTACCGCGTATATCTGGGAATTGTTTAATGTGATTCCCGTATTTTGAAACAAAATTTCAATTGTTCGAGAGCAAACATCAAAGAACTGCGAAAGCAACGGCTTCGTAATGCGACATGTTTTAGCCGAGGCGACAAACCTTTTTGTCTAATGACGATCATACCTTTCTTTTCGGGATCAAAGTCATGAAAACGCCCAAGGTTCCATTAAGACCCACAGGCACAGCTCCTAAGTGCACCTTGAGATAAAAAAGAAAGGTATTGAAAGAGAAAGTGCGTGCACGTGTAGTGACTGGGCAAACAAGATTTGATGACTCCCAGGTTGAAATCAAGATGAAAAGGGCACGGACAGGGTGTGTAATGCGAAGGCCAGATAATCGATGGTGGCTAGAAGTGCCTGGCTGGTTGCCAGGAGGAGGTAAACGCAGAAGCGGCGTCAGAAAGTTGGGTGGGTACAGGTGATTAAAAAGCTTGCTGGGGTTAGGTTGGTGCAGATGGCACAGGAACGGATTGTTTGAACAGACACAGGAAAAGCCTACGTTCTGCAATGGGTGTGGTCTTGCAGATGATATTGGTGATGACCGGATGCTGCGGGTTTCAGACAAAAGCAATGCGTCTTTCTCTATACATGTCGGAAAGTGGAAACATGCGGCTAAGACTTCGTTCTGTTCTACAAGAAGCGCAAATGTTTGGTGCAAAAGTGTCTCAGGTGGAATTAACGGATTGAACAGTGCTAGCTCACTTCCTACAAGTAATTGCCCTAAATACCGCTCCGAGATGCAAAAACAAGTCCAAGCCTATGCCTGTAAAGCTCGTATGGCTTCAGGGACATCGCTTGGACGGCAATTCTTTGTCGCTAGTTACCGACGTTCATCACAGGTGCGCTTCCAAGCATTCCATTAGCCGGAAAAAGATCACGATAATACACAGTAAATTTAAAACCACCAAAAAGAAATAAATGGCCCGTGTCCTAGAGCCCTCTCGAGAAACTGCTTCTTTACTCCTCACAAAAAGAGTATCTGTTTTGGTCTCGCGTACGGCTAGGTATGTAAGGGGTTCATATGAGTAAATATTGTATTCCTCTCAGGAGGAAAGTGGAGCCTTTTAAAGTAAATATCGGGTAATTAAGCAGTTATCAAGGTATCTAATAGCCCTCTTAAATACTGCCCTGAGGAACGTTTTGGCTCTTTTTTTTCGAATAGTTTAAACTGGAAATTTCGGAAGTAATTTTTTCTGCTACAATGCGGTAATTATAAAGATAAATTAGGATAGTTAACTTCATTAGAGAACCCAATATAACTGCAGCATTTGCTCACAACCATAATTTTATACCTTTGTGCTTTAGCTTGGGTGCATTACTTTAGTTACAAAAAATAATTTGAAGGACTGTTTTTATTGCGCAAACATTTAAACCCAGTATTTGGCAGCTGGCTTTCCATGTTAGCCGATAACCGTGCATTAACCTGCACGTTCCTTTAGTAACACGCCTAGAATGCATTAAAAAAAGAACGAACAGAAATGCACACTTCAACCGCACATGGCACCATTAGTCATTGCTTATCGATATTCAGGCATGTCTTGTTACCGCTGGTTACGTCGCACAAAGTCAAAGGAAGTTCCATGGGCCCGAAGGACAAGAAAACAGGACATTAAAGCACTTGCACACATTAAAACTTACTTCATATAGGTGCTTGAAGTTCAGTTTCAGCGCAGTGCGCATAAAAAATTAAAATAACAGTATTATAGATAATGTCAATTTTGAAGATTAAAAGTTTTTTGAAGAGACCTGTATTATTGACTAATGTACTGACACCTATTCCTTCCTTGTCGGCTGAGAGCTGCTGAACTTTGTTTTCAGGATAGCAGAAGCTGCATAGATGGTCTCTTTCTCAGCCAGTGATGAAATACAGTGAAGGGAAACAACTGTCGTTTATAACCTTTTCATTATGAAGAACGAAAATAAAACAAGGTGTGCTACTGAAGTACTAGTACTTCCGTGCTGCTTTTGACTGGATTCTTACACTGAAGTGAACATTGTGAGTGCTTTTGCAATGCAGATTATTTTAATTAGGTTTCTGATGTGTTACAGATGCCAGTTTTAATATATATATTTTTTTTACGATCATAGCATGCGAACTGAAGACCAGCGTCTTGCACGCAAGCGGTGGAAAATTCTGAAATTCTCAGCTTAGCGGTTTCAGGTCGTCATCTTTCTGCGTAGAAGTCCCAGGAGGACAAGCCTATTTAACAAGGGAAGGGGGGGGGAGAGGGGAGGGGAAAAGCTTTGAAGGTTCATTCCAATCCATTTGATGCCAATCATGGGACCCATATCCCACACTTCCAACTATCTTCTATTTAACTTTTGCCGTAGAATTCTCTGCCTGAGTGTGCCAACCAGATTTTATCTATTTTTTTGCTGCCTTCTCAGTATTGACAGTAGGAAGAGGTATATAAAAGTGTTCCAAAACCGGAAACAAAGAAGTGATACTCAATAAAGCATACAACGGTAATGCTGACGAATCTTGAACTGCACTCCAACCAACCAAAGAGGCAGCGGGCAGTCACGTTTTCTCCTCATGTGCGCTGCCTAAAATCCCCAGTCCATCAACTAGGAGGAAATACTGTAGCAGACTAAATTTATGTCCCATGCACTAGTTGCAATTTGCTATGCTACGAATAAAACGAATCAACACTGCTTTCTTCAGTCCCGTCGCAAAACCTCCTTAAAACACGGAAAGCAAACCACCTATTTCTGCAGATTATATTTTTCTTGGCGCCGTGAGCAAAATTATTCAAATGCATGAGGTTCGATGGGCTATTAAATGTTCACGGCGCTAGTTGCCTGGACGGCGTTTCTGGAGCAATAGGATGTGACATGCAAGGTGCAGTTTGCTTCCTAAAAGAACGATTCATAGTTAAACTGGACATATTAATGCAACTATGCACTGGTGTACTGCCATGGCATTTATTCTAAGGCTTGTAAAAATATATATGTGCTGAACACTCACCATATTGACCACTGCCTGGATAAGTTGTCTCCACGGGGCGACGACGGAACCATTGCACCTCGGTAACCTCCAGTTGCTTGCGGAGATCGCAGCCTGTTGCCGCACACTGAATAGGAACTGTCAGAATTGAATATGCGACGGGGGTTTGAAAATACAATTAAAATGCTGGGTATCTGACCACTGCACGTGAAGTAGCCATCGGTCATAGGCATCGAGGGAATTTAAGCGTCACCCATCGCCATATCAACTCGTCGAAACGACAGCTCTCAATATGTTTGTGCTACGCAGACTACGGATAACTAGGTATTGTTTCAACAAGTTTCTACAGCAATTTGTTTTACAACTCTATTGAGTCTAGCCTTTGGCATCGCGGCATGCGCACATAAAGAAGCCGGTGGAGAGTACGCGATGAGGGGTACGCCGATCCCTCGCACACAGTCATGTTAGGCCAGCGAAGCTAGGTATCTTGCGTTTCGGCGGTGTAGGAGAAGCCGCAAGCTTTCCGTTAACTCTCCGGCGTCTTTAAGGCACTGCATGTGGATCATACTGCAGGAGAAGGCGCCGGTAACCCACTTTTTATATTTCGGTAAGCGGGCGCGAAAGAACACAACCAGATGCGAGAAAACAGCCAGCAGTAATGATTACGTTATCACCAGCTGATGCGCCGAAGAAAGCTGCGCCCAGGCGGCGAACGAGCGCTCAGACGACGAGCAAGAAGAACAATGAGATTTAAAGCGAAATCCTTACTAAGCTAGTCGCATCGAATTTCAGAGTCGCTAGCAATTTGACCTTCATATGACCGCAGCTGCGCCGTAGTCTTGGCAACGCATCATGTACCTGAATTAGACTTGGGCAGTTAAAAAAGGGTTAAAAATAACTGTTGCACAGCCAGCACTGCCATAAGCTCAACGGCTTAAACGAATATAAAATAAAAGATGAGCAAAAAAATAACATTTTGAATTGCAGAAAAAGAGAGAGAAAACAGAAAGGAAAGGCATAAATGTTATCCAGGCGATGCCCAGTAGGCTAACGTAGAAGTGGGGAGGGGAACAAAGGGAGAAAAAGGAAAGTAAGAGCATCAAGGAAAGGAGTCTGAAACATGTCCAAAGATCTATAGTGAAATGGGTAAAGAGCCTATACTTAAAGTGTTAAGCTCCACACCGAGTCTTTTAAAAACTTAAGGACCGCCTTTATTGATTTCCTTTATGACGAAAGAGTCATCCAAGCGCCCAGAATCTTAGCTTCAATAAGAGCGCGAGAGTCCAAGCGGCGGAGTGTAGCAGCCAGGAAGGCACGCTCACGCTCAAACTGAGGACAGTCACAATGTATGTGAGCATTAGTTTCAACACCCCCGCACTGCTCACTCGTTGTGGAGTCTTGCATGCCGATGAAATGGGAATACGCGCTTGTAAACGCCACTCCTAAACACAGGCGACACAACATTGCAGCATCACAGCATGGGAGGCCGAATGTTACCTGCAGTAACCTGCAGTAACTGGTCGAAGTGGTGCGAGCCGGACACCCTGCCTCCAGGCGCAGACCATGATGTCTAGTCACGTTTCGGGAGATCAGTCGAAGGTGCCTTGCTGTGTGGGCTGTAGCCAATGATATTTCTAAAATTTTGGTTATATCGTGAGCCGATTGAGCAGCATCGTCAGCTAAGTTGTCGTCAACAATTCTACTATGGCCTGGTACCCACTGGTAGATATTTTCAGAACCCTCTTGTAATGCCTGGTGGGGAAGATGTTGAACCTCTGTTACAAGTTGGTCATGGTCGCCTTTGGTCAAGCATAATTGAAGACATATTAGTGCAGGTTTGGAATCAAAGAACTGGGCCCAGTTTTGAAGAGGTTGTACAGCGATATACTTTACTGCAGCACGAATTGCGGTCAGTTCTTCTCCAATACAGGCAGTCTTATGTGAAATTAAAGGGTAAATTTTTACTTGTCTCGCAGACACAACGACGGCGCATGCAGAACTAGTAGAGGCTACCCAGCCATCTGTATAGACGTGAATACGGTCCCAATAGTCATTGTTGTAGCATGCACAGTGTTAGCTGCTGAAGGGCTGGCGCTGATAAGTTCGATTTCTTTGATATCCCTGTAATAGCAAGGCGCCCAATTGGGAGCTGCAGACACCAGAGTGCCGACAGAGGTCGAGCTGCCGGAGTGAACTATATCGGGATAGAGGTCTGAAGCATTGTTATGATTTTTGGAAATGAAAAATGTGGTCTCTGCACAGGCATCTACGTAAGGTAATGCTGTGGAACTCTTGAAATATGTCGTATGTGCACTCGCGGAGTCTAGATCAATATACGAAAGCAGATTGTCTTTGTCGAGTGCAATACATCCCAGTGTTGATGCACTCCGAGGGAGGCCCAGGCATGTGCGAAGGGGCTGACCTTGTACAGATTGGAGGGCACGCAAATAAGTCTTGCACGTGTTTGAAAGGACGGAAGTACTGCACCGCAAGAATCCGAAAATAGTGCTGTGTAGAACTGCAGCATGGAGTGTACCGACAAGCCCCATAATTTTCCGTAATGAAAAAAAAAAAGCTGTGGGAGGAGAGGGGGAGTGTACGTAATATTTATACAGATGTTCGATGACAGCGGAGATAAAATTTGTTCCAATGTTCCTCTAAATCTTGAACATCTACGTTTTTTTATTATCTAGGTTGCATTCAAATTTGCTTATTTTACTATTGCTTTATAGTTAGCCATTTAGAACAAATGCCATGTTCTGGAAACAAAGTTGTCATGTTCTGGAAAGAAGAACAGTCATTATATTATCTTATTTAATAATAGCAGCGTAGAACTACTATATATTAAAGCAAATTCACTACAACTCAATAGAAGGAGAAGCTACGGTTCCGCTATACAGTCAGCATTTAAATATTCACCTATGTCGGCAGTGCCCCGCCGGGGTGGTGCAGTGGTAAGACGCCCGACTACTGTGCCGGAGTTCCCGGGTTCGAACCCGACCGCGGCGGCTGCGTTTCGATGAAGGCGAAACGAAGAGGCGTCGTGTGCTGTGCGATGTCAGCGCACGTTAAAGATCCCCAGGTGGTCGAAATTACTCCGTAGCCCTTCACTACGGCTCCTCTTTCTCTCTTTCCACTTTCATTCCCACCTTCCTCCCTTCCCTTACGGCGCGGTTCGGGTGTCCACAGAGCAAGTGTGACAGTTACTGCGCCTTTCCCTTCCTGTGAACCAATTATTTATTATTTATGTCGGCAGCGGAGCTCGCTTCGCCTAGCGCCGACGGCTTCGCGCATGAGCTCTCCACAGCTGGGTCACCGCCTGGCCACGTAACTTGCGGCGCGCCTAGCTAGAGCAACACGCGCTCGGCTATTCTGTGCGTGCCTCGCCATGCATGAGAGCAACCGAGGCTGTCTTCTCTGAGCGTTGTGCGGGAGCGGGAGGCTCTTAGCAATAGTCGGCAACAACATTCCCCGGCTAGCTGCTTCAGCAGGGGGGGGGGGGGGGGGGGGGGGGGGGGGTCGGCAATGCTCAGTGCTCGAAGCTAGCGTTGATGAGTAAGGAAGAGCTAGCCGTTTGGCTCGCAAAACACCGCTAACAATAAATATTATGCTAGCACGAAGAATAATGATGTCTGCGTCAAATAACGTGTAGCTAAAGATGCGTGTCTACCCAATGCTAATTAATGATCTCAGTCATATCTAGCCACCGACCTAGGCGCAGCCGTTCTAACTGGCTTAACAATGATTGTATACCTGAGTGTAATAATTACAGCTTATTCAAAGGTTGACAAAGTGAAACGGAGGTTTAGCAAGGCTAAACAAAGAATTTGCTTTCTATATATAGGATTAGGTGGACTAAGCCGCTGGCAACTTTTAAATCCCTTTATGGTCTGGAGAGGTATCCATGGCGACAAACTGCTTTTTGGAGAGTTTCTATATTTATGCCGAGTCTGTAGTAAGGCGAAATCATTTCCTAATGATAGTAGACACGGATTGCGCCTCCGCGGATGGTGTCACACCGACACGTGGGGGAAAACTTTTTCGGATGAGTAAAATAATGGTTTTACGAGGTACAGGCATAAAATTTGTCTGTGCGCGAATTTTCGCTGATATGGAGTGATTAGTAATAAATTAGGGCTTGAAAAGCAAATCTAATGTCAGTATAATCAAGGACTACGATATACTGCACAGACGTCAAAACAGCCACGGACGCCGAAATTGCGCAAAGTACGTCACAATTGGCTTTAACGTCAGGTCTCGTCATTGCGTTACAGCATATAAAGCGGTCAGTCAAGGGTAAAAAAAAAAAACAGTAATAGAGAAAAGAAAAGAAAGAGAAAGAAGGGAATGCCTAAAATGTGGACAATGGCGGTAAAGCATAACAGAAAAGGCTTTCGCTATTTGGGCTTATTTATGACGACAGTGTAATAAAGTATATCACGTAATTATATATATGTATATATATGTATTGTGAGCCTGAAAGCTGATCAAATTTTTCCAAGGAGGAAGTAATGGTGTAGAAAGGAAAACTTTTCGGTGGCTGCGGCGCTTTTCCACGCTGTCAGGTGAGAAGCAAAAAATACATATCTTGATACTCATTTCCGTATTTTAAAGTGCAAGATAGAAGTGCAAGGAAATTTTTAGTGCGCTGGGAAGCCCTGCTTATCACCGCTTGCCGTAGTACGTGCTTTTATCAGCCACAAAACTAAAGTCTACAACAAAATTCTTTCTTTCAATATTCCGAGTTTGCTAGGCAGGCAGGCAGTAGTTTTACCTGAAAATGGTGGTCTTAAAATATATAGTTTCCAAGAGAAGGCCGCTCTTAAATGTAGTACAGAAAGTTACAGACCATAACAGGGTCAATATTTATTGGAATCCCCTGGCGAACGCAACTGAAACAGACGCCCTTAGCAAGGTTCGCGATATCGTAAGGTATGGTCCCGCGGGGACCAAGGTCGAAAGCCTTTCCGAATTCCTTGCAAGTAGTTTTTGCTCTGAACTAACGGGGTAAGAGAGAGAGGATTAAATTATTGCTGGGTATTATTTTAACAGAGAGAACGTTCATAAATCAGAATAAAATTTTTATCGCTCTACCGACCATCGTTTGTCTTTTCCTCGGCTTTTTTTTTCTTTCTGAAATCTCTGAGTCCGAAGCCGAAGTAGCTTTCTTAGCTCCACAATAGGCAGTAAATATTTTGAATACTAGAGCATAGGCTGCTTCAAATTATATTCAAGTTTCGGCATACTTTGTTTCAGTGACTCCGTTTTGCAAACCAAGAAACTGCCAAAAGAACTTTCCTCTCAACGTGGTTGGCAAAGATTTAGGAGATACATTTGGCCGTTTTGTTAAGTTCTCTTTCATCTATTGATGTTTTTATGTGTGACGGCAAAATAAATGCGGAAAGTTAATTAAAATCTAGATATTCCGCCGTGTTAACTTTCAATATATGGAAGATGTTAGATGGGAAAATCTTCGTGGCCTTCTAATATAAGAGGATGTCACGACAACTTTTGCGCCTTTCATCTGCAGCTCTACTTCCAGGTACTTGTTCGTATTATTCAGATTGATATTCGCTTAGGCTCATATCACTTAATTTGTGGCTCTATTTTCACAAATGAATTTTAGCATACAATTGTCATCTACCTTTGTTACCGCGAAAATTATTTGGTTAAAGCGTTCGTCTGCTGATCGCGAATACGCGGGTTCGATCGCAGTCCCAAGGACAGAGCTTCAATGGAATCAATAATACAGGCGCTTTAGCATTGTGCGACTGCGACCTATATTGAAAAATACCAGGAGGTCAAAGTTTCTAAAGCCTTCCCCTAATGTGCAAACCAAACCAAACTACCCCATAAATGACAGGCCACACGATATAAGTATAAATCCAATATTTATTCCAGCTTTAGGCGCTTGCATCCGTGGAATAAGGGTTACATTCTTGACATGGAGGGCAAGAATATCGGGTTCGCTAACACTTACACCTTTTGTAAGGTAGGCTACCAAGACGGGGGGAAGCTCTCAAAAATGTAAATATAATATATATGATTTCACGAATACGAGGTGCGTAAACAACAAAGTTAGGAACGCCTCCTTGCAGATATGTTCGCACAAAACACATTGAAAAAGCTAAATTATCCCACAGCACTATGCGAACTGAAAATATTCTTTTCACGCACCACCCGCATGTCCGAACCCTGTTTATCAGATTGCCACGAATATTTCTTTTTACCTTCGAAGCTATTTCTACGCGTCAGTGGAATGCTAGTCCGTATTGAATCTTTCTAGATGTTTCGAACGGGAACTTCAATAGAAGACCCGGAAGCTAGAAACGCAATGGCCTGAACATAAAGTCAGAAGGGATATCATGCACACACAAAAAAAAAGGAATAGTTCCCCCGATTTCTGTCAGGTAGTGCTGGAGAAAAGAAACCGGGTATTATTTTATGCGCTATTTATTTTCAGTTCACAACATGCTCATTCTTGATCGTTTTCGCTTTGCGCCCAAGGTAGCTCAAGATAGCGCTTTGCGCCCAAGACTGCAGCGAGATAATATTCCTGAGGCATCCGCCTCAGGAATATTATCTCGCTGCAGTCGAAATGATGCGTTTTGTACACGCAATGGAGCAGTGTCAGCCGCATCAATACCCGCATTTATCACCTTTTTTACCTATTTCCACTACTTATTTAACCCTTGCACAGCGTTACGGGTTTCGGTTATTCATACGGTCGTTGTAAATATTTTTTTTGCCATTGACAGACATCTTTTGGTGTCTGCCTTTGTCTGTATTGCCTGAATACTGCACTGGTCATTTTGTTTTTTTTCCGTGAGGCCCAAGTACCTCCGTTAATCCACCATCAGTCGCCGCTGCCTGCATGGGAAGCTGACGCGAAAAACATTTTCGAGGTCGAGAGTGTAAAAAATATGGCTCGTATTCCTAAAGGTGGATAATACGTTAGCTGAATTCGAGCTCAGGTATGCCAAGAAAAACAGGAAATTACAGAGAACTGAAGCAGATATTTGAAATTGAGGCACATACTTTACTAGCAAAAACTTTGGATAACAGAATAGGGAAGGGTGTAGGTGGAACATAGACGCTTTTTTCATAAAAAAAAAAAAAACAATTGTTAGAGCCGCATTCCTACGAAACCTTTTAAAGAAAAACAGGCGTCCGGTTGCCTGGTGCCTTATGACTTCTTACGCAGCTTTTATAGAAAAAAATATTTATTTTTCTTGTGTATATTTATTTATTTTCCTCATATTAGGTTTTCGTATAAGTATGTTCGAAGGAGAAATGTTGCAATCAGGATCATACATGCACGACTGATAGGCATTTTTATATGTACGTATAGGAGACTGCTCGTTCTGTTTTGCTGCGAGAGCTACAATGGGCTATCTGTCAAGCATTTCACGGTGGCCGGGAGAAGACAGTTGTGCGCATGCGCCGTTATTTTAGCAACCGGAGAGGAGCAGTATGTGCGGCGTATGCTTCGCCATTGCCGCCAACGCAAGCCCGCTGCACCGTCGGAGCCGCGCGTGGCGTCACGGGGATTAGCAGTTGTGTGCATGCGCCGACACCTTGGTAACCAGAGAGACCCCACCAGTATGCCGCGCGCTTCGTCGCCACCTCGCCGCACGCAGCTCTATCACCCGAACCCCGCGTCGCATCCACAACATTGCGTATGAATGGGGGAGATGAAATAAGCGGCTGTATTACAACGTTTGACATGGATGCAAAGAGAATCCATCCGCTGCTAAATAGCGGTGTAGACAAGACAAGATTTACTTTTCCGATCCGGAGGTAGTTGCCTTGCACTTGGCTACTCAACAAAGCGAGAATGAGCGTTAGAAGGCGAAGAGTAGCGTAGACACCTGAACAGAGAGAAAAACGGCTTCGTTTCTGTCAAGAAAAATGAATAAAAGATACGTATACTCATGTCTCTCGTTTCTAAACATAGCTGAGCTAAGCTACTACCAATTTTTTTAGCATTGCTTTCATGGCTGACAGGAAAGATAGCTGTTTTAAGCTGTGGCATTGGCAGGTTACCATCTTGAAAAACAAAATGAGTGCAATTTATGAAGAAATACATCAATGGCGGTACTACTTAAAACTGCAGCCAATATTGAGTATATTCGCGTCACACCCAAACACCTTCTGTGCTTTGTGCTTTCTTTGTGCTTTGTGCGTTCTTTATCAACCGTATTAAATATATCGCAAAGATTAAGGAAAGAATGCGGTGAGAAAAGGATAAATTTTAGGCAGAGCAAGAGAGGCCCTCTATAGCTGTGAAATTACCTTGTGACAGCCTGCGAAACGCTATTTTCACTATGTGTATGACGAAAGGGTCAATCATGCAGCTAAAATATTTTACTATTTTTAAATATCTAGAAATACTCATGACTGGGTCAGTATCATTTCATACATAGTATCTTCCGCTAATCTGCTGTTTTTTTTTTTTTGTCATCTTTAAATTCGAAGGCAGCAGATTTGCTTTGTGAACTCTACAGTTTCGAGCAAAGTTTACTGGAGGCTTTGGTCTCCAGCTAGCCAGATTTCTATGTTCTAGGTTTGAAGCAATGGCCACTGGATATCAACTCTCCTGTGGTGCGACAGAGCACCCTTGTATGCCTGCTTTACTAAATAACAAACAACTAAATGAACTGTCGTTCGAAGCTGCATGATGAATAATACTGTAATGAACAGATCAGTTTGAGGACTTTGCCGATTAGTACAATTATGGACATACATGTTTATGCTTAGAACAGCAAACCTACTTCGCAGCAATTGATATCCAACGCCATCAACATATCCATCGCCATCAACATTTTAACCATCCTCAGCCGGATTTTGCCCGCTGGAGGACGAATGCCGTTGCCATATTGTTCGATTAACCCGGTCCTATGCTGCTGTACGTGCACTTATCTCTTGCACACCTCTTAACCTTATAAACCAACCTAACATTCTACCTCCCTCTACAATGCTTTCCTTCTCTTGGAACCCAGTTTGTTTTACTTTAGCGACTATCGGTTATCCTCGGTTCACCCTACATGCCCTGCCCTTGCCCATTTCTTCTTCTTGATTTCTAATAGAATATCATTAACTGGAGTCATTTCTCTAACTCTACATGGTTCTCATATTTTTAAGGCACAAATATCATTTTCCGCCCCAGCTCTGTGCCTTGTCCTCCTTAAGTATAACCCTTTCCATTAGCCTCCACGCTTCAGCCCCATCAGCTAGTATAGGTAATATGGAACTGTTATATTCTTCCTCTTGAGCGACACCTGTACGCTGCTATTCATATATTTTAAGTACTTGCCAGATGGGCTCCATCTTAATCATATTCTTTTAGATGTTCCCCTTTCGCAATTCCGAGCAGCGGTTACTACTTGTCCTAAGTGGACACACTGGCAATAGCCTTTCTAGGGCTTCACTACTTACTATAAACAACTGTTCCTTCCCGAGGATGTTAAACATTACCTTAGTCTTCCCAATATTAAATGTTATGCCTACATTTCTACTTTTTCTTTCTTTGAGATTATTTATTATTTTCAATTTGTCCTCTTGTTACCTACCAAGGCAATGTAATGGTATTTAGCCATGCATTCTCTCAATCCGGAGCAGATGTTAGTGAAAAAGAAATAAAAACAGAACCACGTGGCTGCCGATCTCGAGCGCTCTCGTTCAGTCCCGGCGGCGGCCGGCGGGTTTCGGTGGGGGAAGGAAAGCAATGCGCGCATGTATTGGGTAACGTTAGTGACGCTAATTAAACCCAGCCGGCCGGGTTTTCCGGAGCCCTGTCCGGAGTTCCTTATGCAAATGTGGGTTTTGTAAGCTAAAACAAATAAACCAAACCAAACCAAGCTAACATATTACACCAAATATCGCCGTAGATTAATATAAAGCAGTGCGAAACAAAAAGCCGTACAAGCATTCGTACGTCGTTATGAGGCAGCGTGCTTGACGTAGATTCAAAATCTATCTGGCCTAGTTTTCGCATCTTGAAGAATCCGGCCCAACCTGGTCGCTGCTAATTGGGCCAGGCATTACGGTATCATGACTTACAGAGCCGCACGATCAGTCAGTGACCGATCGTGTCCCCTGCGTATACTACCAGCTTTTGGTTTGAAGCTCACCACTATTAGTAATAGCACGCCGACGCTGCTTTTACGGCTACAACGCTGTTGGAAAAACCATTTAGGTAGCCGGCAATAATGGCGAGGGTCGCAAGGTTTCCAGGGCAGAAAAATTCAAATGCTTTAAATTTAGAGCGCAAAACGCAAGATTGAACTACAACACGAGGTTCTAGAACTGAAATATTTGATGGCTACAGCCTACATGTCAGCTCCGAAGTGAGGTATCTGTTCCTAGGCGACGGATCTTCTGGTGTGAATTGAATGCGCAGCAGCCTTTTGCTTTTCAAAATAGGTTCCAATATATGTTTGCTGTTTATTACTGCTTCATTGTATTCATTGTTCTTTGTGTAAAGAATCCTGTTACAAGTTGTAAAATGGAACATTGACGGAGGTCCGCTGATAGAGGAATCACAAACTGCACTGTAAGGAATAAAAGTCAGCTATCTTTCTTGCCGGAACTAACGTTATTTTGCCCGTATCGGCAACCTGATGGTGAAGTTTTAATGAACAAAGAACACTCATTCGCAATTTTTTTTTATTTTTTAAACTGAATTACGTAATTCAAACATGCATGCGCTTTCCTCTCAAAAGGAACGACATCATTTTCAGGAGTTTCAGGCAAAAACATTTTAAATGCTGCCACATGTATGCGAACATTTTTGGCAGCGTGTGTTTTTTCAACCGCTGCTTTTGAAACGCTTTTGTTGTTTACTTGTACTAGAAGCTTTTCTGCCTCATTGTGTTTCGCATTCAGATGATGGCACAATATAAGTCCCATTTATTGTTCCTGGAATGTCCGGAAAGCCATGGGCATCTCCCGCGGCCAACGCAGCCTAAATTGCCGTACCGAGCTTTACGTCTCCAGCTTTTGATGTCGAAGCACCTGATTCTAACATCAGTCTCCATTGATGTCCTGAAGGCTCTGGGGGAAAAGGCCGTATCACCGAAGATATAGCAGGCGTTGACTGGATTCAATTTCAGGCAAAATGAGAAGCAAGGAAATCACTACGAAGCTGTCAACCAATCGGAAATGCAGAAATTTACGTTACTGTAAAGGTTCTTCAAGACAGGGGAAATGGTCTGAGGGGCGATGCAGTCTATGTATATAAATGAAAGCAATGCATTGGCTAGAGTTAAAAATCCGTTTCTACGCCTGCTTTGAAAGTAAAAGAGGCGCCATTTCGACCCATCCATTTTACTTTCTATGTTTGGTTTTGTGAACGAAAAAAGCGCAGTGTTTTCCGCTAGCCACATGGCTTCATTTTGTCCCGATATTATTTCCTATGCTAGAGACCTCATCCCAGAAATTTTCGTAGCAAGCGTCTAAAGATGAAAAGCTGAGGTGAGATGAAAAACATATACAACTAAGAGCAGTACTGATAGATGTGCCGATGCTACCTTTATCAAGGCAGAACTTTTAGCGACTTTTTCCAGTATTCGTGCATCCAATAAAAGAAAGGAGAACAGCAATTTTTGCAGAATACATGAGTATGAAAGAGAAAAGAATCAATATTGGGGAAGAGACTCAGTGCGCGAGCCAGCCTCTTGTCTCAAAGGGAGAGCTTGCCTTCGTCAAGGACAAGACAAGCCATTTTGTTCCTCTCGTTCTAAACATAAAAAATGCAGCAGGAAGTATAAAAAATAGGTGTGGTTTATGGAGTTTAAGGTTTAAAAGATCAGACTATGAGAGACGCCGCGTTGGTTGTCTTCAGAACGTTCAACCAGTTGCGGCTTTTTATATTTCACTGACATCTCACAGCAACCGGGTACGTAGCTTTTCGCCTCCATCGAAAAGTGGCTGGCATGACCAAAATTCGATCCTGCATTCTTCGGCAGAGTACTCGAGCGCTTTATCCACTGTACCATCGGGGCGGGGCAATTATTTTGATTACACGGCAAGCATTTCTATTATATTTTATAAAGTTTAACATTTTAATTTGTTCAGATTGCTTCATTGCGCCGTATGACAGGTACGGGAAGGAAAAAGGAAAAACTGACTCAGCAAAAGAAGGAATTTTGGCATCAGATTAAGGTGCGTATGATCACTGTAGCTTTTCGCTATCGTTCCTTTGTCAGCAGGAATGCTGCTGGCATTTTATAAAGATAAACTGATTTTATTGTGAAAGCACTACTGCTCTACGTTTCGTGCCTCCAGCGTAGCGCGGCCAGTATATATCCACGTCTTACCTACGGGACGCTGTGACGTCGCACCCCACGTAACACTAGGGTGAGGGCTGGGCTACCAACTCAAGCGGTCGGCAGGAGCTGCCAGCTTGGGTCTCTCGTTTCACATGTGACGGTTATGTCAGAATCAGCCTTCTAGGACCCTGGCATTCACTTTACGCCTATAGGCCACTAAGGCACGTTCACATCGGTTGGTTAAAGCGGGGCTTTATATGTGGGCTCAGGAAGAAGAAAAAGAGAAGAAGAAGAACGCTCGGTCACCCGCAGCTAATGCTTTTGCTCAATATTTCGTTCAGCAGCGTTGAGCCCTTGTAATTTTTATATGGGCTTATAACCAAAACATAATTCACGCAATAAAATTAGACCAAACGAATGTACTGCGCTACTGGAAGAAAGATTTTGCGGTTCGGAAATACAGTAAAAAAACTAGGAATGTATCAATTTCATTCTATGCTCCACATGCTCAGCTGCAGAACAAAAGGAGGCGGTATCAAATCCTAGCCTTGATGGCCACTTTTTGATGGAGGCAAAATGAAAGCCGCTCGTGCTCTAGTGATGTCATCATCATCATCATCATCAGCCTCACCATACCCACTGCAGGGCAAAGACCTTTCCCATATTCCTCCATTTAACCCGGTCCTGTGATGTCAGTGCATGTTTAAAAGGAGCATAGACCGAACCATATATATATTCCACATTTAGGCCTGAGAACATGTATGTACGCAAGGGAGTCGCTAGGACATTGATCATTGCGAAGCTGTCTTTAGAAATGATGGTTTTAATTATCAAGCTATTATCCTCTGCGTTGCGGCCTCATAGCTAACGATAACACATGCGCTATACGTTTACATGTCAAGGTAAAATAATATAGCAGCTCTAGTTTACCAGTCTTTCTTACCTCTGGGCAAGAAAGGTTGAGGTTTAAAAGAGGACTGCAGTTATATCAAATATAAGAAGGCCAGCTGCTGGAAAAAAAATCTGTAAGTAACTTAAATGATAGGAAATAGGGCTGACTTGAAGAAAACAAATATGTAACATCTATGTCTTAGTCGGAGGAATATATAGGGCAATGAGAGGATATTAGATGATCGTTAGGAAAGCCTAAATAAATTTATTTGTTCATTTACTTATTTATTATAAATACTCATATCTTTAGCTTCTTTAAGCGACTGTTACAGGAATGGGCGAAAGCGAACACAGAGCACAAAGAAGAATACAGAATTTGAAGACAGGGCAAATCGTATCAGGAAGCGGCACGGACTAAGGGTATACTTATCGTTTAAGACGCTTGCAGGGTAAAGTGCCCGAAAGCTGCACTATGCCCAGGTAATTGAAGAGATTATGCAGACGTCTTTGACTTGCCATTGGAGTAGGTAAGCGGCTACTAATGACTAGATATTTATAAAAGATTGGAAAAGATATAAAATAACTATTTTCCAGACAAGCATCTCTTATAGATAGAGCATTCAGAAGGCTCCTCAAAGCAAACAATTCAGAAGGCGAAAAAGGATACAAATATACAACGCCAACCTTGTAGTATTTTCATATTTTTCGCGACTCTAATTCTTGTCAGGTTTTTGCCCGCCGGAGTGGCACAGTGGTTACGGCGCTAGACTGCTGTTCCCAAGGACGCGAGATCGAATCCCGGCCTCGGCGGCCGCTTTTCGGTGGAGGCGAAAAGCAAGGCACCCGTGTGCTGTGCGTTGTCAGTGTACGTTAAAGAACCAGGTGGTCGAAATTTCCGGAGTCCTCCACTACGGCGTCTCTCATACTCTGAGTTGCTTTGGGACGTTAAACCCCACAAACCAAACCAAACAAAACCAATTCTTGTCAGGAACCTCATGCTACGTACTGCCTAGAGTATAGGAAAAAAGATGCGATTAAAATTGAACTTCAGTCATGAAAAGTTTATCAAATATATAGCGACTTCAACTCAGGTCTGAAAACTCTCTAGCAGCTAAGAATGTTTTCGGAGGCTATGAGCATGTTCAATGATTTGAGTTGATTCTGAAATAAAGAATGGGCTTAGAATGCGCAAAAATATATACGCCTAACCCATTTTTTCCTCAGCCTCATAGACAAGTTTACCTCCGGCCTCCCGTAAGATGTAGGTTTGAAATACGAGAGCAACTAAATCATTAGCCTCTCTTCCAGAGGGTGTATATATTTGAAAAAAAAAAGGCCACGTACACTAAAGTGATACTCGTAATTAAAAAACCTACCTGGCTGACCACTATTCAAACCACTGACCATTGCCTCTCCGAGAAAGTTTGTTACTACAGAATCAGTGACGGATGCTTAAAAACGGCTTGACGCAGCTGAATAGATTATCGCCTTTAACGAAGAACAGTAAAAAACAAGAAATAATTGCTGGTTATTATCTGTAAAGGCGCTGCTTTGTCGCTACAAGGGAACATGTTTGCAACAATGAAAATGAATAAAGAGGAACACATTTCAGGTATGCTCCACCTGCGCTTGTCGCATTGAGCAGGAACCCCAATATAGCCATGTTACTCAAGCCCCGTTCCATCAGCGCACAGACATTAAATAAATCTAAAGAAAAGATAGTAGCATATGCATCATATGCAGCCTTTATCGCATGCGGTCATGCACATGAAGCAAAGTGCAGAACGGCGGTGTGTCTCGTTACATTTTGGCCCTTTCGTTTGGCAATGTGTGTAATCAGATGCTAGGAGCTCGCCATTTTGCTATTCCTTATGCGCATTGGCTTTCCCATGGTTTGAAGCACCTCGTAAAGAGGTCCGACATTAGGGTGGTCTTCTCCGCAGCTAGAAGACGGCCGCAGCTTGCCCCCAAATGGACAGCAAGCTAGTGGCTGGACGCCACAAAAGCTGGAGGGTTTGCACCTCAAAACGTAGGTCACCATTCACCAAGCGCAAGGAAGATTTTCTGTACTGACTGCCGCTTTCATGCAGTACAGTTTATATCGGCTGAACATGCCGTTTTTTTAAATGTGAGGCTCCCCGAGCACTGCAATTCGATAGTCAGTGACTCACAAGACAACCTACCTGAACACTGCCTGCTTTGCGAATGCTCGCCTCTGTTTTCAAGATGTTCTTTTCCGAGATGACGACCTGTCACCCGAGAGATTTTGGAAGCCTTTTTTATTTGGAAATACGCCGATCAATGCGCTAGCGCACCTTCTGTGCATTCCAATAATTTGTATGGCTGGGTGCATTCCGCTTCCGATTAATCTTTGAACTTAGTCACATTGCAGTCATATAGGTTTGACGCGTGCTGGTTGCATTTTGTGTTTGTTCGTTTTTTTTCATAAAAAACTTCAGTTGAGAGTCAGCGCTTGTGGTGTTTCTATCTCGTCTCTGTCTTGCGTTTATGTTTACGCTGTTTGTGTTTTATTTTGAACTTTCGTCAACTAACCCAAACTTCCGATTTCCTTCAAGTAGTTGGCCATAGCCTAGATGCTAGACGCAATACGACAGACTGTTCAAACTCTCGGGAAGCAAGCCGCTTCCATGCCGGCACATGCAGCGCCTCCGTCGGTACTCGCGGGAACAAACACATTTCGTGGGAAGAAATCAGGGCAAACATGACAAAGCAGAGCACTTACTATGCACTTTCTATTTGTACACCTTCAGACAAGGCTTCAGACGTTATTACTGTGTCGCTTTCTTTAGTGGTGTTCTGCATGAATGTGCATCACAAATAACGATAGTCGGAAAAATTCAAGACTATAAAATAGCAGGTCTTGCAAATTCCGTACAGCCAAACTTATTCAGGATGCACTGTGGCGAGATGTTGCAGGTGTGGTCATTTTGAACATCTATAAATATGAGGCAGCTGTACAGCATTTTAATACACTGTTATGCACAATGCACATGCTGTTTGCAGTAGTGAAGGGTTTTAATTGGTACGAAGTATTTGGTCTCAAGATTTTTTCTCTGGTCACCGCTGGTAATTTCTGTTTGTATTTCAAATCAATCAGCTGAGGTTTGAAAAAAAAATGAAAATACGTCTTTGACATCTACGATAGCTTTCATGGCCATATTAATATAAGCGGTCTTTGTTTGCGGCGCGTAGGCAAATTGTGCTTCTGACGTTAATCTGTACGCACTTTGCATAATAAAGCCTTTCCACCAAAAACCAATAAGCTGCGCAGAATAATAATTATCCGGCAAATGAGAAAATGTACAAGATGCTTTTCACACTTTAGATGAAATGATATTGGCCTGTAAAATGTCTAAAAATGTATCTACGATTTTCTTCTACTTTCAAAAAATTAATCAAAATGCCCCCAAAAGTGGAATGATGCGTATATTTGAAAATACCAAAAGGCTAGAATCCAACCAAGCGAATGTTTGCGGGCATATTAATTGTGATAAAGTCATATTCAAAATATTCTGCTTCCCAATCTCCAACACCTATGAGCATGGTTTTTTGCTCGTGCCCAACAGAAAACATAATGTTTGCAGTGAGAGGCAGTGTTGCTGAAAGGACACCAACTGAGTGGAGACTAGGTTGATTCTTAATGAGGTCAAGCGGGAGAAAGAAAATGGATTTTCCATTCTTGGTGCCGTTTCTCGTACTTCCATTTCAATTAGATTTTTGTACTTTTTGTCTAAGCGCCTTTTATCACCGAGCGCTACAGGGCATAGTCTTTGTTTCAGCAGATGATACATGAGCTCAAGGGTAACTGTTCTTTCTCTTTCCAAAATTGACTTCTGAGACGGTGCTCTCACTTCAAAAAGGGGGACCTTTTTCAAAATATAGTTTTTAAGCCGCAGAAAGCGTGCATAAAGAACAATACAAATACACAGAAGACGTGCAGGAGTCCCATATATACTGGTGCCTCCTGGCACGCGAAAGTGAAATAGACCGCCTTAGAAAGATATGTGAAACCCGAAAGAAAATTCCCATAGGATCTGGATCGGGAGCCATTGCGAACTCCATATACATACTTTTCGACCTCTGGCGGGCAGGTAAGAAAAATGGGCCTCAATGCTAGCAATATTTTTGGCTAGCAAATGGAATATTCACAAATAACGATAAAACAAGCATCTTCCATTGGAAGGGTTTCGGGAACCTTTTTTTTTACTTTTGCAGTTGTTATTATGTTTCTAAAATATTTTAATTCTGAGGCAGGGCAGCTTTCCAAGTCCCGTAGTCTGGAGGAACGTAGCCCTACACAGTGCAGCTAGTCCGATTTGCTTTGCCCATAATTTGAACTATTTGCTGCTCTACTTAAAATTTAGACTTCGGCATACCATACTTAGATTCCTCCGTTTACCAAAGAATGAATATTTACAAAATCTATCATTCCAAGCGAGTTGTATAAGAATGTAAGGATACATTGTGTAGCTCTGTGTACTGGCTCGTTATCGGTGAATATTTTTAAATATAGCAACAATGACAAATGTTCTACCGTCATTTCGTTGTCCTTTCTTTACATTTCAGAAAAACGTTGTTACAGAAGAGAATGGGAGTCATCAAGCTCAACTATAGGACGCGCAAGAAATAATGGCTAACGTCTGTAGTCCACTTCTTATTATTGTTTTTGTTAAGGCTTTTGCTCCCAAATAAAATCATGTAACAATTCATGCCTCTTTAAGATACATGCCACTCAGCGGTCGTTAGAAGGGTTAGGCAGTATAAATTCTGATCACTAGCAGGTAAAGAAGAGCAGCATACATGCTTTGGCACAGCTCGAAAAAGAAAAGCTGAGCGGGCTCTTAAAAAAAAAGCCGGAAGCTCACATATATTCACTAATACGTTTATCAAATACCTAATTTATTTAAACCGAAATCATGTTATGAAGATTACGTATAAATGGGAATCGAACCAAAGGTGTAGATCATTTCAAAACCTTAAAATATCAGGCAACATTTGTGCGTGCGTCTGCGTGTGTGCGTGCGTGTGCGTGTGTGCGCGCGTGTGCGTGTGTATGTGAATGTTTTAGGGAAAATAAGAAAGAACTATTTATTTAACACTTAAAACCACAAACTTGTATTACGAGTGCATTTCTATACATACGTTAAACGTAAGACACTTGCAAGGTTGCCCGGTGCCTTGTCACTCACTTCTTTTGTAGGCGAAAAGCGAGTACTTTGGACTGGTATATCGGCAAATATTCAATAATTTCTGTATTCCTATTGTAAATATTCTAACAACAGCTGTTAGAGTGAAAGGGGCAGCATGTAGCAATGCGAGGTAGACTCCTGTATGCGCTCATGACTGCATGCTTTCTTTTCACCTTTTTAACTCTATTCCCATGCTCACGTATTTAAAAGAGAACATTAGGGGATCCTTTATATTTTCTCTATTCCACAACAGAATCACTTACTAATAATATTGTGCAAAATTATATGGCGGGATCTACAGGATCTTCCTCTAAAAAGTATCATAAAGATTGAGTAGAAAATTGGGGAAACAAAATTAGGTATTTCGACAAGAACCAAAGGGGCCATTCGTTATTGTGTTTGTACCTTATGACTTCACTTTCTAAGAAAACGGTGATTGTCTCTACGTGAAAAATATTCTTGTTACGTTGAATATAAGACACACGTAAGTCCCGCAGCTTGAGCTGTTCTCAAGCAACCATCAAGAGTACTGGCTAAAATACTTCAAACTGCAGCAAATTAATAGAGAGAGTCACGTCTGTCTCACTGCAATCCTATGTTCACACCCAATATTGACTATTTGAATGCGATAAAAAAGCCCGATGTTATGGGAAACATTCTGACCATAGAACTGAAATTACTGTTTTTACTGCCTAAGTATTATCTCTCGCATCCGATAAACGTTACCAATCCTTCAATCTACAGTGAAAAATAGAAGCTTACAAATGGGTTCCACCTAAATGTATTAACGACAATGTAATAAGCAGCTTGAACGCAAATGACATTTTTTTTTTAATTATAGATAGGAGAAGAGTAGAGCGGTAGGGAAAATGTACATTTAATGATGCTGGATACGGATCAAAAGGTAGTGCGAATGCATGATATTGTATGGTCACTAAGCGTAAGAAAGTGAGTTCCAGGTTAAGGCAAGTTCCGCAAGGGAAGCAGGAGCATCGATGTTGAGATTAGGTTATTAGCTTAAGATGTTTGCGGCGAAAATGTTATTGCAGCTGGAACTATACGGGTTTCATTAGAGAAATAAGAAACTGGCGCTTGTACCGCAGCCGGAGCAGGCAGCCTACGGTCAACGGCGACTATGTTGATAAAATAATTCAAAATAAATAAAAAAATGATTTCAAAACGAGGCATTTCTGAGTAGAACAGAACCCTGATTGAAGAAAAAACACTCAACGACTAACTGCAGCTATGTAAACATATCAAATATTTTGCGAACTTAATTCTCTCTTTCATTATTTCTACTTACTTTCTTGCATCTGGAAACTTATTGAAAGGTAGTGGTTTTGTTCAGTGGATTAACGTATACCAAAATATAGAAGACGCAAGGAATGTGCAGCATTTTATATGAAGAGGCAATTCTTATTTCCTGAGACTTAAGTTAGTCTATGCTTCCTCCGCTCTCTATTATAGAAAGAAACTTTGAAATGTGTTTGTAGCAAATTTGCTATCCTGCGTTTACAAGAGCTCTGTACACATATGTAATCCTTAAGAATGAAAAACAACATGGCTGCTTCTATGCAAATGTAACCCGTGAGCACAACATTTCCGAGAAAATATAGTTATTTCTGGTATAAGCCAAAGAGTTAAAAGACGGGAGGGAGAGCTCGAAAAAATTACCAACTTGAGCAAAAAGCTCTGTTACTTAAAAGCGCTTTGGGGAAAATTTCAAAGCAGAGTAAATGTAAGTTAAAACAATAGTTACGCCTTGCCTTCCGTACAAGGTCAGTATTCACCTTAAGCTGGCTGACGACGCGCAAACACGACATTAGTCAAATCTCCTTTCGTCAAGTAAACGTGTGGAATGCACAGGTAGTCATGCTTCACCTATTGGGATAACCTTTACTGCAGGCATTGATACAAAACACCCCGCCGGGATGGCGCAGTGGTTACGGCACTCGACTACTGTGCCCAAGGAAGCGGGATCGAATCCCGGCCTCAGCGACTGCGTTTCGATGGAGGCGAAACGGAGTGGCGTCCGTGTGCTGAGCGATGTCAGTGCATGCTAAAGAAACCCAGGTGGTCGAAATTTCCGGAGTCCTCCACTACAGCGTCTCTCATATCCTGAGTCGCTTTGGGACTTTAAACCCCCAAAACCAATCAAACCATTGATACAAAGACAAAAACACTTAGGGAGGACGGCGAACAGCAATGCGATCCAGCTACTACTTGGGTATGTTGTTGGGAAGTAGTTGGAACAAGTTTGCGCTACTCATCCAAGTTGTTCTTAGAGGTGAACGTTAATAATATCCAATTCCTTTCATGGTTATATATTTGACGAATAGTTCTTTTCAATAGAGTGCTAAGACGAGGCAAAGAAGCCGCTGTACTTATTTAGGGCTGAAAGGATGGTATAGTTCTGCTCGCACCCCGAAGTGCCCAAATGCTAGATGGCAATGCCCCAGAATTGTGAGCAGCGACATGACGAGCTATGCAAACTTTCTGCCTGGGGGCCATTTCTGGGTGCACGCAAGCGCCTCACCGATATATACTAATGGTGGCAAATACCGCGCCGCGGGAGACAGTCAGGAAGCACGATGTTTCGTTTCAGAGGGTGCACGGAAAGGGATTCAATTATGCAACCTAGGAGTAGACGCACGACTCTGGTACACTAATTGCGCCATCGTGTTTACCTCGCGCGATGACGGAGTCCTTATGATAATTCCCTCTGCAGGGGGCACGTAAGCGCCAATCGCGCTGGGGCAATACGGGTTCATTTGGATAACCCAGTTCCCTTACCGCTCGTTCTGTGAGAGATCGCTATGTCGGTGTTTCGAGACAGTTGTAGAAATGACCTTCATATGTGCGCGTATATTTGTTTTTGTTAATTCCTCTGAATGACCCATTATGATTTAGTTTGCTCCGCCCGCATGCCTCCTTTGTACTCAGGTGGTGGGTGTGGTCCCCGATCAAAACAAACAACATGGCAGAGACATTTCGTGCCGATGAATACTCTCTGAGCAGACTTTACAATGTACCTCGATGATTGTGTCTGGACTTTGCATTGAAAATGGCAATGGCGAAAACTTCAATGCAGTACATTTTTTATTGATTTGTATAAATCTTCCTTGCGGTGCTAGGCCGTTCCATGATGAAGTCTCATTTAAAGCGACAAAATGAAATGAATACATATACCAGAGGGGTTAAAAATACTGTGGAGCAAACGTCATTCGGCGAAACTATCTCGTGAGGTTATAATTATTCAATGGTGTTCATCGCATGCTGCTTACACAGATAACCGCCACTCTTCTACTTGTTCATAAATCCAGAAACACTTGCGTTCATCGTTTCTGCACATTGGGTGACTATTTAGTCAGGCGAAAGATAGCATTGTTATCTTAGGTTTCATTTTTCTGCGACCTGCATACATGGAGAGTAGAGCAGCCGATCATAAACCATCACGATAACCACCTTGAATTCGCCCATTGCTTGAAAAGGGTCTCTATCATCACTCTCTATTTAACCGGTCCTGTGTCAATTGCTAACTAATTGTCACCGTTAAATGCTTGAACTCGCCCACGTACTTTCCTCCCGCCCTTGCTACACTCATCATCGCCCTGTCATACCTTGACGACTATTGGTTCTCTCACTTTTACATTATGTTACCTGCCGAAGGTTCATATTTTTCCTGATTTGCAATAAGTTGTGCCATTAACCAGGGTTTGTTTACTTATTCGCTTCTCTCGACAAAGTCGTAATTACGCCCATGATTGGCACATCTATACCGGCTGCATTCTCCTGGATTGAACTTTATCCTATCTCGCTTGCCTCCACATTTCTTTGCCATAGATGATTACCGCAGAAACATACATTTGCCACATACATTTCCCTAGAGGGATACTGGTAATGCGCATTCATGATTGCCGCCCAAACACTATTCTTATTCTTCTAGTTATTTTCCATTTACTGGTGGGGATCTGCGGTGCTACGTACTCAAAGTAGATGTACTCAGTAATGCTTTCAGTATTTTGCAATCAAAATCAGTCGTGAATATCTTGTTCTTTCCGATGCTGTAGAATATTTCTAAAGCTTTCTGCATATTAATTCTGACAATCCGTCCAGTTTTGCATCTCAAGGATATTGATTGTTCTTCGCAACTCGTAGCCTATGTTGTGCTGCATCGCTACGTCATCAACGAATTGCAGATTAAAAAGTGTGTTTCCAGTAACTTTTATCCCCAACTGCTCTAAATCTATTAAGCTGAGAATCTTATGTAAATTGAAGCTGAATAGCACTATACAGATTCTCATGCCCTGCCTGACAGTATCGATTTAATATTGCATACCTTATTTATTTTATTTCAGTAATTTTTTTTTACTTTTAATGCAGAAAAACGGTGGGCAAGGAACCGATGTCAGTATTGGCCAGCATTTTCGCACACAGCCGTTCTACATTCCTACTTCGTGATGCCTCTGACAACAAATGTTTTTTCTCAGCTAAATCCGTGTTTATACTATGAGGATTCTACATATACAACGTATTTGAGAGATTTGATAGATAAGAGAACCAAAGTGTCGAATTTGGCGAGATAAAGCTTCTGTAAAACCTTTTTTTTATCTGCAGAGTATGGTATAATATGCAGGTATTGGAACGTACGGAAGCTTCGCACAATTTTTGCTCTGTTAATATGGGTTTTCGAATCGGTTCGCTGCAGCAGAAAACGGAGTCTTAGACTGGCTCATCTCTTTTTAAGGCAGCTCATTAACTCTCCTAAGTTTTGTTTTTCCTTCCACGATATTACGGCATCGTTCATCTCATCTGTGTAAGAGGCTGCAATGCTTGTTGCCGGAGTTCCCAGCGGCCACCGAATACGTTCAGGGAGTGCTTTTTGCTTGCCAAATGTTGTAGAAAGTGTTAGATTTCTTCCTGTGTGTTTTTCGAACAAAAGTTTGCATGGAGTGAAAAGGAAAAGAAAGGGCATTTTTATCTGCGCTATACGGTTTGCCCACAGCCCAGTAAAGTGGAGCCTTGTCTAGAGCGTTGTGTAGTGGAAGCTGAGGCAGTGATTTTTTAAAGCAAGTGAAGGAAATGCAGGCGACCCCAGGAGGAAAAACCTTCTTTTAACCTACACAATGAAACATTGTCTATTCAGAAAATGTTAAGTTGAAGAAAATTTATTGTTTCATATCGGTAGAACCGGAAATATTTCTGGTTAATATTCCTGCCTTCCACCCTCCTTTTCTCCTCCTCCTCCTGGGAATGGATATGTTTATGGGATACGTTAAAAGCAGCAATAAAGCAAGATATATCGCTAGATGCGCTCACCATAGCGTGTTAGGTTCAAACAACGAGGATGGGATACCATTTACTTAAATTCTGCTCATGGCCTTCCACTCTACATGGCACTCAAAAATGCCAGGTTATCGCTGTTATAGAGAAACCGCATCTCCTCGAGTTTATTTTCGAGAGCGTAAGGACTTTTTTTGCCTCAAGCCCAAAATCGTGCTGTATGGCTCTAAAGAGTAGAACCTCTTCTGATGTTACGTCAATTTTATCAATGCTAACCCAGTCCTAGGATGGTTTATTCCAGCCCACACAATGGACGGAAAACTAGTATAGTGTTAAGACACGTTGATGTGAATGCTCTCTTCGGGGAGGGCGTATTTCACTGAAATTCTTTCTTACCTGAAAGTAAACTGCAATGCCTATATGAGAAATCTGAATGGATGCCAGTTTGGTTCAGCTGGCTGACCTAAAATGGCTTTGGAACGTAGTGCAGCCTAACTTTCTGCTATCGCTCATCCTGTTATTAGGGAGTTTTAGAATAGGGGAACCCAAGGCTTGGGGTCCCCAAGAAAATAGCGTGCCGCGGCGCAACGTTCTAGCCGGCCGGCGAGTTTTAGAATAGGGCTTTCCCGACGCAGCGGAGCGGGGCTTGCGCTTGTTGATTGCAGCGCCCAAGCGGTAAACCGTGAAAAGCATATAAATATATAAACGCCAACTCTCTTATTTTAATAAAAAGAAACTGCTGTCATTGTACAAAGCTATCTTAAAAATATCAGTTATATAAACTCTTTTCTTCAGACAAAACGAAATCGGCCAATCTTAACCAATCAAGCCTGAGCCGGGAAACCTCATTTGAACCTTCCGCGCTTTCCGACGCCTGCTCCCTATGGCAACCAAACTAGGCGAACTCGCTAAGCCTAGCGGCTTGGTAAATCCGGAAGCAATGAGAAAATATGGGGCGTTTTATCGCTGAAATTTGGTGGTGCGGGCATCATGAGACATAGCACAAGCTTCGTTGGCCTTTCGTTTGCCTTGAACGCGTGACACCATGGAGCGGTAACGCCGAATGTGTGCCAAGGCGAGCGGCCACTGCTTGGCCGGACGCCGCCATTTTCCTCGACCCTATCCGGCGATAGGGTCCACGCTATTTCGCCGAGATAGGGTGACCGTCGTCCGCTGACCCAAAAACCCAAGGCCCGCTTAGGTTCTGCGCATGCGTATTCGCGCCCCACTATTACCCCATCCCCCTAACCGATAGGGTCCCCCAATTCTAAAACTCCCTATTGTCTTTAATTGAGACATTCATCCCCATGTATTATACATTGTGAACAGAAAATAAGGCACAAAAGCAATATTTGCATCTTGTGTTCATGGTACCTTGGATGCTCGGTTGTATTGATTGCTGTGCTTTTGTAATTTGTCCTAGATCAGGTAATAAATCATTTAGTAGCTAGTAGTTTGCTTGCTCGCCTAGGGCTAGGAAAGATGGTGGTTCAAATCCAGACCTGAATGCCACTTTTTTGCTTTCTTTTTTTTGTGTAGATTTAGTCATTGTGTATAATTTTAAAGCTCTGAACAACTTTTTAGAGCCGCAGGTCGTGTCGTGTTTTAAAAATAATATTCGCCGACTCCTACAGATAAATATGAAATAACAGCTCCACCCGCTTTTATTAAGACCAGCCTCTACAATAACCTGTCATAGAGAACCAAGTCTGAAATTCATGCCGATTTTTTCAGTTGAGATAGCACTTTGGCGTTTTTAGATCTCGCCTTCATTGAAATGCAACACTGCGGTAGGGATGTAATCATTGACCTTAGAATAAGCGCGCAAACTCTAAATTTATCAAGCTTTAAAAAGGCCCAGCGTTTTCTAGCTTTGATAATATATATGCGTACCTGCTTTTTATCTATTTTGAATGGAAATCACAACTAAGTGGCTCATCGCAATTTATTAGTTTCTGAAGAAGTACATAGTATCACGAACGCATCTTGCATTAAAGTGCGGCAAGTTTGTTTCATCTTCTAGCGTGTAGACCCTTAGCTAAAGGGCGGCTGCCCACGAAGGAGAAAATAGTTAAAAAAACACGGAAAACGGCATCTCCAAGAAGCGGTATAAAAGCTTATTCCGAGGAAAGACGCGTTCACCTTCTAAGGGATGGTAATGTGACATAAACTTTTTTCGCCAGATGGCTTATCCACACACGTGTCCTACGACTTACACTAATACTAGGGATTTTCTGTCGTCGCCAGCCAGTGTTTTCGGCGCTAAGTACAGAATGAAAATGGTTGAAATCCAATGAAGTAAAAATTTGATTTGTAACAAGGTGTTTCTGGAAAAAAATAAAATGGCGCGCGCCGCGATCACGTACTCTTCTCGTGTGTCTTCGGTTCCATCTGAACGCATTGTTGCGAAAATGCCATTTTTTGTTTTTTTCAGTGACTTACCATGTGGCTAAGAATGAGGCTGAAGTTAAAGCAATTCGTGGAGGCTAATATGTTGCTGCAACCGGAGAAAGCTCAGCCTCTTTGCGTTGCCCTAGCCAAAAGTTCCAATTCCTTGCTCTTGTAACCTACGTCGAACCTCTTAATCCTTCTGTTATTCAGTCTGAATTTATGGACATACGCACAAAAACCAAGTGGCGGACACAGAACATTCTGGGGATGTTTTCGGGACATTCTGGGCGTCATTGACGGGATGAGGACTGCCCCATCTCTGACCTTCGCAATGAATACCTCCTTTAAACTCTTTATTTTATGATTGAAAGGGTGAGTGCATAGAGTAATAAGGGTCCTTGCACTTTTCATAACAAATGACCACAGGATAGAAAGAGCGGACCGGTGATCAAAAGTGATTCTTATGTTATAGAGGTTCTTGTTTGAGGCTTGCTGTGTAAATGCGGTGCTTTTGCAGCAATAATTATTCTGCGGCCATCAGTTACCTGTAACCAGTTCCATCAGTGTATAGCTACTAGTATCTAGTTAACCTGTATGTGTTTCTTTATTTCACTTTTGAGAGCATACGTATTTTGACTAATGTTTACTGTTTTTATATGTATTTAGTTGTTTATTAGGCGCCGCGAATTCTCCATGAATATAAGCTGCTCTTAGAGATGATGTAGTACTTATAGGTCCAACTTATCACGGTTTGCGTAATTCGCCATTATAAGTAAATCTGCGTGGACTCCTAATATGCTGCTGGTATTTGATTAACTCCGACTGTACTATGGCGCCTTAAACCTTACTTGGCACTTAAACCGTAAACCTTTAAAGACGCGTTTTTAAAGGTTTACGACAGTTAAGAGGTTTTTTTTTGTAGTTGTTGTTACAGACGCCCGAGGAGAATGGTTGAATATTTTCAGTTACTGTGGTACCACCTTACTGCATTCAACCCTAATGGTACAACATATTTTCTCTTTATATTTTTTGTTTACTCCCACCTGTGAATGGTTTGATTTAAGCATTGAACTGTAGATACTTCTGAAGAGTCGGGATGAATGTAAGATTTGCTAAGAAAGAAGTGGTGCGCATTGCCTTTCTAATCATTGTTTGTGGCCTACTGTTCTCTTATTAAGTTATAAAACTGATTTTAATAAAATGCCCTGGGTTGAAGTACTTAGTGTCTAACCACTGCGGTTAGAACCCTTCCTTCTTTTAGACGAGATTCGTTTTATCGTGTGTGACGTAGTCACTGAATGCATTTTCTTCCTATGGAGCCAATGCACGCGTTCTTTTGCGTGACATATATATTGTTACGTACTCAGTATGTAACAGTTTGGTGGAGGTGCCGGGTATGGATCCTCGTACCTCTTGTATAGACCGAGTACCTTCAGCTGCCCATACATGGTAATGTGTAGTTACAAGTCTTTAGCGTCAAGTTATTTGCTTTAGAATTTATTGGTTAACACCTGTTTGTCACTTGAAGGTAGCTGGTTTTCCACGGCGACATCTTTAGGCCTACTCAGTGAACGTAATAGTCGAATGTGGTGAAAGATTTCAGAAAATAATGTTCAGCGTTTTAGGTTGTCATTGAATGCACTGAATTGTGACGCGGTGCATAAACCAGGAAATCAGGAACTGCATATCTGATATTTCACCTAGTTCCCTAGCTAATGGTATGAACACATTTTAAATAACAAAGGAGAAAAGACTGCACCCTCTGACACTCCGCTATTTGAAGTTTATTTACCGTGTTGGTTCTCATTGATCCGAAGAGTGAATGTCTGTCTTTAAGCAGGTTGTGTAGAAATGTAATCTGTAAATGAATTTCAATTATCACCCAATTCTCAATTACCTTCCCGCAAGATATGTTGTCATAAACCTGTGTCAAGTTGGGAGCCGCCACTGTGCGTACAAGGTGGTTTGCATTTAATACTCATTTAACCTCTCCAGCCAGTCCAGTTTCTGTGCCGACGTTTGAACTAAATCCAACTAGTCGTGAATGAAATATTGTTTCAAGTCATGAAGATAAGCACCTGACAATAGCGTTTCTATAAATTATATTAGCGCTAATGACTCCGACTGCGCAGGGCTGGGAGCAGAGGCAGTTAGATCATTTTCAAAGGCAGCTGCGCTTTTATAAGCTGTGCATGTTTACTGACTTATATTATCCACTGGTCGTGCTGCCGGAGCTTTAAATCGTCTAGATCACTCTATGCTTCTTGGAAGTTCTCCAGCTTTTGACGTGTGGACGGGGACCAAATGTTTTTATCCTTGTTGATTCTCTTTCATTTGCATGCGTCAATTGTCACGCCCGCAACGACACTAACAGGTTCTTCTTATAAGTTCTTGAGGCCCTCGTATAGAACACCGTCATGCTTCGGCATTGGTTGTTCTCTCGAACTATTTACGGCAGCCATCAAGTCTAATGTAAAACAGATGCGTAAATCCTGTGTTCTCTACCGTGTCTTTTGTAGATGGCAGGGCGGGAGGCGGCGCATGGTTCGGGCCAAAGTTATTGGCGCCCGACTGGCAAACTGCTTCGGTGTTATCTGTAGAGCAAGTCGGTTACTTTGGGCATAATGTTTTATGAATTTACCTATTTAAAATGGAGGGCATGCTAGGCTTACCACCAGGCAGACATCTCCTGTTGCCATTAAAATATATCTCTCTCTCTCTCTACTTAAAATGGTTAAAGAACCTCAAAACATTCTGTGGTCATTTGACCTGGCCAAAATACATTTCCAATTCGTTCACCTTCTGTAGACCTATTGCTTATCATGATAGCCTACCTGAGTTGTCACTCGGTTAACGCCCATTTGTCGTTTGAGCTACTCACGGTGCCGATGAACCTTCAACTCTGTATGAGTGCTTGGCCCCCTTGATTATTAATGGTTAAGGTTCCAATTTCGCTCACCCATATTTAGATATGTAGTGATGGTGTTCTGCTTGTGGTCTTGTTGTAATGATGAGGTAATATTATTTGGGGATTACGCCATTGGTGTCGGTATCCTGTAGAACACCATACCTGTGTGTTTAGCATACATATTTCTTCTTAATCCCCATTCCTGTAGTATTAAAAACAGAGCTTATTCTCCTGTGGTCCCCACCCCATGAATATTCCTACATAATTGTTACATTACTTTCATTCATCCACCTGCCGGTTTGTCCTTTATACTCTTTCGCACATCTCACAGCCAACGAGGCCATCGGAATATTCTACAAATTGGGTTTGGTGCTTACGCATTCAACCCAGTTTTTTTTTTTTTCTTGCAGCAGGTGCATGAATGAAGGACATCTAGAACATAAAAAAAATTTCTAGCAAGAGCGGAGACAGGTTTGCGCGGACTCAAGTGACACATTTGTATGTGTTATTTGGACGAGTTAGTAATATTTGGAACTACCTTTCGTGAACACAACAGTCGATTAGAGATTGTCTTGTGTGTTTCGAGAATGATGGTCTGGTACTCAATTCCAAGGAATGTTTTGGAGAACGCCAGACAGTGGTTCTTGGACATCTAGTAGAGAATAATGAGGTCAAGCTTGATCCGAAAAAGATTGAAGCTGCCACTCGCTTTAACCCGCCGACATCGTTAAAATAGCTCAGGAGGTTTGAAGTGCTTGGCTCCTATTTCCGGCGTTTTGTTTCGAAGTTTGCTAATCTAGCATGTCCACTTAGTTTTCTTCTACAAAAAGATGTGCCTTTCAAGTGGACTGCTGATTGTGACTCCGCCTTTTGTCAGGTAAAAGTTATTCTGACGTCGGGACCTATGCTACGCCACTTCGACCCATCAGCTCCAACAAAACTTTACACTGACGCCGGCGCAGTCGGAGTTGGTGCAGTGCTGATACAACGCCACAATGGTAATTATATTGTCGGTGGACATACAAGCCGTCCTTTAAGAAAGGCTGAGAGCAATTACGCAGGAAAATAACAGGAATGCTTAGCTGTTGTTTCCGGTGTGCAACGGTTTCGGTCATATCTTTATGGATGTGCATTTAAAATTTCGACCAACCATCATTCCTTACGTTGGTTTGTAAACCTTCGTGACCTCTGTGGACGCCTCGCGCGGCGGGTAGTGCGCTTCCAGGAATTCCGTTTTACTGTGTCTTTTCAAAGTGGTCATAAGCACGGTGATGATAAATGCCTGTCACGATTACCGCTTGAAACTGCTGATAGCGGAAATGAGCTCTTGGATGAATATATAGCTGCTATGTCTCCAAGCTTCCCCGATGTTGGCAAATTCAAGATTGCATAACGGAATGACAAGTAATTAGCGCCGCTTTTTGATTCAGCAAGTTCCGTGAACCCTGCGACCTCATTCTGCATTCGTGATGGTCTACAATACAGGAAGAACTACTTCTGATGTCTTTGATGTCAGGTTCTTCAGGTACTGCACTATGATCTGATGGCTGGACACTTGGGGTATGCCAGGGCATTACACAGGTATAAGGAACGCTTTATTGGCCAAAGATGCCTCAAACTACTCTACGTTATGTGGCCAGCTGCCTCCAGGATAGTGTTTCAAGCACCCAAACTGCTCTCCGCCTGGTCAGCTTCTGCCTATAATGCTTCCAAGAACCTCATTCAAGCAGGCAAGTATTGGCCTTTTAGGACCGTTTTCACTTTCTACCAACAAACACCGCTGGATCATCGTGTGCGTAGACTACATTACGCGGTACTGTGAAACTGCTGCCATACCGTCAGCCACTGCTTCTGATGTCTCGGCTTTTCTCCTACCGTCCATCATTCATCGACATGGGCCTCCTCGTGTGCTAATAAGTGACCGGGGCGACGGTTTACGGCAGAAGTTGTAAAAAAACTTCGTCTCTGCTCATGCCATTTTCGCCATTCAACTCCTTACCACTCACAAACAAATGGCCTTACTGAACGCCCCAATCGTACGCTTATTAGCAATATGCTCGCGATGTATATCGACTCGAGCCACAAAAACTGGGATGAAGTCCTTCCGTTTATGACATACACATTAATTACTGCTAAGCACGAGACGACTGGCTACAGACCTTTTTTCGTCTTTACGCTCGACTGCCACGTAGTACTCTGGACACATCATTACCTTTCTAGCTCCCAGCTGAAACTTTATTAGCGCATACTCTCTCTTTGGCTGAAGAAGCTCGTCGACTCGCTAGACTTCGTACTTCAGCTCGTCCCAAGAATGCTACAAGCAACGCTACGACAAGAGTCACCTAGATGTTAATTATGCCTCTGGTGACTTGGTGTAGCTTTAGACATCAATGCATAAGTGCGGCTTGTCCTAGAAATATTTTATATACATTTATCCTCACCTTTCATTTGCATTCTTAAAAGGCCGTAGGCGATTTTGTTACTTTAATTTTCGAAGGGATGACCCAGCATTCGTATCACCTAACATATCTACTGTTCTTATATTGCTTAACCTTTGCGTGTGACGTAAGATGAACTGCAAAAGGACAGAAATTTGATTCAATTATAATGTTTGTGCGCATAGTGCCTTTTTGTAGAGACCATCCAAACATAACATGTCAGAGAGAATTTCATTCATAAAGCCAAATTTGCCAATAAATCCTGCTGTCTACACCTTTATCACACAAAGCCCCTGACACACCACATACGTTCGGCATGAAAAAACGGAGAAACAAAAACGTGTGCAGCCATGGCATGAAGCCGAAGATATTTATGTCAGAGTTCAACTAACGCTCGCGGATGGCAGCTACTAGAATAAGTAGTGCCCAGAAAAAAATGAACAGCAAGCAAACGCCCAGGCCAGGGCAGCACACCAGTGATACGGTATTTTAAGTCTCGGGATTCTTGTTTAAAAGCTAGAAAGACGAAATGCGCAGATGTGATCTAGTTCATACAAAAAGATGCAGGGAAGCATATAAAATAAGCATAACAAGACGCAATGAATGATTGCAAGAAAACAATCATATACAGGAGTTCCAAAACTTTAGCCGACATAAGATGAGATGGAGCAGGTCTCCAGAACTCGCGACACCGTCCAAATTGAATTTCCTGACGCGCCCGGCTAAAAACACATCCACTTCTTGGCACCGGCCGCAGAACCACGTGGTTGTGACAGAAAGTCATTTTTAGTGAGTTGTTTGTCTTGAATCGCCGGAGTGGGATTTCGGACATCGTCCGTTTGATTTACGACAGTCGCTTGTTTTTTTTCGGAGAAGGAGACAGCCAGCTACCGAGCCCTGAATTTGAAATACGGCATGTAGTTCCGAGACGCGGAGGAGCGTATAATGCCGTAAATTTACCCGCACGGCTCGGCACTGTTAAACTGCTTGGTTCGTTCATGCGTTGCGTTCACTCCGCTGTCCGTATATGATGTTCTGCCCATGTAACGAACTGCACGAAAAGAAGACGGTAGCAGCAGGTGCAGAAAAAAAAACGAAATATATATATTTTTTTCACGAAAGTCGACGTACGCACACTTGCTCATATTGTTTAAGTGTCTCGCTTACTACAGTGCAAAAGCCTCATTGCAATCACCCGGTATTTTTTCTTGCAAATTAGTATATTGCTGCTTGAACGCCTATATTCACTTAGTACGCCTTCATTTCCGTTTCTTGCTGAAATTATGTATGAGGTCAGTTACTAAAACAATCTCCATTTGCTGCGGCAAGAGCTATGAATAAAGGTAGCTTGTTTAAAGTAACAAGAAAATGTAACTCGCTCGCAGAATACAACTCAAACGTTTTAGTCAAAGCTCGGTTATTGCCGAGGAGTGGTAAGATCTGTATGTATTAGAGTTTGTGGTCATACCTGCGAGTATAATATTTGCACTACTGTCTAGTTTTACTCCTCACGATGGTCACAAAAACAGAGTACAATGCTGCAAGGAACAAAAAACAAATATTTATTTAACCTATTGTTGTTGTAATCAAATCCTTTTTAAACAAAAAGAACGGCGTATTTGATGCAATTCCTTCTAAATGAGGCCGTTGAAGAGGACTGGTGGCCAGCAATGGTGATATCTGCTCGTTACTGGCTCAAAAGAAAAACAATTAAGAAGACAGGTGCAAGTTTCAATGCTACAAAAGATCCTGGAACTTTATCGAAATTGGAAGGATGTTAACGTAGCATTTAGAGATGGGACTGCAGGCCCCTCTAAGAGCGGCTCACTGTGTACTTGTTAAGGTGGAAACGGTTTGCGGCCCTTCTCGCTCAAGGTACTTATCCATTTTTCATTCTGCCAAAGAATAAAAACAGAATCCCTAGTGACGAAAAAGTCTAGGTGGGGTGCATTGTGCAAAGCGTTTTTTTTTGTTTGTATCAGGCAAGTCAACGGGCAAAAACTTCTCCGCCATCTGGAAACTCTTTATCATCGTCTTAACCTGAACTGTGCGTATACAAATGGTAAGGAATACCGTTTCGGTCATATTACCAGTCGACATTGTTACTACTGCGGCTAGATCGAAACTGTAAAGTTTATCCTCATTGAGTGCCCTGTGTATGTTGACGAGCTTGCGTACTATAGAAAAGTGTAGAAAAAGTGTCTCTAACAATGGACAGTGTTCTAGGTCCTTTAGACTGCCCTAGACAAGTGACATCTAACCAACATTTCATTTGCCTATTTAAATGACACTGGACATCTCGTCCAGGTCTCATTTTGCCTTGTTTGGTAACCTCTGTCATGCTTCACGCTGTGAAATTTGTCAGCCCATAAGTCGTCCTAGCATTTCATAATTTCATATGATAGCTTTATTTGACGATGCACCCTAGCATACATTTAATCGCCGCACTTTTTTTTCTTCCTTAATTAGTTATTTATATTGGTTATTTTTGTTCTTTACCACACAGCTATTTTCGTGTTTCGCTCAGAATGCCCTTACCTACGCAGATTAACACACCTGCGAATTAAAAATGCCGGTTTAATTCAATCTTCGCCACTAAGAACATCTCTTTCCGTTTCTCTCTGTGAATTTGTTTTATACGGGCGTCACCTAGCCGCTACTTCTCCTGTACAAAACCCCAGCCGTCATATCAAAGTTAGTTTATACGCTTTAACATATCAAATGGACTTGGGCAATAAAGACGTTGTACAGGAGTTCTCTAAAATTTCGGCCACCAGTTTGTTTTAACGCGCAATCAAACCACGAGGACCAAGTGCATTTTGCTTTTCGTCTCTATCAAAATTCGGCCTTCAAATCCGGAATATTATATTGCGTCTTTGGGTTCAGTAGTTGGTTGGTTGGTTTGTGGGGTTTATTGTCCCAAAGCGACTCAGGCTATGAGAAACGCCGTATAGTGGAGGACTCCAGAAATTTCGACCACCTGGGGTTCTAC